>NC_054472.1:124142416-124445447 GCF_017639515.1 Carcharodon carcharias | reverse complement strand
ACAAAGATGACAAA
This sequence comes from Carcharodon carcharias, assembly GCF_017639515.1. Classification (NCBI taxonomy): domain Eukaryota; kingdom Metazoa; phylum Chordata; class Chondrichthyes; order Lamniformes; family Lamnidae; genus Carcharodon; species Carcharodon carcharias. The sequence goes on along the minus strand of NC_054472.1, from coordinate 124,445,433 downwards.
CTTTAAGACTAACTTTATACTCTTTATGTAGCCTGAGCCTGGCAGGTTTGAATATGACTAGGGCATGAAGGAACTATGGAGTTCCTTCAGTAAGTTGAGTATAAATGCAACAATTAACTACCATGCAACTCAAAGGAAAAAAATCATTTACGATCATGAAGGGACATGGCACAGAATTAAAGCAGATTCAATATTAAAATGCATGCAAAGTAATGAAGGGATTAGAATGATAAAGGAAATGTCAATTGAATATGGCAACAGAAGTGAAAGATAATAAAAGATGTTTTTGTTATTTTAAAAGAAAAAGATAAGGGAGAGAATTTTCTCCCCTTTGGAGGAGCTGAGCGGGCACGGGCGGGTGCGCAGCCGATCGCTGCCTGTGATTGGCAGCGCACCGCCATTTTACGTGGGCAGACCAATTAAGGCCCACCCAGCGTGATGCACCCCCAGAAGCGCTGATTGCTCCCTGTGCGGGTGTGGGGGGAAGAGGCTGTGTCGGGGCCTGCGCTCTTTTGTGCGCACATGCACAAAAGAGCACAGAAATCTCCCTGAGGCACAGAGCTGCCTCAGCAGGTTTAATTTAATTTTGAAAAATTTAAATAAAGAGAAAAAAAAATTTCAGATGTCCCCTCATGTGACAGTGTCACATGAACTGGGACATGCCAATGAATTTTAATTAAAAACTTTATTTGATTTATAAATCCTTCATGAAACTTCATCCTGCCCGTGGATGAGGTTTCATGATAAATGCGAAGGCCGCCTGGGCTCTTCACCCGCCCGCCAATCTTAAGGTTGGAGGGGTAGCTCCGTTAATTATTTTAATTGGGTTTTAAATGGCCTTAATAGGCCTTTGACAGTATGGCCTGCCAAACTGAAGATCGGAATTACGCGCGGTGACGTCGGGACGCACGCCCAGCATCACCGCACATCATTTTACGCATCGCCCCCCCTTGCTCGTCGGCCAGAAGATTTAGGCCAAGGGGTGGGGTGGGGTCACTGGAGGTAGGATTGGGTGAGAGCATGATGGCTAATGCTACACAAGTTGAAACAATACTAAGTATGCTTTCTGGCTCCGTTTTTACAAAGAAGATGGATGACTTATTTGATCCGGAAAGGAAGCCGGAGGGTGTTTCAGAGGTAAATTGTAACACTTTACAGTACTACTAACATTTGCCAGATAGCTCTGCTATCTAAGGTGAAGCTGATAGTTCTTGAAGAACTAACCAAGGATATTGCGGGAGCACTGACAATAATCTTTCAAAAAGCAGTGAATATGAGGTATGTGCCTGGGGACTGAAAAAAAAGCAGATGTCACACCTCTATTTAAAAAAAGGTAGTAAAAAAAATGACCCAGGAGACGATAGACCAGTGAGTTTGATGTGCATTGTGGGTAAAGTTATGGAAATTCTCAAAACAAAAGTTGTGGAGGATCTGGATAGAAGTGAAATCTTCAAAGATATAGTCAGTGTGCGATATTAAAGGGGAACTCTTGCCATTGTAATGGATGGTTTCTTTTTCTGAGGCTGTGTTTGATGGCAACACAGCAGTGGATATAGTCTGCTTGGATTTCAATACGGCCTTTAACCCAGTTCCTGTGACAAGGTTGGTACTGAAGATAAAGAAAGTGGGTATCAGTGGAAATATTTTGCAATGGTTACATCATCTCATTTCAGACAGAGATTAGGAGAAATCTTTTCTCTCAGAGGGGTGTAGTCTTTGAAACTCTCTTCCTCAAAAGGCGGTGGAAGCAGTTTCTTTGAATATTTTTAAGGTAGAAAGACTCTTGATAAGCACGGTTATCGGGGGTCGGCGGGAATGTGGAGGTGAAATTACAATCCAATCAGCCACAATTTTATTGAATGGTGGAGCAGGCTTGTGGGGCCAAGTGGCCTACTCCTGCTTCTAATTCGTGTATTCATATGTATTTGTCAACAAATAGAACCCAGACATTGGTGGAAAAGAATTGTGTCCTGCTAGAATGTCACCAGTGGGATCCCACAGAGGTCTGCCTTTGAGATCTTTTTGTGAATAAATGACCTGGAGCTTTGAGTCACAAACACAGTGGCTAAATTTTCAAATGATAAATGCTAATGGTGGTAATTTGCAAAGCTGAACAGGATAAGCTACAAGGTAATTTGAAAATACTTGGGAATTGGGCAACAATGACAGTTTAAATTAAATGTAGAGAAATTCAAAGGGCTTCACTTGAGGACAAAAATTCAATAAGGGACCAATACTTAAATGGAAAAAAATAATATGTATGGAAAATGAAAGCGAACTGGGAATCCTGATTGAAACTAAATTAAAACTATTACAAAAATGCTCAGTGGCAGTGAGTAAAACAAATCAGATGTTACGATATATTAAAACATCAGTATTGAGCTTAAATAGTGAGATAATTATTAGTACAAGTACATTTAGAACAATATACGGTTCCGATTGCCTCAGTACAAAAAGCATATTGCAATTATCGAGACAATGCAGTAGAGAGCAACTTGAATGATTGTAGAGCACAAAAGGATTGGATTATGATGAACTGTTATGTAAATTGTACATGTTCTCATAGGAAAAGAGAAGATTGATGGGGGGTATAATTGCACAGGGCAGAAAATGCAGCTCATGGAGGAGGGCTGACTGAGTGGGAAATCTATGGCTCAGCCATGGCCAGGGTGATGGAAGGTTTGTTTGACAGCTCATCAGAGGGCGAGGTGACAGACTAGTTCTGTTGCAGAGGACCCAGATGAGGATCACAATGGATCGGCATGCGGGCGAGAAAATAGGTGACCATCCACACCAAGATTCCTGGTGCATTGGCTGGCCTGCCACCTGCCAGATGGGCCTCCTGTCACTGTCAAGGAGCATGGAAGAGTGGCTCTTAGTTGACAATGGGAATAACAGAATCACAGAATTTTAGTGGCACAGAAGGAGGCCATTCGGCACATTGATTCTGCACTGGTTCTCCAAATGAGCATTATGAATGAGTGCCATTGCCCTGCCTTTTCCGTGTACCCCTGCACACTGTTTCTATTCAAATAATCACCTAATGCCCTCTTGAATGCCTCGATTGAACCTGCGTCCGCTACACTTCAGGCAGTGCATTCCAGACCCGAACCACTCATTGTGTGAAAAAGTTTTTTCTCACGCCACATTTGCTTCTTTTGCAAATCACTTCAAATCTGTGCCCTCTCATTCTTGATCCTTTTACGAGTGGGAACAGCATCTCCCTATCTACCCTGTCCAGCCCCCTCATGATTTTGAACATCTCTATCAAATCTTCTCTTAGCCTTCTTCTCTCCGAGTAGAACAGTACCAACCTCTCCAATCTATCTTTGTAACTGAAATTTCTCATCCCGGGAACCATTCTTGTAACCTCTTCTGCACTCTCTCCAATGTGTTTACATCCATCCTATAGTGTGGTGCCTAGAACTGTACACAATATTCTAGCTGAGGTTTAACGAGTGTCTTATATAAGTTCAGCATGACCTCCTTGCTCTTGTACTCTATGCCCTTATTAATAAAGCCCAGGATATAATATGCTTTATTAACTGCTCTCTCTGCCTGTCCTGTCACTTTCAATAATCTATGCACATATACACCCAGGTATGCTCCTGCAACCCCTTCAAAATGTCACCTCTTATTTTATATTGTCTGTCCATGTTCTTCCTACCAAAATGCATCAGCTCACACTTCTCTGCATTGAACTTCATCTGCCACCTATCTGCCCGCTCCACCAATGTGTCTACATCCTTTTGAAGTTCTACACTGTCCTCCTCATAGCTTACAACACGTCCAAGCTTTGTATCATCCACAAACTTTGAAATTGTTCCCTGCACACCTAGATCTAGATCATTAATATATATCAGGAAAAGCAAGGGTCCCAATACTGACTGTTGGGGAACTCCACATTAAACCTTCCTCCAGCCCAAGACCATTGCTCTCTGCTTTTTTGTATCCATGTTGCTACTGATCCTTTTATTCCACGAGCAATAACTATTCTCACAAGTTTGTTATGTGGCACTGTGTCAAATGCTCTTTGAAAGTCCACATCCGCATTACCCTCATCAACCTTTTCTGCTACCTCTTCAAAAAACTCCAGCAAGTTAGTTAAATGTGATTTCCCCTTTAGAAATCCACACTGGCTCTTCCTTATCAACCCATATTTTGCCATGTGACTACTAATTCTATCCCAAATAATTGTTTCTAGAATCTTGCCCACCACTGAAGTTAAACTGACTGGTCTGTAAATGCTGGGCTTATCATATTTTGAACAAGGCGTAATGTTGCAATTCTCCAGTCCTCTGGCACATCCCTGAGCCTCGGAAAGACTGAAAAATTATGGCCAGTGCCCCTGCAATTTCTACTCTTGCTTCCTTCAATATCCTTGGATGCATCTCATCCAATCCCGCTGCCTTGTAAACTTTAAGTACCAACAGTCGATTCAACACTTCCTCCTTATAATTTTGAACTTTTCCAGTGACAGAGTTTCCTCATCTGTCACCATGGCCTGGGTAGCATCTATCTCCTTGGTAAAGACAGATGTAAAGTATTCATTTAATACCTCAGCCATAGCCCTTTCGTCCATGTGTAAATTACTTTTATGTTCCTAATCGGCCCTATTCCTCCTTTTACCACCCTTTCACTTTTATCTGCCTATGGAAGACTTTGGGATTCCTTTGTGTTGGCTGCTGGTCTTTTCTCATAATCCCTCTTCGCTTCTCTAATATGCTTTTTTGCCTCCTCTCTGAACATTCTGCATTCCTCTTGGTTCTCAATTGTATTTTCTACCTGACGCCTGTCACAACCACACTATTTCTTCTTTATCTTAATTTCTATCTCTTTTTTCATCCAGAGTGCTCTGGATTTGTTTGTCCTACCTTTTCCTTTTGATGGAATATACCTTGATTGTGCCTGAACAAATTCTTTTTTTGAAAGTAGCCCATTGTTCAGCTACAGTTTTTTCTGCCAATCTTTAGTTCCAGACTCTCTGGCCCAGCTCTGTTCTTGCCCCATCGAAGTCGGCTCTCCAATTAATTATTCTTATTCTGGATTGCCTATCATCCTTTTCTGTCATTATCCTAAAATGTACAATACAATGACCACTGTCTCCTAAATGTTTTCCCACTGATACTTGATGCACTGTGCCCATCTTGGGTGGAGCTTCTGCTCCATCTTCCTGTCGTGCTGCAGATCCAGAGATATTGCAGCCCCACACCTTTGCAGTGTTGCAGAAATACAGCATTTATGTGGACAGGTTACCAAACCCTCTGACCTCCCTGTGAGGATGCAGCAACTCTCTCTGCCAAATTCAGGTAACCACGCGAGTACTTTTAGAGGCTTTGCAATCGAAGAAGTTCTTCAAAATTACTTTACCTACAATTTGGGTCCCTGGCCATTTAAATAGCACTAGAATTGGGCTCCTCTTGCAGCTTAACGCATGATCTTTGATGAATGACAGGCCCATTTATCCAATGGGCTAATGTGGTCCAAATTTGGAAGTTGAGCATCACATTAGCTGAGTGACCTCATGATAGCGCCACCTCAGCTGCTTCTGCTGCATGCACAGGACCTTGCATCAGTGCTCTTCTCCACATGGTACTTAAGCCTCACCAGAAGCCACTGGCAGCATGATGCGCAACCCTTGGAAGATGATCAGCTTCCAAAGCTTGATATGCAGTGGTGCTATGGATCCGGATTTTATGCCCTCAGCATTTTACGGCCAGAATTCAATCGGGCCACTTGGGAACCCCTGTCAGTTCCATGGGGGAGACCCAACGGAATCAAATGCCCTTCAGGCACTTATGTGGCCACCGTCAAGCCCTCTTCACGATTGAGGTCCCTGGCAGTGCCAGTTCTGTGTGCTGATAGCTGCCAACCAACAGGATGCTGGCAGTTCTTCATTGTCACCGATGCCAGCAATGCGCCTACCAGAGGCTCAGGATTATCAGGAATCCAGGCCAAAGGTGAATGATAGGGGTTTTGGAGAAGGGATTGCAGAAGAGGAGGCAAGGAAAGGGTGGTGGCTTTCAGTGCCCCGGTTTCCGATGCCAGGACCCTCGATCAGGCACAGAGTACCTGACCACAAGAGACCCTCCACAGGTGGCTGCTGGGTATGTTGGGCCTTTTGAGGGTGAAATAAAGCTGTATGATGGGCTCAGGGATAATAGGTGTCAATTGGCTTGTTAATGACCCTAAGTGACACATGGCCACTCCTTCTGTCCTCCAATTTAATTAAGGCGCTGCCATGAGACTAACATGGGCTTCTCCCATGGTGAAGTGAGCCTGGCCACCAAGTTTCCCACTGTGGTGGGCTACAATAAATCCAGCACGTATCTATGCAGAGGTTAATCCACAAATGGGAAAGACATAAATACTAAATTATAGGCACAACATTACAAATGAACTTTTTCAGCACATAGCTTGATGGAGAAGGCGTGCATTTCAGAAATTCTTGTTCAAAGAACAGCGTGCTCCCACGTAACTTATCATCCATCATAATTAAATTACAGAATAGTGGGTGGGTGGTCACCAATGTTCCCTCCAACTTCTTTTTGCTGTGTGCAGCTGGCTTGTTGCACTCTGTGGTTCCTTTAAGATTAATGTGCAGCCACACTTGCATGTATCTTAATCTTAAAGGAAACATTGCTTGTGCATGGCCAGTTTGTTCACTGTGTGGTGCATTTCCAATTGCTGCACAACCACGCACACATGCAGCTTAGAGAGAACTTTGCTGATCACTGTGATTGAATTCCCAATATGTGCCTCGCTTATACAAAACTATACCCTGGGAGCATTAAATGTTTTGGAGATCTGCGATTCTGCTACTGGGATAAGTGAGCTTGACTTAACAGAATAAATGTGAAACAAAAATAAAAATACCTGGAAAAACTCAGCAGGCCTGGCAGCATTTGCGGAGAGGAACACAGTTAACGTTTCGAGTCCATATAACTCTTCAACAGAACTAAGTAAAATAAATGTGAGTATTGGTCTCCTCCGGTCTGGACTAAACCAGTTCCATGTAAAAATCCCCAAAATAAGCTGTGTTGTTCAGAAATAGTAAAACATTAAGTAAAACATTCCCCTATGAAAGATAAATCATTATTAATTTGTAATTTATTCAAAAATTAAAATTGATTATAAGGAAAACTTGGACTGAAAAACAAGAAGTGAAATCCTTAAATATTACACAATCACAGAATCTTTACTGTGGAGAACGAAGCCATTCAAAGAGTCTGCACTGGCTCACTGAAAGAGCGTTCTATCTAGTCCCACTCCCCCCACTTATCCCTGTAACCTTACTTCAGATAGCAATCCAATTCCCGTTTGAATACCTCGATCGAACCTGCCTCCACCACCCTCTCAGGAAGTTCGTTCCAGACTCCAACCACACTCTGAGTGAAATTTTTTTCCCCACATCACATCCCTACATCCTTTTGCCAATTATTTTGAATCTGTGCCCTCTAGTTCTTGATACTCTCTTGAATGGCAATTGTTTCTCACTCTTTACCCTGTCCATTCCCTTCAGGATCTTGAATAAATCTATCAAGTCTCCTCTCAGCCTTCTTTTTTCCAAAGAAAACTGTCCTGACTTCTTCAATCTATCCTCTTAGCTACAGTTCTTTATCCATGGAATCATTCATGTGATTCTCCTCTGTACTCTCTCCACTGCCTTCACATCCTTCCTCACGTATGGTGCCCAGAACTGGATGCAGTACTCCAGTTGAGACCAAATTAGTGTCTTATACAAATTCAACATTACTTCCTTACTCTTCTACTCAATGCCCCGATTAATTAAATAATTATATAACTGCAAAACAAAAAAATGGTGACTACTGGAGACCTGAAAAGCAGTGAAAAATACAAGTGGAAATTAAGTAAAGATTGTGCTGCATTTGAAATATATGGTAAAACAAGTGTATCATTTCAAGGGAGCATCTATTTCAAGTGGTCACTTATCTTTTCCACAACAATAAAATCATGGATTTATTATTGATATATTAATACTTGTAAAAAGGAACTCAAGAGGTGAAAATGAGCAATCTTGAAGAGCTGTTCAATAATTTAGTTGTTATTATTCAATTATTATTAATTATTATTATGGCCATACTATCATAAGGAATGTTCGTAGCAATGCTGGATACGACTGTCTCTATCACAACCAGTGATACTGAAAGCCATCACCTCCGCAGTGCTCAGGAGATGGAGACATCCTAGTGCCCCCCCTGCCAGCTCTGCTCCCTTATATATTGTGCCATCTTGTCCTGCAAGAGAGAAGGAAGCATGTTAATGATTGTGTAGCAATATGTTTGAGTGATGTGCCTGCCAAAGGTGGAGGTATGTGAACGCAATGAGAGGTTGGTGTGAGGCTGGCAACATTGTTAGACCTGGCAACATTGTGAGAAGGTGAAGTGGAGTATTTGAATCTTAGACATGAATCCTGAGTGCCAGGAGCTGGTTTTGGGTGTGATGAGGGTGCTTTAAGTAGCTTGAGACACTGGCATTGTGGTGAATGTGAAGATACAATCACTGCCTTTGACCACCCGTGTGATTTTATTGGACTTCTTGTAGCCAGGTCCTTGATGCCTTCTGAAGGTAATCCTTGAGGGCCTCCTGGCCCCACCTCCACCCCTCTCTCCACCCCCACCCCACACAAAACCACAATATCTCCTCCCCCTGTTCACCTCCATGATTAAAGGCCTCTAGCATTGCATGTATGACCCTGGAGCCTACTCTCTGTCCTGGTGCTCCATTTTCCTTGTTTACTAAGCAATAGTATTCAGCAGCAGTAATTCAGTTCAAATTCCCTTTAAGAGGGACACACTGCCTTTAAGGCTAGATGCTCCACGTATTATTAGCACACACTGTTCAGCTCCCTGTTGAGTGCTGAGGTAATCAGCAGTGCAGACATTGTTCAGTCCAATGCATCAACCAGGGAATTGAGGATGTAGCACCAGATTTTACGAGCTGCCTCCTTCCACCTCCATGAACATGGGTGGGTCATGAATTGCATCTTCAGTGCCCAAAAATTGACACAATTTTCTAGCCCTGAATGTCAGTGGCCTCACTTATTTAAGAAGTTGTTTTCTAATTTACCACCGCGCAACCCCCAGCCCAATATAGGATTGTATAAGCAGAATATCGGGCATGAGCAGAGTGTGCCTGTTACGCAGCCTGCAAATTTGCCATCCGAAGTGGGCATGCTATCCGCAGCACCTGATATTCCAGCAGGTGCTCCTATCTGCATCAGGGGAGTAAAGCAAGAAATGAACCCAGAAATTATCCTGGATCCATTTTCAGGCCCAGACTTGGCACAGCATGCCCAGCCCATACCAGGACTGGAAATTGATCCTTTGGACCTTGCCAGTGCAGGTCACACCTCTGCGGGCCATTTCAGACATCAATGTGGAGCCAGCTCATTGAAGGGCCCATCAGTAAAGTCTAAGGTTTGGAACTGCAGCAGGTTGAGGAGTGTGAAGGGAGAATCATCACTCCTGTCAAGTTGGAGCAGCACTTTTACTGCTCAGGGCTACAAGGAAAAGAGTTTAAAATCGTTTTTGATTATTACTTACCTGGAGTTGGCAGCAGCTGGAGCTGCCTCACTCATCACCAACACATTTTGTAAAGGAGTTCTCCGCTAAGCATTAGATTCATTAGCATGCATATTTAAGGGCCCGTGCACATGTTTTAGGCTTTCAGCAGGGGTACCTAAGAGAATTCAAATGTAGAAGTGGAACTAATGCTTGTGCAGATTGGATCCAGACTGTTTGGCTTCTATATTGCCAGATTATGCACCTGTTTTACACCTGAAAAACAAACAGCAATTTCTATCCCATGTTCTCTTTGTTATGTTAGATCTGCAAGATGACCCAAAGTATGCTGCTGGCTACATTTTTCTCTCAGCACAGTGAGGAAAGAACGTGCATACAAGTTTGTAGTCCCTAGTCAGTGAAATTTGAAGTTTTGATATTAGAAGAGTGTAATGCAATCTAAAATGATTCAGAAGTAATTTCATAAAGTAAATAGACATTTCAATGATCATTTAAGGTCTTTAAAATCTGATTTTGCAATGGGCAGAAATCTCATTACATCTGCAAATCCCAGACGGTAAGGGCTTACCTCCCAGAGGTGGTCTTACACCTTTTGGTTTTAGAATACACAAAAGTCACATCAATTCTTGACTGCTGCTTGATAGTGATACATTTAAATTGATATGCGTCCAAAAGTGCTTCACATCAACTTGAATGTGATAATAAGGCATTGTTTTCAGAACTTCACAATTAACATAGGTGGTATATACTCCATAAGGATGCATCTATGTTTTTCTAGGAATGTTATTGATAGATGTTGGCATTAAATTATACTTCACTCAAGTAAAAACAGATCAACCAGCAGTGAATTATCATAAGCATTGGCAATGAAGTTAAATGGATTGATTTCCCATTAGTGCCTTGCTGGCTCAGAGCCTCTCCTACCAGGCATTTTTCTGCATGCACATAGCCCACGGTTTGCTGCCCATGACACACAAGCATTTTTGTTGTATGTTGGAGGTCCTTACACTGCTCTCAAATAGTGCATACGTGTTCATTTAATCTTTATAGTACCTTTAAAACAGTAACATTTTTGGAATGAAGAAATCACCCTTGAGTCATCAAGCTTTTTCTCCCTACAGATTCTGACCTGCCCTATCATAGACTCTGCTCAACCTACTGAAGAAAACAAGGGCAAATCCATTGTCCATTTAAAGAAAACACCCAATACTCATTTCCACACAACATGCAGTCAATGTGCAGCCAATTTTATGCTGTCGCAACCAGTTAAAAATCTACCCCCATGTCTCCACTATTTGGGAACAAGTTCTTCTGATATCCTCTGGAGCTACAATCATACTCCAAGGTACATCGTCTTCTCATCATACATTATCTAGCCCCCTATAAATAAAACATCACCAAATGAGTCAGTACCCAAAATTGTTTCTTGAATTTAAGGAAAAGAACCTGAAATTTTTTGAACTATGTATAATAGAAATCATCGAAGCTGAGGTTAGTTGCTCAAGATTTAAAAATAGTTCTACCAGTTAAGAGCAGTTAATCCTGTGGGGCTTTGATTGAAAGTGTACTGACCTCAGCATATTTGCTGAATGAATTAACATATCTTACTCATGATGATGCACTTTCATTATTGTTACGAACATATGAATTAGGAGCAGGGGTAGGCCACTTGGCTTTTCCAGTCTCTCTGCCATTCAGTAAGATCTATATATGGGCCTAGTGCTGGAAATGGGATTAGAATAATTAGGTACTTGTTTGATTGGCGCAGACTCAATGGGCCGAAGGGTCTTTTTCTGTGCTGGAAACTTCTATGAGTCTATGGCTGATCTGATTGCAACCTCAACTCCACACTCCGATAGCCTTTCACCCCTTTGCTTATCAAAAATCTATCTACCTCTATCTCAAAAATATTCAAAGACTCTGCTTCCGCCACCTTTTGAGGAAGAGAGTTCCAAAGACTCATGACCCTCTGAGAGAAAAATTTCCCCCCAACTCTGTCCTAACTGGGCAACCCCTTATATTTAAACAGTGGCCCCTAATACTAGATTCTCCACAAGAGGGAACATCCTCTCCACATCAACCCTGTCAAGACCCCTCAAGATCTTATAAGTTTCAATCAAGTCGCCTCTCACTCTTCTAAACTCCAGCGGATACAAGCCTAGCCTGTCCAACCTTTCCTCATAAGACAACCCATCCAATCCAGGTGTTAGTTTAATAAATCTTCTCTGAACTGCTTCCAACACATTTACATCCTTCCTTAAATAAGGAGACCAATATTGTACACAGTACTCCAGATGTGGTCTCACTAATGCCCAGTATAACTGAAGCATAACCTCTCTACTGTTGATTGAGTAGATATGTAGATAAACAATTGAAATGATTTCCTTAAAAAGCAGTTCTGTCCTAGTGTACTATTGAGGTAATAAATAAGTAAACCCTTTAATTAGTGATCTGTACTGATGAGAATAACTTCCTCGGTGACAACTATGTCAAGTCACTATGGAAATGAAACTGCAATTACTAACCATTATTCGATACCTTAAACATAGATCTTCTATCAAGCCTTATGCTATAAGTGACAAGTAGGCTGTTCTTTAACTGTTATTCAAGTGTTAACTACATTCAGACATAGACTTGAAAATGACCTGTGATCAGGAATAGTGCAATCATGCAAATCGTGTAACAGATTCCCAAATAAAAATAACAATAAATATTTCCTTATCAAATATTTTCCAATATTCAACAAAAAAATAAAGGCACTGAATAAAATTAATGGCTCTTTTATATTTTAGAGCTGATTGTTAATGCAGTTCCCTAATATAACTTTAAGATTCAGTGCTGTGGAGATTATCCATTTATATTGCAAGGCAGATTACACAGTAGTTGATGCAACTCAAACTTTGCTTTGTTATTTTTCTCAAGGCTGCAGAAAATGGTGAGAGGCCTTTGAGTCTTAAACCACTTTGATGCCTCTTCAGTAGAGTGAGCTGTCAGAAGACAAGACAACCTTCATTTCTGCTGGCAGGAATGTTTGCGTAGCTAATGGGAAGAGGGAGGCATACTGTTTGTGGAAGTGCCCACAGAGACATCTTGGAAGACTTTGACTTGTCCCAGCCCCAATTGCCAGCCTGCACCTGGCCTCAGGGAGCTCATTTCATGGGACACAGGCACCAGTACTAGAACAGGAAGGAGCTGTACCGCTGTACCAGATTGGGACCACAGTGTCCTAGTGGAAAGGCTAAATAGAGCTCCCAACATCACTATAAACTACTAAGGTATGGAGAGATCTGCTGAAATTAACACAAGTCGGAAGATAAACCACTGAAGTTGGAGTGGGAAGATTTAGGAAAACAACATAGGGCAAAATGTTTAGCTCGGCGGGCGGGTGCGCGCTCGACCCGCTCGAGTGTAAAATGACAGGCGTTAATGTCGGGCAAGATTCCTAACGTCAACACGTGGCTGTGCAATATTTCGTTTGGCAGGTGCCAGAGTTAGTAGCGCGCCCGCCGACAATTAAAAGGCCTGTTAAGGCCATTAAAAAGATAATTGATTGAAATTTCTCACTGCCCATCCACCCTTGGTTGGTAGGCAGGTGCATAGGCCAAGTGACCTTTGCACTTTTTAGGAAACCTCATCCACGGGTGGTATGAGGTTTCCGAAAGCAAATAAAAGTAAAATAAAAAATTTAAAACTTAATTAATAGAATGTCGTTGCTCATGTGACAGAGTCACATGAGGTACATGTTTTATTACAATTTTCATTTCTTTATTAATTTTTTTAACACTCTTCATCTCCCTGAGGCAGCTCTGCTAAGCGCTGCCACTCACGTTTTATGCTAAGGCCCGTCAGCGTGAAATCGCCTTCCGGCCTCGATCGTTGGAGGCGGTTGGCTTCCCAACCATCCCACTTGCCCCTGCAGATCCCGCTCGACAGGAGCAAAATGCCGCCCATAAAATTGAAATCAAGAAGAGGTTAGCATTTTAGGTAAAAAAAATAAGCAGAGCAGGCCAAGAGAGTTAGAGAATTTACCAAAATTAATAGGGCATTAGTGACTAAAAAAAGTTAAAGGTAAAGGTGCTACATCGGAATACATGAAGCATTCGCTACATATTAGATTAATTAATAACACAGATATAAATAAATGGGGTTGATCTAATAGCCATTACAGACATGTATGCCCTAAGTTTTGTGTGAGCCCAGGAAAACCCAACCTGCACAATTTTGCACCCTCCAAAATGCACACCCAACCCACGTGTGACTTTGCCCAGGATTACGTTTTTTGCACAGGGGTTGCTTTATTCCAAGCATTGAACCAGTGGGGGAGTGTAGGGGCTGAGGCAGGCCAGTTAGAAGGTCCATTTTGGTTCCCCAATACAGCAGCCCAGATCTCGACATCGTTTAAAGTCCCCCTAAAACATGCCCCTCAACCCCTCATATCCCCTACCCCCATGCCACCCCTTTCTCCCTCTGATCGCCTATGCCACCCCATGCCCCCTCAGATCACTCATGCTACATCCATGCTTGCTCACAACCCCCACCTACTTACCATGGCACCTAATGCCCCCTCAGATCACTCATGCTTTGTTATGCCCTCCCCATGTATGCGCTATGTAAAGTCCTCGGAGGCCCTGCCATAGCAATGAGAATTATTTTATAAATCATTGGACAAAAACCCTCTAACAATCTAATAAACCCTGAATTCAATGCACTATCATTGATACTGCGAAGAAAAAAAACTACTCCTCTGCAAAACATGTGTAATCCTTTAGTATCTTTAGGCATTGTCTGTTATTACAGCCTCCTAAATGTTTCAATAGTTCTTGGATCAATAGACCACCTGCTGAACTGAAGCCATTAACAACTTTTGAAACCAGCCAAGCATTCATAATAATTACAGCTGTCAGAACAAAAGCTTCAAGTTACATTGCCTTAAGCTGACAGAACAGAATGGTATCCCATTTGCAATTCAAATCAAGGTGCCTGTCAATCAAAAGAAGGGAGCAGGTGCAGGGATATGTTCTTAGCTTTCAAAAGCCAGAGTTGTCAGCTGATTTAACAGCACAAAGCATGACAGCAGAGACTGACAGGATATTGTTTTACATTTTTAGTGCATATTATGGTACTTTGATATTGGAAAAGTACTGTAATGCATCACAACAATTACACAATGCTGGTCAATGTAAAGGTTAACTTACCCTACAGTTCCCTATGATGAATCACTGTATTAAAAACACAACTACATTACAATACAACATCAAGTAGTGATAGTGGCATTTGCAGGTGTCGAAACATTTTACATTTACCTGTCAGAATGTTACCAATTGTTTAGCAGACTTCCCCAAGGTCACACACTCTCCAAGAAGATACCTTTTTTTGGGCTTCCAAAACCTGCGCACAAAAAATGGTATATGGGAGGAAATAGAATTATCTTGTGGTCTTCACAATGGGGACCTGGACCCTGGAAGAAATGCTGTGTGTTTTTCGCCCAAAGCCTTCCTGACCCATGAAAAGGCCACACGAAAATAGTGCAGGGTTGGGAAAGGGGAACAAAATTGCTTTTCCAGCAAAAATAAACACAGTTCAGCGATTCGCAGCTCCAGTGGGAGATGAAACTGCAACCCGTAGTTGCAGAATATCCATGATTGGAAACAAAATATTTAGGGATAGAAAAAAACAGGCAAAATAGAAAAGAGGACTATGGGGCAGGGGGAGTTGGGGAAGGGAGGGTGGGGTGGCATGGGTAACGTTGAGAATAAAGGATTTCAGCTTGGAAAATCAATTAGCAGCAACTTTTAACATCGATGAGCAGGTGGGGTTAGGTGCATGTTGGGGAGTAGTAAAATGGGCATAAATTCTAAACACATTGGGAAGCCAGCTCCAACCTGCCAGCTTTTGCTTTTTACTGAGACTGGCCAAGGAGTGGGCAGCCAACCCACTTCCAGGAGGCAGGTTGGCATTTTAAATGTGTTAGTGAGGCTGGAAGCCTCAGATTTTACCTGCTTTGCATGATTAACTATGGCCGGCCAGGTTTCACACACCTCTGGAAACTTGGCAGTTGCCGTAAGGTGAGAAGGCAGAGCAGGAGTGCTTCCTCCTGGCACCCCCTTGAGCTCCCGTACAGTTAGACTCACTCCTTATATAAACCAGCAAGAGACATTGAAAAAAGATTGTAAGTGTTTATGTAAGTATGCAAAAAAGAAAATATTAGAGAAAGTAAATGTAGGTCCCTTAGAGACAGAAACAGGAGAAATTAAAATGAGTAATAAGGAAATGACAGACTTTACACTGAAGACCAGAAACGGGACAGGAACCTGCAAGTTAAAAGACTGATTTTTTCTGTGGCTCTTTAACTCAGTCATAACGTTGTCATCTCTATTCAGGGTATCCCAACCAATTAGAGTGGCACAGCATGATTAAAAGCCATGTTGAATCTTCAAAGTACAGAATGGAACCATTCTACAACTGGCAAACGAGAGACAGCAATTCAGATGGAATTTCAACAAGGGAAGGCTGTTTTCTGGCTCTCTGAGACATCCTCGGACAGCATGCTGAGGCTGTAAGAGCTCACAGAGAAGCATTGTTCCCAATGAGCTGAAGAAACAATATTGCCTGAAATACCAAGCAGACATTTAAACATTTGCTATTTCAATACACCACCCTGCTCTCATGCCCACATGTCCATCCTTGGCCTGCTGCAATGTTCCAGTGAAGCTCAATGCAAACTGCAGGAACAGCACCTCATCTTCCAACTAGGCACTTTACAGCCTTCCGGACTGAATATTGAGTTCAACAATTTTAGATCATGAACTCTCTCCTCCATCCCCACCCACTTTCCGATTCCCCCCCCCCAATCTTTTTTCCAATAATTTATATAGATTTTTCTTTTCCCACCTATTTCCATTATCTTAAAATGTATTTCCATCCATTGTTTTATCTCTACCTTTTAGCCTATTTTGATCCCTTCCCTTCACCCTACCCCACCCCCACTAGGGCTATCTGTACCTTCCTTGTCCTGCTTTCTACCCTTAATTAGCACATTCCTTATATAATATCACCATCTTCAACACCTCTTTGTCCTTTTGTCTATGACATCTTTTGGCAATCTCCACCTATCACTGGCCCTCTATCCAGCTCTACTGCCCCCTCCCCCCTCCAAACCAGCTTATATTTCACCTCTTTTCTATTTTTACTTAGTTCTGTTGAAGAGTCATTTGGACTCAAAATGTTTACTATGTTCCTCTCTGCAGATACTGCCAGACCTGCTGAGTTTTTCCAGGTGTTTTTATTTTTGTTTTACCAAGCAGACATGGTTGGAAATGGCTGATGCGGTAAGCAGTATTTGTCCACGAGTATAGAAATAGTGCCACAAGAGGTTCAATGGCCTCAGGGCACAAAAGGTGAGTGGCATGCCGCATTCAAGTGCCTATACCCTCACTCTGACTTCCCCCGCCTGCTCCCACTCCTTCCACCCCCCCACCAGCCCACAGTTGGAGCCCTCGGTGCTGACTCTTGTCCCGATGCCTAATTTGCTCCTATAGGGGATCAGGCGGGGTAGTCTTTGGCAGGGCCTTCAAGGGCACTAAAACCCAAAGGATGTTGGCCATCAGCATCGACCATGAGCATCTCAGCTGTCAGAGCAGGGGAAAGATCAGCTTGCTTCCAGCTTTGCAGAAGCCACTAGGGTAGCACTTGAAGAAAAACATTGTCATTTCACAAGGGAAATCACTTGGATGTTTAAATGTTCGCTAAAGTGTCATTTTAATTATCAATGTTTATGCGCATGGGCTAAAAATTTGTTCATGTAGCATCACTTCAAAGTGGCCCAACAGAAACCACATAGATTGCCCATGGGTAGACAGCACCACTGGTTGTTAACTGCGTGGCCCGCACTGGATTCCTCATTGATAGTGTCCCTGGCAGCTAAGTGAGTAACTGCAGATATCCTGGCCATATCAAACTCCTCCTCCTCTTGCAAGTGTACTGATCATGTGACAGAACTGACAGATCAATGTACAGGCAGGCAACTGGGAACTGGAAGTCTAGTTCTGGAGGTTTCTGAGTGAGCATGTATGATCTGGTGCTCTCCCCTATATCTCAATAAACCATCACTGTTTACTCTTACAGTCTCCCCGTAATTGATTGTAAGCAGTAATTGATGAGAACATAGGAAGGCGTGCAGTTACAGTTTGGTTGGCCAATGAACTCATTTACCCAAGACATAAAAGTGGCGATGAGGATAAGAACATTGTATGATCCCTGTGTGTGATTCCACAAGATGGGTAAGCAAAGCATTGGAAAGAGTATCTGTACTTAACATGTAAAATAGGTGACAGCTGGCATTCAGAGTGGAAAGCAGTGCTGCAGTTCAAGATAAAAAAATCCTGCGGAATTGCAATTGCAGGGATCCTGCCAAAACTCAAACTGCATGAAACCCAACAGCTGCAGAGATAGAGTTAAATAAAAGGTGACTGTTCTTAAAGTGGCAATACATTTAAAAGGGTAAATACATGAAAAATGGCTTTGGACAGAAAAGAGAGGGCGACTCCGCGGTAAGCCAAACCTAAATTCATCATTTCCTGGAAAGCCTATCGGAAGTGCAGTCCACTTGCAGTCATTTATGATGCCGCAGTTCGGACGTGTCGATCCATTTGACTCCATTTCAGAAAACTGGTCTCAGTATGTCGAACCACTAGCGTTCTTTTTTTACCACTAATGACATTGCGAGGGAGGAGAAAAAGAGGGTGATTCTTTTGTCCTCATGCGGGAACAAAATGTACGGGCTGCTCCACAGCCTTACGTCACCTAGCACCCCAGACTCGAAGACTTTTGATGAGTTAATAAAAGTTGTACAGAACCACTTGAGACCAAAGCCCTCAGTTACTATGTAGCTCTTCAAGTTCAATTCAAGGAACAAGCTTCTGGAGGAGGAAGTAGCTGACTATGTGGCTGTTTTAAAAGCATTAACTGAGCATTATGAATTCAGAATGCCCATTCGTGATATGTTAAGAGACCGGCTGTTATGCGGGATTGGCGATGATGCTATCCAAAGGCATTTGCTAGCTGAACCTAGTCTAGACTGTGATAAGGTATTAGAATTAATTACTGCGATGGAGAGTGCTGTTAGAAATTCCAAAGATACAAAAAAATGGAGCCATCCATCAGGTCGAGCTGGACAATTCGGCAACAAAAGGCGCGAAAACTTTGGACTCCATGGAAAGATGGGAAACACACTCTAGCTCCAGACCATTGAAATACAACGGTACTGTAGTGAAAACCCACAAAATGAATGAGAGAAATAGATCCAGGCCTCCAGTGAGCGAACGACAACTTAAATAAGTCGAGTACTTTCTCTGCCATCGCTATAGCCACATAATGCAGCACTGCAGAGAAAGGCTAAAACAATGCTATAAAGACAGAAGGAAAAATTGTGAAATATGCCTCATGGAAGAGCCTGAAGAAATAGAATCAGAGATCCATTCACTGTATAACCTCAAAGTGGGTAGAACCAAGTCAATCCAAGTTGTCATTACAGTTAATGGATAGCCCATTAAGATGGAAGTCGATATGGGAGTGTTGATGTCCATCCTTGGAGAGGATACATTTAGATATCTGAGTAAAGGAATCCATTCCTTGAAGTTAGAAGTTTCGGACACAAAGCTGAGGACATAACAGGCGAAGAAATAAATGTGAAAGGGGTATGTCAAGTCAAGGTGCAGTATGAGGAACAGTCTGCAAAATTATTTGTAATGTCAGGCAGGGGACCGAGTCTCCTCGGAAAAAACTGGCTGGGAGAAATAACTCTTCAAGACCCACTAAGTTCCCAATCTGAGACCAGAAGTGTTGCTGCAAGAAAAAATTGAGTATGCAAAGATCCAATGGGAGAAACCCGTAGAAGTGTTACAACAGGATAGAGTTCAAGGTGAATTCAGTATCCTTCAAAAGGAAATGGAAATCTATTAAAGGACTTTTGTGCACTACAAAATTCAATCAGCTCCTAATTTGTGCCATGATAAAGATATGAAGAAGAAAAGGAAGAGTTAAGCCTCTCTCTTGCTGAGTTAAGGAAACAATTAGCTGAGAAGGGGCAATGATATGTGATTCTCCAGGAAACTATTAATGAGAATAGGAAAGAATTGGAAGAGCTGAAGCAGCAGCTGCGTAAAAGCCCTGAAATTTTAATACTAGAAGACCCTGACTTCTCAGAGAAGCTGTGGGAAAACCCAATTTTTGAGCTCACTCATGTTCAGCTTGCACCTGAGTCTAGCCCAGCCAACAGCGAAATTAAAGAGAAGAGATACGGGTCAGTGTTCCCAAGGAAAGGACAAGCAGGGAGAAAACGGGAAATTATTGACAATCCTCAGAACGACAAACAACATTTTTTTTTCTTTCTCCTCACACATCATGCAACTCATCGCTGCATTGCTTTGTGCTTGTTGCCCTTTATCTGTTTCAGCTTGGAGGGGAGGGGCAGCAGGAGTGAACGTGACTGCATCCGGAAAAGGGTGAAATCATCCACTGAGGGACATAGTGGGGAACTGCCCCTGAAAAGGAGGTCTTGGAAACACCAGCCAACGTTGTTGGGTTTACCACACTGAGCCCATCAAAGAAGGCCTCCTGAGAGACTTGACTTGTAAATAGTTAATGCGTAAATAGTTAATGTGTTTTAAGCTTATTAGCAGTACTTTTAAGTAAAGGGGGAGGAATGTGGTAAAGTGAGGTACCATGTCCCTTTAAGAGAATGCATATATACTGATCAAGTAACAGCACAGACGATTCATGGTATTGCACTGGCAACTGGGAACTGGAAGTCTAGTTTTGGAGGTTTCTGAGTGAGCACATATGATCTAGTACTCTGCCCTATGTCTCAATTAAAGCATCACCATTTATTCCTACATCAGTCTCTTCCCGTTATTGATTTCGAGCAGCAATTGATGAGAACGTAGGAAGGCGTGCAGTTAGAGTTCGGTTGGCCAACTAACTCATTTGCCCAAGACATAAAACTCCACCTCTCCCTCTCCCTCTTCAAAAGATGCATGCCCATCATCGCCATTCTGCACCTGTACCTCCAGTCCTCTCTTCTATACTATGCTGCGCGAGATGCAGTATACTGACTGAAGGGCACCTCAGGACTATCCAGGCACCTGTGTGCAGTCATTTAAAGCCAGAATCCGTGGTTAAAGATGCAGTCCATTGCTTTGTAATATGTGAGTAGCAGACCCTCTCGCTCATGAAGGTGGGAAATGTTAAATGTGGAAGTCAGTGGGTTCCTGCCATCTTCCCAACATGCTGACATTTTTTGATGTTTTAACACCCCATGTGCACCTACACCCATCCACCCTCAGGTTAAAATTCATCCCTTTGTGTCTGTCCAAAAATTATTCTGGAAATAATGGGGAGTGAGAATGGGGAACTAGGATAAAGCATTTTAATTTTTTTTAAGGTACTAAATTTAAATCTGGGATAATGCAAATTAGTAGTTACAGTGGCAATGTGTATGCTCATGACTATCAAACATTGAATTATGAAGTGGAAATTAATATCTACATTTATTACAATTTTGTGCAAACTGTGGTTTAAACTGACAAGATGATGAGGATGAATGGCGAACCCTTGATCTATATGATTTATCAGACAAGTAAATTTCCATATGTGCTTGCAGGATGTCAACATTTATCAGGTAATAGTGAAAAATCTTGCATAGTAGAACAGAAACATCAAAATCTACCTAGAATGGCTTATGACCCTCACATTCAAACACTGTTTCATTTGCATTGGTCTAATAAAATCATAAGAATTAATTTATGCTGCTTGATGTCCATTAAAAAGAACTGTGCCACATCAACCACGCATGTAGAACAAGGATGCACAGCCAGCTCTGCCATTGGGGGTTCTATCAAAGCAATAGGGTTAATCTTGGTATTTATGGCTGAATGAGAAATATAAGACATTGCAGCTGAGAATGATGCGAGTCAAGTGACAGTACTGAACTGTAGTAATTCATCCATTTGACATCCAAATTGCCAATATCGAGGGAAAGAAATTAGTTTCAAGGCAGAAATGTTTCGTCTGGAAGAGAACTTAGACATTACAAACTTGTTCATCAAAATGCTCAGGCTTAAAAGGTGTCTGACTGTAGCATACTTGAATAAATTGTATTTTGATAGCAAATTATGATATAGCTTTGCCACACAGTCAAGGAATTCATATATTCCACTTGTAGGATGCTATGTGTAAATAAAGGTGTTAGAAGCCAACTAAAAATGAATAACTACAATAATAACAAAAATGTTAAAGGAGAATAAGAGAAAACAATAAAAGAGATTAAGAGGCAGTCAGAGAAATCTAAAGAGAATAAATTTTAAAATAACAAAATTCAAACAGATTAAGAGTTGACATAAACTTATCAATCAAAAGTTTTCTCAAGAAAGGGCACTGAGAGGAGATGATTTTCACATTTGTGATGATAAACAAAAGCATTTAATAAGAGTCTTTACTAAAGAGAAGGATATCAGAGCAATTGAATGCTTAAGGGGTTGAGAGCAATATGAGTGATATTATAAACATATGGCAAATTTGTCATAAGTTAGGTTAAAGGAAGACAAAGCATCAGGGCCTGACAAGATATATCCTCGGATCCTGAGAGAGATGAGGGAAGAAATTGTCAAGGTCCTAGGTTTCCTTGGGAAGACCACAGTCAGTTTTGATTTCCCAGTGCGGGCACTCCTTGAAAATTATTGCTGCTTAACATTTGGTGCTCAGTAGCTCCTTTTCTTAATGAACACTATCAATTGTTTTGAAGATGAAAGCAAGGTTTCTTTCTTCAAACCATCTGTTCACAGTATCTCAACAGGAATCAATTCTGAATTACATTGAGAAACTAAGATGTCCATGGTATATGTACATGATCTTTCTGAATTAATTTGGATTAATTTTTCAACACCAAGTAATAGGATTTTGTATGTTATTAACACAGCACTGCAGGATGCCACAGAGAGGTAATGCAAATTTTAATGAACATAATCAATGCCTCCAAATGTGTTCAAGGGATATAGGGTGAAAAATTTTATTGTCCAGTTTCTCGGGCATGGGGATCATGATTCACAACCTGCTCAACTTGATTCCAGTGGAGGTGCAGCCTTCTCCTATGAATGATTGTGGTGTGTAGCCCAGCGTGACCTATGGTGTTGGTTGCACATATGACAGACAATTTAAGGTCATGCGAGGCTAGCATGTGTACCAGCTAGTCTCCATCTTTTAAAGGCAATCTTAAAGGAAGGCTGCATTGCAGAACTGAAGGCTGCTAAAATAATTCAGATTTGAAGAGTGAAGGTGAAGAAGAATAGTGCACCAGCTTAGGGAGAGGGCTCCAAGGGCAATGATGTCATGCTGGATGTACTAGTCACGGAGATGAACAGGGGAGGCAATAGTACTTTGGGGTCTAGAAGGTCTTCACATCAAACTCTCCAAAGAATATGCGACAGGTGACAAAGGCGTCAAGCCCAGCATCTGGCACTGAGAAGCTGAGAAGCACTGCATCTGGCAGCAGTGCTGGGAGATGTTTAATGCCTTCACACACCTGGTCAAGGTCAGTGAATGCATCTTCGCATCACCTCTCATACCCGCCAGACCACCATCCATTCATGCTGCTCACTGCATCACACCACATTGCTCTTTAACACCCAAGACTCATGTCTGACACTCACATGCTCCACATTACCTGCAAAAGCCTTGTAATGATGCCAGCCTCACTCCCCCTGTCACTGCCTCCACACATATCCAGCCACGGCAGAAACATTGCCAAACACAGTGCCACACAATAACTGACATTCTACTCTCTCTTGCAGTAGAAGGTCACACATATTAGGAGGGAGAGCCAGAGAGCGGGTGGGAGACCATTCGCTCTGCACAATGGAGGAGATGGTGCTGAGAATAATGGGGCTGACTGTGACAGAGCCCATGGCATTCAGCATTGCTGAGGCCATTGAGGATGACATTAAGTTACTGCTTTATGCCCCTTCTCAATCCCTCCTCACCCTCATCCTGAAATGTGGCATGAAATGACAGCGGTAGATGGTGTGACCGTGGACCTCCTTCTTTCCTTGCCATTCTCCACCTGCCCCTTTTTTGCCCAACCCTCTCTTTCTGCTTTTATGCTTTTTGATACCAGGAACTGTGCTTAGTCAGCTGGATCGCATGAGGGAGAGGAAGAGAAAATCCAGGCCAATGAAATGGAGGCACCGACACTTGATTTAAAGTCACAGACAACAGCTCAGACACTGAGACTGCATGCAACACAGGTGGTATTATAGAGTGACCAGCTGCAAATGGTGAGCCATTGGGCATGAATGGGCTGCAGCCAGACTGAGAGGAAGGGTAGCTTAATTGCCAGCTTACCAGAGGGCGAGGCTGCTGATGAGTTCTGCTGCAGTGGGCTCAGAAGAGGACTTTGATCAGCCTACAAGAGAAGGCTGATGAGCGTGCACAACAAGATGCTGGGTGCTTTGGCACGCCTGTCAGATAGCCTCCTGTCACTGTCAAGGAGCTTGGAGGAGTCCAGCTCCAATTTGGCACAAGGCATCATGCAGAGGTTGAAGCCCATCTTTTCCACCATGGAAGTAGTGGCCAACCCCATGACAATACTAGAAAATGCAAACACAATAGAGTGCCTGGTAGCTGCTGTCCCAGCTTCCATTGAAGCACAGGCAGAAACCGCCAATGGGCTGGATTTTACCAGGAACAGGCTAGGAAACAGGCAAGCTCATAAGATGGCAAGGGAAGGTGGGTATTGAGTGCCCATCATCTTCCCACTGCCACATCATTTTACCAGCAATAGGGAAGGTGGAGGACATCCCTTCTGGCCTGAGCCAATTGAACCACTTAATTAGCCAATTAAAGGCAGCTTCCCACCACTGCTGGCATTTTACCAGCAGTGGGTGGGCCCACCAGGTGAACCCTGGTTAGCCTCTCTGGAGGTTTGGTGGGGGGATCTCCTATTTGGGCACTCTATGCCCACAAGGGACCCCAAACTGGCAGTGGCCATCCCTGAAGCAACACACCCCCGATCGCTGCCCTCCCCAACACCACTCACCCTCCTCATTGGTCCTACCAGATTGGTCACAGCATTCCCAGATCCCACTCACTCCCGCTTGGGAAGGCAGCAGCCTCCATGATGTCTTCTTTTTCAAGATGCAGTCCAGGAAATTGCCATGGTTCCCAGTGGCACTGAAGAGACTGCTAAGCTGCCAGCCCTCTGATTGGCTGGCAGTTGCTGGGAAGCCGTCCTTTGAAGAGATTTCAATAGAATCAAGCAATGCTGTTAGGCAACCCAAAACTAATTTGGCAGTGGGGGCGGGATATGGAGTGGAGGTGTAGCAGGGGGTGATGCACAGACAAGTACAGAAGAAAAAACAAGTCAGTCTGGATACCAGAGCTTATATAGTCAAGTTAAGGCACAAGGGAGCATGGCAAGGCTGGATGGCATTTATTTTAATGCAAGAGGTCTTGCAAGTAAGGCAGATGAGTGTGTTGATTAACACATGAGGATATATTATTGCTATCACAGAGACATGGTTGAGGAAGGGGCAGGACCGGCAGCTCAATACTCTGCGGTATAAAATCTTCAGTCGAGGCGGGGTGTAAAAGAGGAGGTAGTGCCACAGTATTGATCAAGGAGTCAATTACTGCAATAAGGAGGGATGATACCTTAGAAGGTTCCTCAAATGAGGCCATATGGGCACAACTTAAAAAATAAAAGGGAGCATTAACATTGCTGGGAGTGTACTATAGACCCCCAAGCCATCAGGGAGAGATAGAAGGGCAGATATGTAAGCAGATCTCAGAGAAGTGTAAAAATAATAGGGTAATAGTAGGACGGGACTTCAACTTCCCCAATATTAACTCGGATGGACAAAGTGTGAAAGGCTTAGAGGGAGCAAAATTCTTAAAAGGTATCGAGGAGAGCGTTTTAAGTCAGCAAGTAGAAAATCCTACAAGAGAGGGGGTGATGCTGGACCTAATTTTAGGGACCAAAGCCAGGCAAGTGGTTGAAGTGTCAGTGGGGGAACATTTTGGTGATAGTGACCATAAATCAGTAAGATTTAAGGTAGTTATGGACAAGGACAAAGATGGACCGGAAATAAAGGTCCTGAATTGGGGGAAGGCTGATTTTAAAATGATAAGATAGGACCTGGCCAAAGTGGACTGGGAGTAGCTACTTGTAGGAAAGTGTACATCAGACCAGTAGGAGTCATTCACAAAGAAAATAGTGAGAGTTCAAGGCCAACATATTCCTGTAAAGGTGAAGGCTGGGAACAACAAGTCTAGAAAACCCTGGATGTCAAGAAATGTACAGAATTGGATAAGGATAAAAAGGGAAGCTGATGGTAGATATTGAGGGCTCAAAACAGCGAAAGCCCTAGAGGAGCATAGAAAGTGCAGGGGGTTACTTAATAAAGAAATTAGGAGAGCGAAGAGGGGGCATGAAAAACACTGGCGGGTAAAATAAAAGAAAATCCAAAGGCGTTTTAGAAGTATATTAGGAGCAAGAGAATAACCAGGGAAAGAGTAGGGCACATTAGGGACCAAAGTGGCAACCTGAGTGAGGAAGTAGGTGAGGTTATAAGTGAGTACTTTGCATCTGTATTCACGATAGAGAAGGATGATGCAGGTATAGAAATCAGGGAGGGGGACTGTGATATACTTGAACAAATTAGCATTGAGAGGGAGGAGGTATTAACGGTTTTAGTGGGCTTAAAAGTGGATAAGTCCCCAGGCCCAGATGAGATGTATCCCAAGCTGCTGTGGGTGGCAGGGAAGGAGATTGTAGGGGCCCTGACATTAATCTCTGGCCACAGGAGAGGTGCCAGAGGACTGGAGGACAGTTAATGTGGGTATTATTCAAGAAGGGTGGTAGGGATAAACCTGAAAACTATAGGTTAGTGAGTCTAACATCAGTGGTAGAGAAATGTTTGGAAAAAAAATTCCTGAGGGACAGAATTAATCTCCACTTAGAGAGGCAAAGATTAATAAGGATAGTCAGCATGGCTTTGTCAGGGGGAGATCATGCCTAACAAATTTGATTGCATTTTTCAAGGAGGTGACTCAGTATGTAGATGAGGGTGGTGTAGTTGATGTAGTCTACATGGACTTCAGTAAGGCTTTTGACAAGGTCTCGGGTGGGTTACTGTTCAAGAAGGTAAAAGCCCATGGGATCCAGGGCAATTTGGCAAATTGGATCCAAAATTGCCTTAGTGGCAGGAGGCAGAAGATGATGTTTTTGTGACTGGAAGCCTGGGTCCAGTGGCATACGGGGTTCGGTGCTGGCCCCCTTGCTGTTTGTAGTGTACATTAATGTTCTAGACGTGAATGTATGAGGTATTATCAATATATTTAAGAAAACATGAAAATTGGTGGTGTGGGGAACAGCGAGGAGGAAAGCCTCAAAGTACAGGATGATATAGATGGGCTGGTCAGATGGGCAGAAGAGTGGCAAATGGAATTTAATCCTGAAAAGTGTGAGGTGATGCATTTTGTGAGGACTAACAAGGCAGGGGAGTGCACAATGAATTTAATGACCCTAGGAAGTGCAGGGGATCAGAGGGACCTTGGTGTAAATGTCTGTAGATCCCTGAAGGCAGCAGGACAGGTAGTTAAGGTGGTTAAGAAGGCATATGGGATACTTGCCTTTATTAGTCAAGGCATTGAATACAAGAGCAGGGAGAATGTGATGAAGCTGTATAAAATGTTAGTTAAGCCACATCTGGAATACTGTGTGCACTTCTGGCTGCCACACTATAGGAAGGATGACTGTACCAGAGAGGGTGCAGAGGAGATTCACCAGGATGTTGCCTGGGCTGGAGCGTTTCAGCTACAAAGAGAGACTAGATAGGCTGAGGTTGCTTTCCTTAGAGCAGAGAATGCTGAAGGGGGATCTGATTGAGGTGTACAAGATTATGGGGGGTATAGATATGGTTGATAAAAAGAAACTTTTCCCCTTAGTGGAGGGGTCACTAACTAGGGGGCATAGATTTAAGGTACGGGGCAGGGGGTTTAGAGAGGATTTGAGGAAAAATGTTTTCACCCAGAGGGTGGGGGGTATCTGGAACACACTGCCTAAAAGGGTGGTAGAGACAGGAACCCTCACAATATTTAAGAAGTATTTAGGTGAACACTTGAAATGCCATAGCATGCAGGGGTACAGGCCAAGTTCTGGAAAGTGGGATTGGAGTGGATAGGGGCTTGGTGACCTGCACAGACATGAAGGTCTGAAGGGCCGCTTTCTGTGCTGTAATTCTCTATGACTTTATGACTCTATTTAGTTGCCTGGTCTCTGTAAAATATTGCCGGGGGTCTCGCAAACAGCAGAGGCAGGGTTGCCCCTAGCTTTCCAGTTTGTTGTCATGAGGCCAAGGTGCAGTCCGAAGCCTCAGTGCTGCAATGGAAACTCAGACAGAGGTCATGTGATCCATGCTTGTTGCCAGGAAAGCCCAGCTTGCTGCTGTACAGGTTTAGACTGCTGCCATCCTGGCTATGGATCACAAGTATTCAAAGGGGCATGCAGGCTCTCATAACAGTCCAGCAGTCTGCCCTTCAACAGATTGTTAATGCTGAGGTGGTGCCTCCTCAGAGGAGTGGCATTGACTCCACAGAGCATAAACCTGCTGTCCTCTCTCAGGATGATAGCATTCAGAATGCCAGTATCTTTGTTGTTGCCTCGCAGCCAGCCAGTCCAGACGGCTGTGTCCCATTCCAAGCTTGTGCTGTCCAAACCTGGACTCTTAGGGCTCAGAGCTACTCAAGGGCATCCTGCCAGGCCATCTGCAGTCTCCCCCATTGAAAGTCAGCAGCCTTCCACCTGTAGAACCGGGTAAGGAAACCCACAAGACTGACACTAAGGGAATGTACATAATTGAGTTGTTCATTGTTGTTTGTATAATTGAGATTGTTTTTGATTTAAAATGTTCTGCAAAGGTTTCTGTTGGTGGCATTTATTGTTGGATGGTGGCCAAGGGGCACTGTCATGTGATGTAAAGATGAGGAATGCTGGTTTCATAAAAACAAAAAAACTGCAGATGCTGGAAATCCAAAACAAAAACAGAATTACCTGGAAAAACTCAGCAGGTCTGGCAGCATCGGCGGAGAAGAAAAGAGTTGACGTTTCGAGTCCTCATGACCCTTCGACAGAACTTGAGTTCGAGTCCAAGAAAGAGTTGAAATATAAGCTGGTTTAAGGTGTGTGTGGGGCGGGGGGGAGAAGTGGAGGGGGTTGGTGTGGTTGTAGGGACAAACAAGCAGTGATAGAAGATGTGACATCAAAAGATGTCACAAACAACAGAACAAAAGAACACATAGGTGCTAAAGTTGGTGATATTATCTAAACGAATGTGCTAATTAAGAATGGATGGTAGGGCACTCAAGGTGTAGCTCTAGTGGGGGTAGGGAGAGCATAAAAGATTTAAAAATATTTAAAAGTAATGGAAATAGGTGGGAAAAGAAAAATCTATATAATTTATTGGAAAAAAAAGGAAGGGGGAAACAGAAAGGAGGTGGGGATGGGTGAGGGAGCTCAAGACCTAAAGTTGTTGAATTCAATATTCATTCCAGAAGGCTGTAAAGTGCCTAGTCGGAAGATGAGGTGTTGTTCCTCCAGTTTGCGTTGGGCTTCACTGGAACAATGTAGCAAGCCAAGGACAGACGTGTGGGCAAGAGAGCAGGGTGGAGTGTTAAAATGGCAAGCGACAGGGAGGTTTGGGTCATTCTTGCAGACAGACTGCAGGTGTTCTGCAAAGCGGTCTCCCAGTTTACGTTTGGTCTCTCCAATGTAGAGGAGACCACATTGGGAGCAACGAATGCAGTAGACTAAGTTGGGGGAAATGCAAGTGAAATGCTTCATGTTGGTCAGGGGAAATTGTATCTCTGAAAATCAGACCTGTTAATCTGCTCACTGACAGCCTGTTCATTTACAAGTTGTCCAGGATGTCCCCTCTCTGCTTCCTCCTGTTCCTCCACCTCACTCTTAGCAGAGCCATGCTCTCTACATTCTCTGCTCCATTTCATGGTCATGTTGAAAACCAAGAGGCACTGCCGCCAAAGTGCCTATACCTGGGTCAGTCCTCCCCGTCCATAAGCACCAGCTCTCAGAAACCAACTCCAAAAACTCTCCAGAGTACATCCAGTCTCCTTTACAATATTAGGCATCCTTCAAATCTACCTTAAATGCAAGTTAAGTGCCTAGTACTCTAAATAATGTTAGAAGATTGCATGATATTTGGTGAGTGACAGATGAATCTGCTGAATTGATCTTTGTGATCCAGATTAGGACAAGGGAAGGCACATCAGTCAGTAGGTCTGTGGGAAATCAGCATTGTACTGGCTCAGTCGCTTCTGAGGTTTGCAGGGAATACCTGTGAGATTTCTCTTCTCAAGGGGCCACATTGTCTGTGCCACAGTGGGAGGAGCTGGTGGCATAACATGTACCACCCTGGAGGACAAGCAGCTTCAACGGAGCAAGTGGAAAGAGGTAAGACATGCTACTTGAAGCTTCCTGTTGAGATAGTCAGTTTCCAACTTGGAGGTTCTGGTCTGAATTTTATGCTGGGGGTGGGATTCACTACTCCTCCCCACCCCACTATCAGCCCCCTCCCAGGTGCAAAAGTGGCTGGTTCACCTCGCAGATATTTAACAGCTAAACTTGGTGAAGAACGGGATGGGGGGAGTACCCATGGGGGGGAGAGGGGGATGCTCTGATTGGCACAGGTGGCCCGAAAGGGCAGAGCAACAATCCACTTCTCCCTGCCCTCCCCCCTCACACTGTCCCCACATGCCCAACCAACAGTCTGCCAGACTTTACTGGAACATAGGATTTAGAAGCATGAGTAGGCCATTCGACCCTTCAAACCTGCCCTGCCATTCAATAAGATCATCGCTGATCTGGTTGTGGTCTCTACTCCACTTCCCTCTTTGCTCCCCATTACCCTTGACTCCCTTGTTTATGAAAAATCTGTCCAACTCTGCCTTGAATAAATTCAATGACCTAACCTCCACTGCTCTCTCAGAAAGAGAATTCCACACATTAACGACCTTTTGAGAGAAAAAAATTCTCCTCATCTCAGTCTTAAAAGGGAGACCTTATTCTTAAACGGTGTCCCATTGTCCTAGTCTGCCCCACAAGTGGAAACATCCTCCTGGTATCCACCCTATCAAGTTCTTGCAGCATCTTATATGTTTCAATAAGATCACCTCTCATTCTTCTAAACTCCAGTGGATATAGACCCAGGCTGTTCAACCTTTCTTCATAGAATAATCCCTTCATTCCTGAAATGAGTCGAGTTAACCTCCTCTGTACTGCTTCGAACGCAATTATATCCCTTTTTCAAGGAAACCAAAACTGTACACAATATTGCGGATGTGGTCTCATCAATACCCTGTACAGCTGCAGTAAAACTTCATAAAATAAAAAACAGAAAACATTGGAAAAACTCAGCAAGTCTGGCAGCGTCTGTGGAGGGAGAAACACAGAGTTAATGTTTCAAGTCTGTATGATACTTCTTCAGATTTCTAGCATCTGCAGTATTTTGCTTTTATGAAGTAAAACTTCCCTATTTTTATATTCCTCTCCTCTTTCAATAAATGCCAACATTCCATTTGTCTTCCTAATCACTTGCTGCAACTAACTTTATGTGATTCATGTACCAGGACACCCAGATCCCTCTGTACCACAGAATTTTGCAATCTCTCTATTTAAATAGTATACTGTTTTTCCAATCTTTCTGCCAAAGTGGATAGGTTCACATTTTCCCACATTATACTCCATTTTTGCCCGCTCATTTGCCTATATCCTTTTGCAGACTTTCTTGACAGCTTTCTTTCCTACCTATATTTGTGTCATCAGCAAATTTCACTACCATACATTTGGGTTTTTTTATCCAAATCATTGATGTAGATTATAAATAGATGAAGCCCCAGCACTGATCCCTGTGGCACTCCGCCAGTTACAGATTGCCAATTTAAAAAAGACCCATTTCTCCCTACTGTCTGCTTCCTGTTAGCTAACTAATCCTTTATGCATTCTAATACATTACCCCACTACACCATGTTCTCTTATCCTGTGCAGTAATCTTTGATGTGGCACCTTATCAAATGCCTTTTGGAAATCCAAGTACATCACATCTACAGTTTCCCCTTTATCCACCTTGCTTATTACTTGCTCAAAAAATTCTAATTAGTTAGCTAAACACAATTTCCCTTTCACAAAACCATTTTAACTCTGCCTGATCACGTTATGATTTTCTAATTATCCTCCCTAATAATGGATTCTAGCAATTTCCCTGTGACAAATGTTAAGCTAACTGGCTAGTAGCTTCCTGCTTTCTATCTCCTTCCTTTCTTGAAAAAGGTGTTCCATTAGCTATTTTCCATAAAGGCTCTTTCATCAAGAGGTTATTGATTAATTCTGTCTCATTGCTCATTACCAAGTCTAGAATAGCCTGCTCCCTGGTTGGCTCTAGAACATAATGCTGTAAGAAATTGTCCCATATACAGTCTATGAACTCACTTTCCAGGTTACCTTTGGCAATCTGATTCATCCAATCTACATGTAGATTAAAGCCACCCATGATTATCACTGAGTGGACTGGACAGTTGGTGCTAGCTTCTCCCACTTTGGGCAAAATTGCAGTGGCGGTGGGAGGAGGCTCTTAAGTGGCCATTAGGCCTCAATTGGCCCACAAACGAGCAGCCTGCCCAATGCTGCCCCTGACACTGGTAGAATTGCAGCAGGGGCTGGGAATGCACTGCTGGCATAGTACCCAATCTCACAGCGAACCCCCCCCCACCCCAACCTGCCATCCTGCTCCAAGAGAGTGTAATATTCCAGCCTTTTAAGTGTGAAATTGATTGGCAAACAAGGACTGCCGATATTTAACAATTTCAAACCAAATCTCAAATCTCATGAATTGAAAACCAGCCTCTTGATCACGGCCTTATTATTCATATATGTTAAAAGAGACTCTATGTATAGCACATGAACTGCTGATAAGTCAGCGGTGGAATAGTCATTTCATAAACTGCTTTCTGCTCTGCAACTCTATCACAGTAGGCACTGAATCTCATTCCTAGTCTCCTCATAAAGCTTTCAAGCTGCTATCATTCTAGGTCTCAAAGTTGTAAAAATGCTGGCATCGATATCCTGACAAGAATATTTATCAAAGATATGAGATTAATCCTTAATCGTACATCTTAACACCTTGTCTAGGAACTCCTCTGGAGTTTATCACCCAGACTATGCCTCAGAGTCAGTGATGCCCAAATTTGGCTCATTAAACACAGTCTTATATCAACCAGTTCAGATGATATTAGCATTTAC
Source organism: Carcharodon carcharias (assembly GCF_017639515.1). Taxonomy (NCBI): domain Eukaryota; kingdom Metazoa; phylum Chordata; class Chondrichthyes; order Lamniformes; family Lamnidae; genus Carcharodon; species Carcharodon carcharias. The sequence goes on along the minus strand of NC_054472.1, from coordinate 124,412,526 downwards.
ACTACCAACCTTGGGATTCAAGCCTGCTGTTGAGCCAATGAATAAATCCTTTCTTGTCAATTATCAAATAGGTCAAACTACAAAGTCATAGAGTCATAGAGTTATACAGCACAGAAACAGGCCCATCAGCCCATCGTGTCATATGGCCATCAAGCACTTATCTATTCTAATCCCATTTTACAGCACTTGGCCCATAGCCCAGTATGCTATGAAATTTTAACTGCTCATCTAAATACTTCTTAAATGTTGTGAGGGTTCCTGCCTCTACCTCCTCCTCAGGCAGTGTGTTCCAGATTCCAACCACGCTCTGGGTGAAAAAACTTTTCCTCAAATCCCCTCTAAATCTCCTGCCCCTTACCTTAAATCCATGCCCCCTGGTTATTGACCTCCGCTAAGGGGAAAAGTTTCTTCCTACCTACCTGATCTGTGCCCTCATAATTTTGGATACCTCCATCAGGTCCCCCCTCAGCCTTCTCTGTTCTAAGGAAAACAACCCTAGCCTATCTAGTCTCTCTTCATAGCTCTTCATAGTCATAAACTATGAATTGCTTATTACCTTTAGAATCAGAGTTAGCAGAATTAGTAAAGTTAATTGGCAAATAACATAAGTTGTGAAGAGATTTCCATTATTACAGAAATTAAGCATTAACTATTTTATGATAAATTTTCAGTTGAGGTCAGAGTTAATGTGAATGTGCTATGATTAATATAGGATTAGACTCCTTAGATAGCTCACACGTTTATCTTATTAGATAGCCATTCTATGGAATAAATAGAAGTCTATATTCTTGTAGTTACTGATGTTTCTAGAATTTATTCACGTTTACCTTCATGAGATGGTGTGGATGGACAGGGTATCTCGCTTTTTCTGGGAGGATGGTGTTAGCTTTCTGAGGTATTCTGTAGAAGTGCAAGACTTTCCTTCTGGATCCTTTGCTTCTGGGTAAATTTACTCTCTGCTCTGGTACTTGTAAGTGGATAGTAGCCTTAAATTATACCTCTCTTGATTTCAGGGAACCTTGTACATCTAATTGTATTTGGCTGGTATGGCAATGAAATCTTAACTCCACAATTTTTCTCTCTGTGCTTTTAATTTTTTGAGACATCCTTCTATATATGCTAGACAAAGAACACTGACAACTTCTATTATAAGAACTAATAAAAAAGTAGAGCTATATATTAGGGCATATATTCTACCAAGTATCTTTGTCAGGCATTGGATGATCATCTGCTTTTAATAACCGACAGCTTGAGAGCTGCCAGCTGCCTTGAATTTCTAGATGTTAAAATCCAATCCCATGTACCAGGCTCACCTATTATCAACTGCTTCATGCAAGTCCCCACAAGAGGAGTTTGTCTAAAGAAATGTATTCCGTGTGAGATTGGCTGGGCTTTCAGAGTATGCAATGACAGGATAATGCAGGCTGGAGCCTTCTCTCCCTGAGTTTCTCATCCAAATCCACTTCCTGGCAGAGACTTCGATCTTGCATAATTGCTACTAGATGGGGTATAATGTGTGTCGATTTTGTGGTCAAGAGGGTCTTTGCACATATACATTGCAGATGGTTAAGGCTTGAATAGATTCTGAATATAAGTAAAGGGGGTGTGTTAAAAATTGGAGGTCCTCAAAGAAATAGAAATGTTAACTTGGAAAGAGGTATATGATAAATGGAGGAAGAAGTTAATGCAGAAGAACATTTTGAGAAATGTAAAATGTAGAAGAAAAACAAAGAGAAATTAGGAAAACTAAAACCCATCATGAAAGAAGGGAAGCATACAACAAAAGAGAAATAAGGATTTTTATAAGCAGCTAAAAATTTAAATCATAGTCAAAGAAGGAATGAGATCACATAGATCTTGTACTTGAGATTGAAGGAATGGTGGAAATGTTTGAATATGTGTTTTACCCTTAATATATAATCCAAGGAGCCCAATGCCTGCTTAAAGCCTCTGACTGGGGCTCCTTAATGAGCCCACAAGTTTAGTACTGGGCCCAATGCCTGTGAAGATTAGCTGTCCCACTGCTAAATTGGTATCCTTAGTGCCTGTTTTATATCAGAAAATTGGAATGAACACAACAATTTTTAATCCTTAGAGCCTAAATATAAAGTTATTGTATGAAACAGCATTGTTCTGATCAGGCCACCCTTACCTTAATGTTGAAATCATTTTTGGGTTCCTGAGGGACAAGTTCTGAAAGTGGTACAAGGAAGGAACACAAGATTGATCAAGAGTATCAGAGGATTGAGTTAGGAAACACTTGGTCTATAGACTTCAAAGAACGCAAGCAAGAAGGAACTTGGCAGGGACATATAACATAGTGAAATAAAAGGAAAATATTAATCTGGCACCATTTTCAGTTAAACCGTGACTTCGGGATATAGGGGAACCAACTGTCATTGTAAAGACAGTTATAGAAGGGTTAAATAGTATTGCCAGTCTGTACTTTAGCTCTTTGTGAATTTGTGAGTAGTGCAATGAAATTGTGCAATTATGTTATGTTATTGTCCAGTGAGAAATGAGCTGTTGCTGATGAACAATGCATCTTTTACTTATTTTATAATTCTGTGGGCAGAAAATTGGCTGAGACGATGAATGGACTCAATGCCAGTCAGGAAAAAGGATGGAGGCACAGCAGTTGAGGGTAGTGGCAATCTTGACTGGCACAGGCAGTGTTGACCTTGTGGTGGAGGTCATCTGTAGACAACCGTACAACAGATGGCACAGCTCACCACCTGACTGAGCTGTCTCAGAGCCTGCAGAGGTAGTTATTCTTTGTCTTTGTCATTGTCATTCAGATACAAATGTTGGCATAATGGCAGATGTGGGCTCACTTGTCCTGAAGCCAGTTGGTGCTTCCTTTCTTTTATACCACTTCAATAATTGAATATTGTGATTCCAGTATTTTGAAAGCAAACTTCTTCAGTGATTTTAAATTGACTTGCCAAAGAATACCTCTATTCCTTTCAGAGTTCCATTTTGCACGTAGTTTGCCTTTAACAAAAGATCTTGCCAGCCCCATGATGCTGAGAGTCATTTGCTCCTGAGGGCTCAGAAGATGCAGGTGCCCTCGTCCCCTGCTGGTTCTGCTCTGCGCCCTTCTATTGTGTGTCATCTTGTCCTGCAAGAGACAGGGCAGAATGTTAATAATTAAATAGTACTGTGTTTGGGTGATATTTCTTCCATAGCTGAATAGCTGGAGATATGTGGAGGTGGCTGTAAGGTTAGTAGCATTTGTAGGTGTGATGTGGAGTTTCTGGATGATAGGCATGAGTCCTGAGTGCCAGGAACCGCTGATGAGTGAGTGATGGGAGTGTGGTTCCTTGAGTAAGGTGCGAGGTTGTTGGTGTGGAGAGTTGATGTCATGCAAAGATGCATTCACTGACTTTGTGAGGTCATTAGAATTCTTGTGCCACTGCTACCAGCTCCTCAGGTTTAGACCCAGAAGTGACCCCTTGGCCACCTGCTCCCCCTCCTATCTGACAGTGTCCTTGAGAGCCTCCAAGTGCCTGTCAAACTATGGCTTCTCTTCTCCTGCCAACCTCCGCCCCTCCACCACTGCATCCGTCACCCTGGAACACTTTTTCTGCCTTGGTGTTCACTTTACCATCATTTCAATTACAGCCATATTTTTTAGTGCAACTTCTCTTTAAGAGGGACATACTGCCTTTAAGAAGAGCAGGCTGGCTGCACCACTTGCTGTCAGCAAATGCTGATTGGCCTGCTTCTGCATACTGAGACTTCCAGCAGTGCGAAGAGGCAGCTAGCAGTGAGGAAAAGGCTCAGCCACATGCTACAATCATGCCAATGAGGTGGGAGCACCGAATTTATGTGCTGCCTACCTCCAGTGGAAGCAGGACAAGCAGTTGCAATTGAACCCCACCCACTAAAAAAGAGGTAAATTTAATTTTAGCCCTTTGTAAATTACCATATATTGACTATGCATTGCATCAAAAACAATTGTGATTATTAATGGATGAAATTTACAGCATTAGCAAGTGGTTGTAGATTTAAATGAACCAGGAAGAGCTACTGTTTACATTTTTCAGAGGAGTCAAATTCAGGATTATTTTGCTTCAGCTACACATTTTAACCAGAATGATTGTGGTAGATTTTACACAGTACCTTTGCTGAGTCTACTGACAATCAATTGTAGCGGTGCCAACTATGGCTCAGTGGTCCCCCTACTGACTCTGAGTCTAGAAAGCCCTGGGTTCAAGTCCTACATCAGGTCTCAGCACATTATTGCATTTATCAGTGGCACTATCTTTCAGATGAGATATTGTCCGGGATTTACTGGCCCTGTTGTGGGTAGGACTCGCTGCGGGTGAGGTGTCACCCCAGCCAGAAGCCCATTGACTTGTGCCAGGACCAAAAGATCGCAGCAGCGGGTGGGTGTGGAAAATCCCACCAATTAAATTATGGCCTTTCTCCCAGTTCATGTAAAAGATCCCATGGCACCTTTGAAGAAGAGGTGCTCTGGTTATCTTTTATCCCTCAACCAATACCTCTTCGCTGGTATGTCATAAATGATCAGCTGTCCTTTTTTACTAACAGGCAGCTTGATGTTCATTCTTGATCATGCACAACTTAGAATTATCAGAAAGCAAAGCATGATTTTCTTTAAAAAATTAAAAAAATAAAGTTCAGGATTGAGATCATCAGCTTTTAAGTTACAGCCCAAAAGGAACATGAGAGAAGCAGATTTGTTGCTGACATACAGCAGGTTGTGCCATACGCAAATTGGCTGCTGCATGAGAGTAGTGATCACACTCAAAAGTAATCCAGTTGGCCACAAAGTGCTTTGGAATGTCCCAAGGTCATGAACATTTCATCACTTAGCTGAATCACCAGACAAACATTCAGAAAGATTAGAAATCAGTTAACCCCATCGTATGGAGAGGCCACAGAAAGCTTGTTAATTGTCCATCAGGACCTTGTCAGCCTGCAGCTCCAACAATTTACTCAGCACCATTTCTCTGGTGATAATAATTTTCCTGAGTTCCTCCCTCCCTTCCATTTCCTGATTTACAGCTGCTTCTGGGATGTTACTTATATCCTCTATAATGAAGACTGATACAAAATACCTGTCAATTCATCTGCCATTTCCTCCTTTTCCATTATCAATTCTCCAGATTCACTTTCTATAGGACAAATTTTCACTTTGTGAACTCATTTCTTTTTTAAATATTTATAGAAACTCTTATTATCCCACACCAGCCTTTGAGCCACATGTTCATCTCCCTAATCTGATTTTCCCAATACCAATTTGCTCATGGCTCAGGTAATAATCCAAAGATTATGACCTTTGAGGTTCTGCTTCTTAATTTGGAGCCAAGCTCCAGGCTAAGCAGGACCTCCTTTGTCCTGCATATGTTGTTGGTATCAACATGGGCCAGAACAACTGCATCTTCCCCCTCCCACTGCAAGTTCCTCTCCAGCTCAATAACTCAGAGCCAAAGTTCCTGCAGCTGCAAACACTTACTGCAGATGTGTTTGCCCTGGATCACACTGGTATCCAGAAGCTCCCACATCCTGCAATCGCAGCACATCACCTGCCCTGCCATCTCCAATATGTGTTAGTTAATTACTAATAAACTAATTAATTATAATCAATAAAGCCTACACCTCCCAATAGGTTTTGGCACTGTGTGTAAACTTTACAATGCTGATAAAGCTAATAATATCAGTTACTGGTTTACCTGCTCCTTCTGCTGCACCCAAGTGGAAATAAAATACTGGAGGCTGAAAAAGAGTAGAAGAAAAATCACCTCTTCCCTGCCCTCCACCGAACTCCCCACTCAGCACACTTTACTTCCTGCAGTAAACCTTACCTAAAGCAACTCTTCCCCCCTATGCACCAAATTCCTACTTTGAACCAAATTCCCAAATATACTCACTCGGTCTCGAGCAAATGTCCCAAACCCTGGCATTGGCCAGGCAATGCAGCCGTCTGGACTCATGCTCTTTGCTACAGAGAATGGTGGCAATCCCTCTGACTATACTGTCCCCTACTACCACTTCATTCCTTGTAACTCACCCTGCTTGAATGGCTTCCTGTACCACGGTGCCATGGCCAGTCAGATCATCCACTTTGTAGCCCTATTCTCATCAAAACAGGCTGAAAAAAACCTGAAACCCATTGGACAAGTGCAAGGGAGCAGGCTCCTGCACTCCTGCCCTCTGGGTCCTCTTACCTGCCTCATTTGCAGTCACACCCTCCTATCCCTAGGCACTGGCCAAATCTGAAGACCCTATCCTACGAGGTGTGACCACACCTGGAATAAAGTGTCCAGGTAACTTTGCCCCTCCCCGATGCGCTGCAGTGTCTGCAGCTTAACCTCCAGCTCAATAACTCAGAGCCAAAGTTCCTGCAGCCGTAACACTTACTACAGATGTGTTTGCCCTGGATCACACCGGTATCCAGAAGCTCCCACACCCTGCAGTTGGAGCATATCACCTGTCTTGCCATCTCCAATATGTGTTAATTAATTAATAATTGCTAATCAATTAATTAATTATAATCAATAAAACCTACAGTTCCCAAGAGGTTCCGCCCTATGTTTTTAAACATAAATAAGGGCATATGAGCACATGAAAGCAGAGCTGGCTAAAGTGAATTGACAAATTAAGTTAAGGGATAGGTCAATAAAGATGCAGTGGCAAACATTTAAGGGAATATTTCAAGAATATACAGGATAGATACATTCCAACTAGTAAGAAAAAGTCCAAGGGATGGACACACCATCCATGGTTAACTAGAAAGGTTAAAGATAGTATCAACCTTATAGAAAAAGCACATCATTGTGCAAATACAGGTGGAAGGTCAGAAGATTGGATAGAAGAAACAGCAAAGAATGACGAAAAGATTAATAAGGAGGGAAAAATTAGAATACGGGAGAAAGCTAGCCAGATATATAAAAATAGATAATAAGCGTTTCTATAAATATTTAAAAAAGAAATGAGTTCACAAAGTGAGAATTTGTCCTGTAGAAAGTGAATCTGGAGAATTGATAATGGAAAAGGAGGAAATGGCAGATGAATTGACAGGTATTTCATATCAGTCTTCATTATAGAGGATATAAGTAACATCCCAGAAGCAGCTGTAAATCAGGAAATGGAAGGGAGGGAGGAACTCAGGAAAATTACTATCACCAGAGAAATTTTGCTGAGTAAATTGTTGGAGCTGCAGGCTGACAAGTGCCCAGGTCCTGATGGACTTCATCCTAGGGTCTTAAAAGAAGTGGCTAGTGAGAGAGTTGGTGCATTAGTTTTAATTTTACGAAACTCCCTAGACCATCAGATTGGAAGACAGCAAGTATAACTCCATTATTCATAAAAGGAGGAAGACAGAAAGCAGGAAACTAGAGGCCAGTTCGCTCAAAATCTTTCAAAGGGAAAATGTTAGAAACTATTATTAAAGAAGCTAAAGAAGGGCACTTGGATAAGTTCAAGGTAATCAGGCAGAGTAAACGTGGTTTTGTGAAAGGGAAATCATGTTTAACCAACTTATTGGAGTTCTTTGAGAAAATAACATGAGCTGTGGATAAAGGAGGACCAGTGGATGCACTTTGCTTAGATTTCCATAAGGCATTTGATAAAGTGCCACATCAAAGTAAAATTAGAGCTCATGGTATGGGGGTAACATGTTGGCATGTATAGAAGATTGGCTGGCTAACAGGAAGCAAGTTGGCAAGTTTTTCAAATTGGCAAGGTATAACATGGTGTGCCTCAGGGATCAGGGCTGGAACTTCAATTTTTTACAATTTATATAAATGATTTGGATGAAGAGCTGGATGGGATGGTTGCCAAATTCGCTGATGACACAAAGATAGGTCGGAAGAGGACAAAAGGAGGCTATAAAAATATAGATAGGTTAAGTGAGTGGGCAAAGAACTGGCAAATGGAGTATAATGTAGAAAATGTGAAATTGTCCATTTTGGCAGGAGGAATAAAAGAGTAGCATATTATCTAAATGGTGAGAGATTGCAGAGCTCTGAAATGCAGAGGGATCTGGGTGTCTTAGTGCATGAATTACAAAAGGCTAGTTGCAGGTACAGCAAGTAATTAGGAAAGCTAATAGAATGTTATCATTTATTGTGAGGGGAATTGATTACAAAAGTAAGGAGGCTATGCTTCAGCTATACAGGACACTATTGAGACCACATTTGGTGTACCGGGTACAGTATTGGTCACCTTATTTAAGGAAGAATGTACATGCATTGGAAGCTGTTCAGAGAAGGTTTATCAGACTAAACCTGAAATGGGCGGGTTGCCTTATGAAGAAAGGTTGGTCAGCTAGACTTGTAATTGCTGGAATTTCGAAGAGTAAGAGGCGACTTGATTGAAACATATAAGATTTTGAGGGGTCTTGACAGGAAGGATATGAAGAGAATGTTTAAAAATAAAGGTTCGCCCATTTAAAAAGGTGATGAGTTGAAATTTTTTCCCTTAGAGGGTCATGAGTATTTGGAATTTTCTTCTTGAAAAGGTGGTGGAAGCAGAGTCTTTGAATATTTTTTACGCAGAGGTGGATAGATTCTTGGTTAGCAAAGGGGTGATAGGTTATTGGGGTTAGGCACGATGCAGATTTGAGGTTACTATCAGATCAACCATGGTCTTGTTAAATGGCAGAGGAGGCTTGAGGGGCCAAATGGCCTACTCCTGTTCCTTGTTCGTATGCTTTAGGTGGGAATACTCAGCAGCTCTTGCAGCATCTGTGACAAAGGAAACAGTTAACATTTTAGATTGATGAACTTTCATCAGAACTTCTTTATTTTCTTGTGGATGCTAATCGTTTTTGCTGGTATTGACAATCCACATTAGAGGTTGCAACCAATTCTATGCCAATAGCCATTGAAAATAACTGGAAATATAATGGATGGTTATCAAACTTGTGCGGTAAAATTCCCCTCTCTCTCTCTCCGCCCCCCACACACACACCTTAAACCAGCTCATATTTCAACTCTTTCTTGGACTCGAACTCAAGTTCTGTCGAAGGGTCATGAGGACTCAAAACGTCAACTCTTTTCTTCTCCGCCGATGCTGCTAGACCTGCTGAGTTTTTCCAGGTAATTCTGTTTCTGTTTTTGTAAAATTAATTTGTTTAACATTCAAATTTTACTGAACATAACTTCACTTTCCTTGCCAGGCAGAATAAAAGGAATAAAAGTGTCAGTGCCAGATTTGGAAAAACCTTATGTGCCTTCAAGGATTACTTTAGATAGGATTACAAAGGATATCAGGCATAGATGCATAACATTCAGCCCATCCTGTCCATGCCGGCATTTTTGCTCCACTTGAATCTCCTCCCATCTTTCCTCATCTAAATCTACCATCATAGCCATCTGTTTCCTTCCCTCTCATATGCTTGTCCAGCTTTTCCTTAAATGCATCCAAGCGATTCACTTCACTCCCTGTGGTAGCAAGTAACATTCGTGCCACACAAGTGCCAGGCAATGACCATCTCCAACAAGAGAGAATCACCCCTTGACAGTCAATGGCATTACCATCGCTGAATCCCCCACTATCAATATCCTGGGGGTTACCATTGACCAGAAACTGAACTGGACCAGCCATATAAATACTGTGGCCACAAGAGCAGGTCAGAGGCCAGGGATTCTGTGGTGAGTAACCCACCTCCTGACTACCCAAAGCCTATCCATCATCTAAAGTCAGAAGTTTGATGGAATACTCTCCACTGGCCTGGATGTGTGCAACTACAACAACACTCAAGAAGCTTGACACTATCCAGGACAAAGCAGCCCGCTTGATTGGCATCACATCACAAACATTCACTCCCTCCACCCTCCACACAGTAGCAGTAGTGTGTACCATCTACAAGATGCATTGCAGAAACTCACCATGGCTCCTTAGGCAGCACCTTCCAAAACCATGAACGCTACCATCTAGAAGGACAAGGGCAGCAGATTAATGGGAACGTCGTAATCTGGAAGTCCCCCTCCAAGCCACTCACCATCCTGACTTGGAATTTTATCGCCATTTCCTCACTGTCACTGGGTCAAAATCCTGGAACTCCCTCCCTAACAGCACTGTGGGTGTACCTACACCACAGGGACTGTAGCGGTTGAAGAAGGCAGCTCACCACCACCTTCTCAAGGGCAACTAGTGATGGGCAATAAATGCTGGCCTAGCCAGCGATGCCCACATCCCGTAAATGAATGAAACAAGGGTTCCACATTCTGATTAGGACCACAAATATATGAAAACATTCAGAAATGTGGCATGGCAGCCTGTAAAATCTGCTTTTTAATTTGATTTTCAAATATGAAACAGGGTGCTTATTGTAGAATAATAGTTGACAAAGGGGACCCTATCATGGTTTTGGGAGGGAGAGGAAGGTGTGAGGGCAGAAGCGCAGGAGATGCGTTGGACACGGTTGAGGGCCCTGTCAACCACCGTGGTTGGGAAACCTCGGTTAAGGAAGAAGGAGGACGTGTCAGAGGAACTGTTTTGGAAAGTGGCATCATCGGAACAGATGCGACGGAGGCAAAGGAACCGAGAGAATGGGATGGAGTCCTTACAGGAAGCGGGGTGTGAGGAGCTGTAGTTGAGGTAGCTGTGGGAGTCGGTAGGCTTGTAATGAATATTGGTGGACAGTCTATCACCAGAAATTGAGACAGAGAGGTCAAGGAAGGGAAGGGAAGTATCGGAGATGGACCATGTGAAAGTGATGGAAGGGTGGAAATTGGAAGCAAAATTGACTAATTTTTCCAGGTCCAGATGAGAGCATGAAGCGCCACTGAAACACTCATTGATGTACCAAAAAAGAGTTGTGGGAGGGGGCCTGAGTAAGACTGGAACAAGGAATGTTCCACATACCCCAAAGAGACATGCTTAACTGAGGCCCAAGCGGGTACCCATAGCCATACCTTTTATTTGGAGGAAGTGAAACAAGTTTAAGGAGAAATTGCTCAGCAAGAGAACAAGCTCAGCCAGATGGAGGAGAGTGGTGGTGAACATGGATTGTTCGGGTCTCTGTTCAAGGAAGAAGCGGAGAGCCCTCAGACCATCCTGATGGGGGATGGAGGATGGAAGTGTAGAGGGATTGGACGCCCATGTTGAAGAGGAGGTGGTTAGCGCCAGGGAACTGGAAATTATTGATATGATGTAGGACATCAGAGGAATCGTGGATGTAGGTGGGAAGAGACTGGACAAGGAGAGAGAACAGAGTCAAGATAGGAAGAATTGAGTTCCATGGGGCAGGAACAGGCTGACACGATGGGTCTACCGGGACAGTCTTGTTTTGGATTTTGGGTGGGAGGTAGAAGCGGGTTGTCTGAGTTTGGGAGACTATGAGGTTGGAAGCTGTGGAGGGAAGATCTCTGGAGGAGATGAGGTCAGTGGCAGTCCTGGAAACAATGGCTTGATGTTCGGTGGTGGGGAGTCTGGGGAGATGTGTTCCAATCCCACCATGGCAGCTGGTGGAATTTAAATTAAATTAATAAATCTGGTATTGAAAACTAGTCGCAGTAATGGTGATCATGAAACTACCATTGATTGTTGTAAAAACCCATCTAGTTCACTAATGCCCTTTAGGGAAGGCAGTCTGATATCCTTACCTGGTCAGGCCTACAAATATATCCAGACCCCAGCAATGTGGTTGACTCTTAATTGCTTTCTGAAATAGCCTAACAAGTCCCTCAGTTCAAGGGTAATTAGGTATGGGCAACAAATGCCGGCCTTCACAGCTGCACCCACATCCATGAAAGAACAAATAAAAAATTAAAAGAACACTACAGGATTGAAATTGGTCTGTGCCAGCAGCACAAACCTGGCCCGTTTTACAGCACACCTGATCTTTTCTGTTTGGGTGCTGATTCACTATGCGCCCATATTGCGCTATTGTTCTGTGGCTTGTGTGCACCACTACCCTTAAGGATACAAGTGTGTTTGAATCATAGGCGACCTGAATAGGTCAAACATGGATGTTCCCTAAATAAAAGGGGTATGATGGAAATTGCCTTTAATCCAAGTTAAATTAAATTGTTTTTCATCTTTAGAGGGAGGGGAATTACATCTGTTTAGCTTCTTAGCACATCTCTCAGGCTGTCCCAAAGTGCTTTTACATGCAATGCAGACAATGAATGTCAGCAAAAAAGTCCAGGCTGCTTCCTGGTTTTTAAAGCTGACTGCTTAATGTAATTTAAAATGCTGCAGAGCAGGGATTCTGCCGTCCCCTAGGGGTCGATTGAAGATTTCAAGGGCCTACTTGTGGCTCCATGTCTCTACTACTCAAACAATTTATGGTAAATCTGATGCCAATCCCTAAGAGTTTACACCAACACAGTATTACTTTAGCCCCTGACCTTAGCCCTGAGCAGGACGTGAGCACCCAGAGACCACCACTTGGGCCAAAGGGTCATGGTTATTGGTTCAGTGGTGTGTTGTCATGGAGATGACATCCAATTTCGGCAGACACATTCTGCTCAACTTGTTAGTAATGGAAAAAAGGAGAAGCGAGCCATCAACACCATAGGTCTCATTCGCATCCTACCAGTTTCAGTGACAGTCTACTAATCACATAGTGGCAGTGTGCTAACTACCAAGTGAGTCTACTAACCTCACAGTAACTGGCCGTAAATCACACAGTGACAATGTACGGACTGCAAGGTGACACTCTACCAACTTCAGTGATAGTATCAATCTCAAGGGGACAATGTACTGATCACAGAATGACAATTTATTAACCTCACAGTGACAGTCTAAATACCACACAGTGACAATGTACTGACCACTCAGCGACAGTCTCCCAACCTCACATTAACAGTCTACCAACCTCACGGTGACAGTCTCCTAACCTCAGTGAGACAGCTTGCTAACCTTGGCATCACTAACTTAATCAGAACCAAGCCAGCATGAACATTCAGCATGACATGAGCATGTTGAAGATATCTCCACATCTTGACAGAACTGCTGCTCAGCATCGGCAACAAGTTCGCATTAAGTAAGTAAAACAAAAATAATAGGTATAGATGTTCAGCTGTATGACTAATTCTTACACAGTAAAAATACTTGTATTATATGGCGTTCATGGAATATTTATAACATGGGGGGGGTGGAATCTCAGATGGAAAATCTTGCAAACTCCTGCTGTACAGAGTTCTTAATAATACTTCTAGTACCTGCAAGTAATGCCTGGCCTGATGGCAGCGAAATAGGTCGATCTACATAAGGTAGAAATTTCTAGTCAGCTGCCAAAACCAGGTTTGATCAAAATGTGACGAGCCTCTCTCACACTGGATTCTGAACTAATGGCAAGTATTTTTTAGAGCTCTGCAATATCCAGTGCTGAGAGGGTTGACAAATGCAGCAGTGTCTTCAACAAGCAGAAAACCCCATCTAGGCCTGTTAACTATAATGCGGCGTGTGTGCAATCCTTCACCAACCTTTTCTGATGTCTCTGAAGTGAAAGTGGCAGAGTGTGTCGTGTTAATGGGGAAGAATTGGTTTCCCTGCCCTTACAGGAATTTTCTGGTAATGTTCCAGGTGGCAACTCCTCAGAGGTCATTTCTTTTTATAGTTTCTGACATTCTCTGTGCAACAATACAAAAAAATCACAACATAGTGCCACACGGTAATTATTATCAGCTGTCATATTTCGTTCCAACTATAGTTAAAGCTATAATTGATGATGGCATCATTTTTTTTAGCACATTGTTACAGTTCATCTGGTTCATTGATGTTGACATAAAAATAATGTATTTTGTATGAACTCTGACTGCCTGTCGTCTGATACGGCATCAAGCAGGAGATTCGAGGTTTACAAAATGCGATAAAGCCCTCAAACCTTTAAAGCAATGAATTGTTGTTACAATTTTAACAATATATATTTTCCTGCATGATTGTTGCAACAGGGAAGTTTTGTCACAAAGTGTTTCAAATAAGCTTTCTAGTCAGGAAAAGTGCTAGTGAAAGAGACTGTAATAAAGAGGTAAAGTAAGCAATAAATCACATCATACAAGATTACTACCCAGGCTGTGAAGATAAAAATGTAATGCTCTGATCCTGACTAGGTTGGCTTTTCTGAGCAGGGCGTTGCTATGCTTACTGTTGCAATTGCTATGAAGCTTTTTTTTCCCAGTAGTTTCCTTGCCCAGAAGGCAGCCTGATTGGTAGACTCACTGTCGGGCGGGGAACATTCTAGAGAAGGCTGAAGGTCAGGATCAGGTAGGAAGTTTGCCTGACTGGGGTAGAAGCATAGGGGCTGGGTGGGGGAAGGTGCCCTAAATCTTGGGGAGTGAGGGGAGAGTCCAGTCGTTGGGGAAGGATTGTCGGTGACCTTGGAGGGTGAGGGTGTGGGGGGTGTTGGCAATTCTGGAAGGGTTGGGAATCCTGGGGTTGGGGGGAGGGGTGTGGCATGTTGACCACCATGGAGAAGTGTGAAGCAGGTAAGCTTGTTGGGCCATGGGGCTGTACTCCTGTTCCTCCTGGCCCATAGGCAGTGCCGAAAAGCATGTACATATTCCATCGGTAGCCTTCTCTTCCTCCCCCTCACCCGCCCCTTTGGCTTCTGGGTTTCCCGAAGACATGGTTAAACCTGGAAAACAGATGAAGTCTGAGGCACATAGCCTCATTATAAAAATGCCGCATTATAATATTTACATGACCAGCTTGCCTCCTGCAGGCAGGTTGCTTACCTGACACCTTCACCCCCACCCACCACTACATCCAACCACCTTCCTGGCTCCACTCAACATAAAATTTTCCTCTTGCCCCAAAAATAAATCCATCTGTTTTAGAATTCCCCCACAAAATCTCACCCCATTAGTCTGTTGTACAACACATTCCAGCATTCTTCAGAGTGACCTTTAAGAAAGACATTTGTTTGAAATGTAGCCTTTACCAAAGAGTTAGTGGTGATGCTGCTTTATAGAATGCTTGCACGCAGCACTTTAGAAACCTCAGCAGATATAAGGCAGGATGCAGGAGAGTTAACTTGTTTTGCTTTTAGCACCTGATCATCAGGAGAAATGCTGAATTCTAATGGATGCTTTGTGCCCAATTTTAACTTTGGGTAAGTGAATAAGTTTTGAGTATGTTTAAAACTGGGCCCATATTTATAGAATCATAGAATGGTTACAGCACATGCAGAAGGAGGCCATTTGGCCCATTGTATCTGTGCTGGCCCTCTGAAGGAGCAAATCACCTATTGCCACGCTCCTGCCTTTTCCCTGAAGCCCTACACAGTTTTCCCTTTCAGATAATGATCCAATTCGCCCTTGAAAGTGTCAGTTGACCCTGACTCCACCACACTCTCAGGCAGTGCACTTCAGATCCTAACCACTTACTGTAAAAGCTTTTCCTCATGTTGCCATTGCTTCTTTTGCTAATTACCTTAAATCGGTGCCATCTGGTTCTCGATCCTTCCACCAATGGGTTTCTCTCTCTTTACTCAGTCCAGAGCCTTCTTGATTTTGAGTTCCTCTATTACATCTCCTCTCAACCTTCTCTTCAAGGAAAACAGTCCCAACTTCTCCAGCTTGGGCCCAGACGTTCCTCATCCCTGGAATCATTCTCGTGAATTTTTTCTGCACCCTCTCTGGTGCCTTCACATCCTTCCTAAAGTGTGGTGCCCACGACTGCATAAAATAGGCTTGAGGCCGAACCAATGTTTCATACAGGTTTAGCGTAACTTTGATGCTTTTGTACTTCATTCCTCTATTGATAAAGCCCAGGATACTGTATGCTTTATTAACTGCTCTCTAAAACTGTCTGACCATCTTCAGTGACTTATGCACAAATATACCCAGGCCCATCTGTTCCTGCACCTCCTTTTGAATTGTATTCTTATTTTAGATTGTCTCTCCACATTCTTCCTACTGAAATGAATCACTTCACATTTCTCCGCATTAAATTTCATCTGCCACTTGTCCGTCCATTCCACCAACCTGTCTGTCCTTTTGAAGTTCTGCCCTGTCGTCCTCACGGTTCACAATACTTCCAAGTTTCATATGATCAGCAAATTTTGAAATTGTGTCCTGTACATCAAGGTCTGGGTCATTAATATATATCAGGAAGAGCAGGGCTCCTAACTCCAGTCCCTGGGGAACTCCACTATACACCTTCCTCCAGTCTGAAAAACAACCATTCACCACTACTCTTCATTTCCTGTCACAGCCAGTTCCATACTCATGTTATTACTGTTCGCTTATTCCTTGAGCCCTAACTTTGCTCACAAGTCTGTTGTGCAGTACTTTACCAAATGCTTTGGAAGTCCATGTACACCACATCAACAGCATTACCCTTATCAAATAAATTAGCCAAACATGATTTTCCCTTAACAAATCCATGCTGGCTTTTCCTTGTTAATCCAGATTTGCACAAGTGGCTATTACTTTTGTCTCGAATTATCATTTCTAAAAGCTCGCCACCAACGAGGCTAAACTGACTGGCCTATAGTTGCTAGGCTTAATTTTACACACTTCCTCGAACAAGTGTTTAATATTTGGAATTCTCCGATCCTCCAGCACCAATCCTGAGTCTACGGAAGATTGGAAAAGTATGGCCAGTGCCTCTGCGATTTCCATTCTCATTTCCTTCAGTATTCTTGGATGCATCTCATCAGATCCTGGTGCCTTATCAACTTTAAATACAGACATCCTAACCATTAAATCCTCCTTATCAACTTTAAACCCTTCAAGTATCTGAACCACCCCCTCTGTCACCATGCCTAGGTAGCATCTTCTTCCTTGGTAAAGACAGATGCAAAGTATTCATTTGATACCTCAGCCATGCCCCTTGCCTCCAGGCATAAGTCCCCTCTTAGGTCACTGATCAGAACAACTCTTCCTTTTGCCACCCATTTACTATTTATATGCCTGTAGAAGACTTTGCGATTGCCTTTTGTGTTAGCAGATAGTCTCTTCTCATTCTCTCACTTTGTTTCAGAAATTTGCTTTTGCAATTCCCCTCTGAACCTTCTATATTCTACCTATATTCTATATAATACCTCATTGTAATAACTACCTGAGATCTGTCATAAGCATCCTTTCTGCTTCATCTTAATCTCTATCCCTTTTGCCATCCAGGGAGCTCTGGATTTGTTTGCCCTACCATTCCCCTCCATGGGAATATATCTTGACTGTGCGCAACCTACTTCCTCTTTAAAGGCCGCCAATTGTTCAGTTACATTTTGTGCCTGCTAATCTTTGATTCCGATTTATCTGAACCAGATCCATTCTTACCCCCATTGAATTTGGCTTTCCCCCAGTTAATTGTTCTTGCTCTGGATCGCTGCTTCTCCTTTTCCATAGCCAAACTAAGCGTTATGATATAATGATCACCATCCTCTAAATGTTCCCCTACTGACACTTGATCCATTTGGCCCACCTCATTTCCAAGAACCAGGGCCAGAATTTTATGCTGGTTGAGCAGGGCGTGTGCCCAACCCGACAGCGTGTGAAACCGCGCAAGAAGACGTCAGGTGCTCATCCGACATCATCCCACATTTGGGCGATTTATCGCTCAGCGGGCATGCGCAGCAGTCGGAGGTGCATCCGCCGACAATTAAGTGGGCAATTAAGCCCATTAAGGAAGCGATAGAAATCTATCTTACGGTTGGCGAACAGGCCAATCAGCCAGGCGGCCTTTACATTTTCACTGAAACCTCAGTCTGGGATGGGGTGAAATTTGCGGGGTGAAATGTGATAAAAAAATAGATATCTGGAGACTGATGTTTTTTGATTCTGCTGTCGGTTGCTTGAATGTGCTGCATAAACACATTTTGCTACATTTTTTTCTTACCATTTAATTTGTCCAAGTCTGCAGCTTTCTGAGGCAGCTCCGCAGCAGCTGTCTGCCTTCAGGGAGCTCGCTAGAAGCGCCCACCCGCGCCCTCACTTTTGTCGGCGCCAATCCTCTTCCCCCCCCCCCACCCGGCCTTGGCAGCGCTGTGGCCTTCTCAGGGCATGTTTCACGCTGGTTGGCTGTTAATTGACCAGCCAGAGTGCAATTGTGTTCGGGGGCCGACTGCAGGCGGAAGCACATTTCTCGCATCCGCTTCTGGGCCCGCCGATCACACGCGCCCGACAAATGTAAGCTTCATTACTCGGCCCAGGTCTAGCAATGTCTCCTTTCTCATTGGACTGGCAAAATGCTGCTGTAGAAAATTCTGCTGACACTACTCGAGGAACTCTTACCCCTCTCTGTCCTTCAGATTATTACTATCCCAATCTATATTCGAATAATGTCCCCCATTATAACTGTCCTATAATTCTTGCAGTTCTCTGTATTCTTACTTGTTTTTCACAATTGCCCAGATTGGCAATTTCACCAGGCTGTAAGTTAGGGTAGGAGTTCTTGATGTACATTTGAAGAAGGCAGTTATGTAAGAGACATTGAGTAAAAGAGGACCTTGGAGTTAGATTAAGCTTCCCCAAAAGGCCTCCTGATTAACTGGCAGATGTGTTACTGCCCTGTAAATTAAGTATCATTCAACAAATTGATATCAGCAGGCAACTTCTTTTGTACTTTATAAGTATAGCACCTTGACGTCAGTAATTATAATTCTAAGCAAAATTGTCTTGTATTGAAGGGAATAGTGGTAAAATATTGACCTGGCCCAAGGTCTCAGGGATAATTGATAGTGTGCTGAAGGCATGCCAAGTGCCATTGATTTATAGTGTTATTGAAGAGCAGGGAGTTAGTTTGGAGCACAAAGACAATATTTGAGGATTATTGCCTCATTGTCGATATATTTTTAAATAGCTCGCCCTTTTGCCAATTGACTACAATCACATAGGAGACATTTGGAGAAAATAATTATTTTAATAATAGTTCCTGTTAGGTGATGAGGACCTTGATTAAGGTTTGACTTGGAATTTGCAGAAAAACTGGCACCCTTTGAAATTTAGGAGTATTTCATGACGAAACATCCAGAAACAGGGCATTAAAATCTCGTAAAAATAAATTTTAAAACCCCATAAACAGGATCCCACTTCTCACCTCAATAGAAATATAACATTGAGTTTGGTGCTGGATTTAGGACCTTGACTGTGTCACCTGAAAGTCTATCCTGTCTATTATTATAAGTTGTGACTTGCAACAAATTAAGAAATTTGCATTCGCTCATCTAATGATGCCAAAATCAATTAAGCGTGTACACTTGTCAATTTAATAATAATGTTTCAAGCTCAAGCATTTTTAGAATTGAATCCATGACGTGGTGCTACAATTGGGCTGTTTACACCAACCTTAAGGCAGAAAATTGTATAACAGAAAGCAACTTTTTTTTATTCATTCACGGGATGTGGGCTTCGCTGACTGGGCCAGCATTTATTGCCCATCCCTAGTTGCCTTTGAGAAGTTGGTGATGAGCTGCCATCTTGAACTGCTGCAGCCTATGTGGTGTAGGCACACCCACAGTGCAGTTATGAAGGGAGTTCCAGGATTTTGATCCCGCAACAATGAAGGAACGGCGATATATTTCCAAGTCAGGATGGTGAGTGACTTGGAGGGGAACTTATAGGTGCTGATGTTCCCATCTATCTGCTGCCCTTGTCCTTCTAGATTGTAGTGGTCGTGAGTTTGGAAGGTGCTGTCTAAGGAGCCTTGGTGAATTCCTGCAGTGCATCTTGTAGATGGTACTATTGTGGTATTTATGTACAGCAAAAATTTATGGATATATTTTAAAAATCTTATCTCATAAAAATATATAAATGTTCCGTTGCTAAAACATATTCTGTATTTAAATGTTTGGAAGAAAAATTCTTTTAGACACTACTGCAGATCGCAGCATATAAGTAGACTTTAAAGTCTCCAAAAATCCTTCCAAAAACGACGGTTAAAGTAAATGCCGGGTATAAAATGTGTGGATGTGGGTGGTCAACATTTTGAGATGTGATAAAAAAACGCTAATTTACTAAATTAATGAGGCTTGATTTATTGAATTAATTAATAGTAAAAGATACCGTTAACCATAATCAAAATGTTTTAAAATTGTCAAAGTCATTGGGCAGAATTTTACGACAGCGGGATTTTACATTCCCACTGAAGTCAATGGGGTTTATAATGTCTCGCTGCATTTTACATCCCCATCCCCGCTGAAACAGGGCAGTAAAATTCTGCCCATTGTCTTTGGCATCTGAAGCAAAGAGTTCATTGAATTAATTCAGAGTCACTTTGGCAATGGTATCATGTAAGGATCCCACTCTGGATCAGATTTGGCATTTCCACTTTCAGAATCATCCCTCCATAACAAATCATTTTCTTCTCCATCCATTGAATTGGATGTTCCACATTTTTTGAACAATCTGATGACATTTTGTGTACTAATAGCATCCAATGATTTGATTATGAAACCACATCAAACATCAAATGGGGCATCATTAGGTGCGAACGTGATTCTTGAATGGCTTGTTGAGGCATGCATTCAAAGGCTGAGCTATGGACTTTAGACCCATGAGTATAACTGCAATGTGGTTGTGATTTTTGTTACAGGCACCTCTTGGTCTCATCGTTTCTGTGGGGTCTGAACTTGCCCCACACTAATAAGCTACATTATTTATTTAAGCCATCAGGAAGCCTGTTCCACATGTTATCAATCTATAACTTCATCTCATCCTCAAAGCATCCAACTGTTGTCATGGACATGTACAAAATCCCTGCAGCGAACTTGATGTTCAGCCTGATTTTACTTTTGAAAATTACCATAGGCTTTAATTTTGTTCCGTCAACCATACAGGCTGGTACCACTGTGAATCTTGCCTTCTTATGTCCTGTCATCTTTGCTAGCACTGTTTTGAAACCTTTCCATTCCACAGTTTGGTTGTTGGACATTTCAAAATTGATGGGTGCTGATGTGATTCAATGACTGGTTGTGTTTTTGCTGTTGTCTGATGATGAACTGCTGGAAACTGGTAATTTTGGTATCAATGTCTCTTAATAGTCTTTGAGCAATCTTCTTCCACATTGTTCACATTTTCTGCTTAGTGTATAAGTCGAATCCCATTTTTGGAAGGTTCAAAGGTCGATTTGTATGCCCCAATCTATGGTAATCCCTAGAAGAATTATTCCACAAACATCGAAATGATACAATGATCTTCTGTCACAATACTGGACTGTTTTAGAATCATAGAATTGTTACAACATAGAAGAAGGCCATTCAGACCATCATGCCTGTGCTGGCCCTCATAAGGTGTAATTAATTTACTGCCACTCCCCCACCCTCTCCCCACATAAACCAGCTGGTGTTCCAAAATCTCTGCTGGACTCAGGGTTTGATTTGGCCCACTTAAGTACATTTATGCTCATTGCATTTCTGGTGACCATGTAACCATTCTGATGATTTTTCAGGACCCATTCGGATACATGCTTCTCAAGATCAGGCCGATGGCTGGTCCCTGTACCGATGGAGCATTTGGTCTTGGACATCTTCTCCAGGGCAGTTCCTTCTTCTTCCATTCTCACACCAGTTTTTCACTAACACCAAATTCCCTCGCTGCAGTAGAATTATTTGACAAGTTAGCAAATGTTGCAACTTTTAGCTTGAAAGCAGCTTCATACTTCATCGTTTTGCTGGAGGATCCATTTCTGTTCACTCACCATGTCATACATGGTCTTCTCTGTGTGGATGTGTCTTAAACTCCTGAGCATCTTCTTTGCAACACAACCCTTATCACCTGTTTGATCCCATGCACTGACTTAAGAGAAAGAAAGAAAGTACTTCTGGAGTGAAAAATTGAGGCCAACTATTCACACGAACATACGAAATAGGAGCTAAATTAGGCCATTCAGCACCTCAAGCCTTTTTTGCCATTCAATAAGATCATGGCTCATCTATTTGTGTTTTGAGTTCCACATTCTCATCTATCCCCAATAATCTTTGATTCCTTTGCCTAACAAGAATCTGTCTACATCTGTCACAAAAATATTCAGTGATCCCCGCCTCAATTGTCTTCTGAGGCAGAGTTCCAAAGTCGCAAAACCCCCTGAGAGAAAAAAGTATCCTCATATAAGCGTGACCCCTAATTTTAAAACAGTGCCCCCTAGTTCTGGACTCACCCACAAGAGGAAACATCCTTTCCACGTCCACCTTGTCAAGACCATTCAGGAACTTATATACTTCAATCAAGTATATAAGCTGAAAAGGGGATTGACTTATATGCAAAAACATGATTTTTGTTGCTAATAAAATTGGGGTCATCTTAAAAGCTGGCACAACTTATATTTGTGATCTATGGTACGTGTCAGCAACATAAATCACAAGCTGAGTTTGAATAAGGAGGGTTTTTTTATTTGTTCCTGGGATGTGAGTATCACTGGCATTTGCGGCCCATCCCAAATTGCTCTTCAGAAGGCTCTTTAGTCATTGGTTCTCATCCCACCCCAGAATATCACGATTACAAGAGATGTTTGGCTAGTTTTGGATAAATTCTTGCGTGATTTGCTAGAAATGCAAACACATGAAATTTTTCTGCAATGTCCACAACAACAACAACACAATTTACATGCATATAGCACCTTTATAGCACAACAACCCAATGTGCTTTACAAGTGCGTTACCAGTCAAAATTTGGTCAACAAAGTAGCTTTTAAAGGAGTTTCTTAAAGGAGGAGATAGGGTTGGAGAGGTTTTGGGACATAATAACAGAGCTTTGGGCCAAGGCAGCAGAAGGCAATGTGTCCAATGGTGAAGTGATTAAAATTGGGGATGCTCATGAGCCCAGGATTGGAGGAGCGCCGAGATCTCATGGCTTTTAGAACTGGAGGGGATTACAGAGAGAGGGAGGAATGAGCCCGTGGGGGGATTAGAAGAAAAGGATAAGAATTTTAAAATTGGGTCATTGTTGGACTAAGTACCAGTATAGGTCAACAAGTACGGGGAGGATGCGTGAATGAGCTTGTTGCAAGTTCAGTTACAGGCAACAGAGCTTTGAATGAGCAGAAGTTTGTTTTGTTGTAACCATGTCACGAACACATATGAAACCTTCCTGCTGTAATATGCCTTAAAGGGATAGCAGTGTGTCATCACTTTAAGGGAGGTGTGTCATGTGATCCAGCCTCCTTTTCACTTTGGCCTGGAGCAGGGCATGATACTCACAGCTCTGCAGCTCTGATGTCCTCAAGCTATCTGTCGTGTATATCTGTTCTCATGTATCGAGGATTAATAAATGAGCCCACAACGTATTTGTACAATCCCCTATCAGTGATTGGTGCCTTTATATCATAACACACATGCCAAGGTGTGCAACAGTGGTTCCTTCTAAATGACATGGTGCTCAGCCTGGCGGCAAGAATAAGCACAGGTATGATATGGTGAAGAGTCTTAGATCATGCTACGTGGCATGAGTCGACCCTTGATGTTTTGGTCAGACCACAAGAAAGCTGCAGCATCGGAGAGTGTTGAAACTGCAGTGTGCTGACTGTGCAGAAAAGCTTTGAAGACACAGTGCTCAGATAAAAAGCTGGTAAGCAAACGGATCCCTCATGGTGATTTGGACAGCACCAGGTTAACTCAGTCGGGAACGGCGAGTGACCAGGGTGTGGGCCAGACTGAAAGTGAGTGAGGGAGAGTCAAACAAAAAAAAAGCCATAAAAATTGGTCCAAAGGAGGTTGAGATTATAATGGGCCGAGCTTGGGAAAAGCGTGCGAAGGCGGTTACAGCAACACTCGTCTCAGATACCAAAGGAGAAGGAAGGTCAAAGAGATATTGTGAAAATGTCCAAAAAATTCCCCAGGCCGATTGGGATGCTGCTGACCTGATATCAAATTCAAAATGTTTAAACAGCGCACAGATCTATGGTTTCTTGATTCAGGTGTATCAGAACCATTAAAGCAAGCCATAAAAATTTGCCTAGCAATTGGGAAAGAGGGTCTACACAGGTCACGATTAACAGCAGAAGAGCTAAAGGATCCCCAAACGGTATGGACCACATTGGAAGACCTGTTAAAGAATCAGGTTAAACTTCCAAATTCATTGACTAGAGTTCATATCACTTTGACAGCACCTACAGAATCCATAGACCACTTTGTCAGCAGATGTAGAGAAAAGGTACATATTGTGTTTTTTTTCAGACGCAGAACAAGCAGACAGAATTGGAAGCATTCCAGAAAGATCTGCTAGAGAAGCCCAAAACATATGGCACTGAAGAACTACTAAAGAATGGATGAAGCGATCCTAGCAGGTCAACAAAGCTTACAGGTCTTATGCATAATCCTCATTGTTGATGCACTCATCCGAACACCCAAACCCAGCAAACCATGTGGAAGGTGTGGTTTTTTACATGCACCAAGCAAATGCCCAGCTTTTCATCAATACTGCAAAGCATGTGGCAGAAAAGGCTATTGGCAGTGGCAGTGTGCTAGAGCAAAGACTGATGCAGCTACACAGAGCCATGCACTGATCCAAGCAGACCACACACAACGGATACCTTCAGGCAATAAGAATGACCATTCTGGAATTCCATCAGAAACATATGCATGAGGTGATTTACAAACCAGAACATGACGATGATGTGCATGACAAGACAACGAGTGAGGAACACATGATTCACACCGTCAATCTCGTGGAAAACAGAGCTGCCATCACTCACTCACACAAAGGCATAAATTGGATGAGTAAACTCAAAAGAGAGGCAGTCTGTTGTCCGGGTATGAACAATGACATTGAAGTCGTCATCGTGATGTACGAGGCATGTCAAGAGCCTATGCCAAGTCAGCACAAAAAACCATTGAGTCTGATTGAGGTTCCTGCCCATCCTTGGTCCAGAATCACATCCAACCTCTTTCATGTCCATGGCACCAACTTCATAGTCATTGTCGACTACTTTACCAAGTACTCCATTATTCAACAATTGTACAATACATCCAGCACAGCTATTGCGCATACCCTAAGTGCTATTTTCAGTTTATATGGTGCACTTAGAGAGATTATTATCGATAATGGTCCACAATTTATTGGTAAGCCATTTCAGGATATTTCTGAGAAGTGGAATTGTTGTTGGGTGGCCGAATTGTACTATTAATGATAGAGTTGAACTGTAAACATTTTCTGGGTGGAAACTTAAAGTTTATTTGCAATATACTCAGCAGGAACTACATGTATGCTTTTAACTCCAACTCTAATTCTGCTGCTGAGGTAGCCCGCACTACTCGCCTAATGTTACTACAGATCATGTGATCTTTCTTAACACGTATTATTCTTAAAGTTACATTACACACTACATAAAACCATCATTACTACATTCCTCCCCCTTTAACTTGGCTATACATATTATATTTACAAGTACATACTTTTCAAGACAACATAATATTTACATTGGGTAAGTATTTACAAGTTCAGTCTTTCAGGTGGTTTCCTGGTATGTGTGGAATGTCTTAACTTCAGATTCTTCGTCAGGAACCGCCTTTTCCAGAGTTGCCTGAACATCAGGTGCTTCAGTAGGCACTTGCAGTTCTGTATCCTCAACTCTTACAGGAACATCAGACGTGTCAGTCAGTTCTCAGCAGGAAATGCAGACCCAATCATGGTCACTGGTGGAACCAAATCTTGGTGATTTTTCTCTCTCTTCCTTAAATGGTCCACATGTTTACGGCTGATCCAGGCTTCCACCGCCACATGGTAAGATGGAGGTCCAGTCACTGCACTTATTTCACCCTGTAACCACTTTGGTCCTTCCTTGGCAATGAAACATGTTAACTTGATTGCCAAGGAGTCGCCAGTTAGCTTTTTTATGCCTGCCTTAAATGTTTGAACCGCCCTTTCGCCCAGTCTGTTTGAGGAAGAGTGGTACAGTGCGGTTTTCACATGAGTGATACCGTTGAGGCTGATAAACTGTTGAAACTTAGCACTTGTAAATGCTGTGCCGCTATCGGAAACAACTACTTCTGGTAATCTGTGGATGGAAAACTCTGATGCAGTTTTGCAATTGTAGCAGCCGACATTGGTGACTTCACCTCATTTATGTCCAACCATTTTGAATGGACATTGACAATGAGCAGAAACTTTGTTCCCAGAAAAGGTCCAACATAGTCAATGTGTAACCATACCCAGGGTCTAACTGGCCACTCCCATGGGTGTAATGGAGCTGTCACTGGCAAATTTTGCAGTTGCTGACATTTCACACAGTCCTTTATTACACTCTCTATTTTGCCATTTATCCTAGGCCACCAGAGATAGCTGCGTGCTATGGTCTTCATTCAGGAAATTTCCTGGATAGGCACTGTGCAGTTCAATTAAAAGTGGCTCCTTTCCTTATTACTCGTGCTCCCCACAATAAAATGCCATCCTGGCTGGTTATTTCATGTGTTCTGTTGAAGTGCAGTTTCATTTCATCAGATACGGGCTCCTGCGACCAACCATGAAGAACTTGTTCTCGGACTTGAGATAGGACTGGATCCTGACTTGTCCAGTCTCTGATCTGTCAAGCACATACCAACTAGGAATCTAAGAAACTTAACAGTAAAATAAGTTCCTGTGGAACTGGGGCGTGCCCATCATTTTCTTGTAAAGGCAAATGACTAAGGGCATCAGTGTTTGCGATTTGATTGCCAGGCCTATGTACGAAAGTGTATTTGTCTTCTGCCAGACTTAAAGCCCATCATTGTATTCTTGCTGAGGCTATGGGTGGTATGGCCTTGTCCTCACTAAACAATCCTAGCAATAATTTGTGGTCTGAGACAATTGTAAAATGGTGGCCGCATACGTACTGGTGAAATTACTTGACAACAAAGGTGATGGACAGGCCTTCTTTTTCTACCTGTGAGCATCTCTTTTCTGCTGTGGTGAGCATTCTTGATACGTAACCTATTGGCTGTTCCATGCCATTGTCCATCTGATGAGAGAGCACTGCTCCCACTCTGTAGGGAGATGCGTCACATGTCAGCACCAATTCTTTTGTCTGGTCGTAATGCAGTAATAGATTGGATGAGTGCAACAATTGTTTCACCTTTATGAAAGCTTCTTTCTGGGGTGCCTCCAAAATCAACGTTGGTTCTTTTTGAGTAGAGAATGCAGGCGAGCCAGCACTGTAGACAATTTGGGTAATAACCGTTCATAATAGTTGATCATTCCTAGGAATAATTTGAGCTCTGAGGCGTTCTTTGACGCAGGTGCCTCTCTTATGGCTCTCACTTTCTCCTCAACCTGGTGGAGGCCCTGTGAATCTACCCGGTGACCCAAATGCCTCCCTGACTTGGAACGCGCACTTTCTTTTTTTAGGCGCATTCCAGCTTGCAAGAAACATTTTAATATTTCTTCTAAGTTTGACAAATGCTCTTTTTTAGTGAATCCTGTCACCAGCACATCGTCTAAATAGACTACAACCTGGGGCAGTCCCTGCAGTAAGCTTTCCATTGTTCTCTGAAAGATGGCTCAAGTGGAGGAGACACGGAAAGGCAATTGCGTATATTGGTACAACCTTTTGTGGGTATTAAATATGACAAATTCCCAGGAGGCATTATCCAACTCAAGTTGTTGATAAGCATGACTCATGTCAAGTTTTGAGTACCTTGTCCCTCCTGCCAGCTTGGCATACAGGCCTTCAGTTTTTGGAGTGGGGTGCCTGTCCAGCTTAGCTACTTTATTAACTGTCAGTTTGTAATCTCCATAAATTCGGACACTTTGGTTGGGTTTAAGGATGGGGACTATGGGTGCTGCCCATTCTGAGAACTGAACAGACTGTATAATGCCCAATTTCTCAAGTCTGTTTAGTTCAATGTCGACTTTTTCTCGCAGGGCATATGGTACCGGTCTCACCTTCATGAAGCAAGGGGTTGCTTCCGGATCCACATGAATCTTTGCCTGCAGACCCTGGATTTTCCCAGGTTCATCCTTGAAGACAGTGGCATACTTTCTAAGTAGCTCTGGTGGCCCACTTGCTCCCAACTGGAAAATTTCAACCCATTCTAACCTAATCTCCTTTAACCAATTTCACCCCAGGAGGCTTGGCCCTTCACCTGCTACCACCATCAAGGGTAGCTTTGCCAATTGGCTTTCATAATAGACAGATACTCTACTTATGCCTTTGACTTGAATGTCTTCACCCATATATGTTTTGAGCTTGGCAGTTGGTTCTCCTAAACTTAATTGATGCTCACCATTATTCAGCTATTTGAAGGTAAGTTCCTCAAATACTGTAGTGGAAACGCCCATGTCCAATTCCATTCTAACAGGTTTGCCATTTACTTTCACTGTGACAAATATTGGTTCAGTCTTTCCAACTTACAGCTTAAACAACGAGTAAATGTCTGAATTTGTTGTTTCAGGCTCTTCTACATTGTAGATTCAATGGGTTTCTTCTTTTGTTTGCAAGCCTGCTGGAATCTTTCCTTGCACTGCCTCATTATATGTCCATTTCTGTGACATATTCAATTTTTTTAAACTGCCAATCGCTAAAAGACTGCTTGTTTCCACCTCTATTAAAATTATTCTTTGATTTTTACTGCTAAGTTATTTTTCTTTATTCTTCAGCTAGTGGGGTGTTTCCCGCTTCTCGGCAGAGTCTCACTTTTGCGTGCCAATTTCGGCTGAGGTTTCCCACCTGATGTGGAGGATGGCGCCATTTTGTGCACCCGTACTGCTTTTGAATCTCTTACTGTGCTTTCCATGGCCAGCACTATCTCTAGAACATTCTTGAAATCCAGATTCATTTCAGATAATAACCTTTTCTGAATAGAGTCGTCTTTCACACCACACACTAAATGATTTCTTAGCATGTCGTTCAAAGTCGTACTGAACTCAGAATGTTCCGTTAGCTGCTTCAAATTTGACACGTAGCATGCAATTGTCTCACCCGGGGCTCTATGTTGCGAATTAAACCTGAACCTCTGCATCATTACTGAGGGCTTGGGTTGAAAGTGACCCTTCACGAGGTCCACCAGTTCATTGAAATTCTTTGAATCTGGGGCACTGGCTGCCATCAAACAGAATCAAGCTGTAGGCTTTGCTCCCACAATTACTCAAAAAAATCACTCGTCTCTTCTCTTCCCCCATAGTTTTGTTCTATGTATTGAGACCAATTGTCTGTGGTTGGTTCAAAAGGATCAATTCTCCCAAATTGTGGCATTTTTAAGAAGACAACTTTTTCATTTCTAACGGACCATGCTGCTTACAATCACTGGGCGAGGTACAGTGCCCATTTCTTTCTAACTTGATTTCTTCTGTTTAATCCTGTTTTATCCCATCCTCATCGCCAGTCTATTGTAGTCTGGCCGAGTTGTACTATTAGTGATAGAGTTGAACCGCAGACACTTATTGGGTGGAAACATTAAATTTATTTACAATATACTCAGCAGCAACTACACATGTGCTTTCAACTCCAACTCTATTGGTTACTGCAGATCATGTGATTTTCTTAATATGTATTATTCTTAAAGGTAAACTACACACTAAATAAAACTATAATTACTCCAGGAATATCGATCACACTACCTCTTCTCCTCATTACCCTAAATCTAATGGCCTAGCTGAACGAATGATTTGCACAATAAAATTCCTAATTCTCAAACCTAGACAGATCAAGCAAGATCTATACATTGCAGTGTTACATCTGAGAGTGACACCTTCAAGTGCTATTCCATCACTGACTGAGCTCATGGTTGGCAGACCAGTGTATACCAATTTATCTACTCTTACCCATTCTACTCTTTCAGAAACTAGAAAGCAACTTTTAAAACTGCAAGAGAAGATGACCAATATGCACAATAAAAATGCGGGTTTACAGTTGCCAAGTTCACATCCAGCCGAGATGACAAGGGTTTGTTCAGAGCCAAGGTCGTATGAAGTAATCACTCACAAGGGCGCAATGGTGAGGCATAACCGAGAACAAATCAGATCCATTGTAGCTCCTTAATCACCCTATAGCCCTACTGAATCACGGACAAGATCCAAAATGCAACCAGGAGCAGCATCCATGAATGACAATCCCACAGATCACTGTGAGCAACTAAAGAATTCTCCAGACAACGTTACCATTACAAGATTTGGGCATATCACAGATTATCTCTATGCTTTAGAGACTCATAGATTTACCAGTCATATACATTTATGTAATGGTAACTAAACATGAACATGTGTTGTAAATAGTTATACTTCGTTGGAAGGAAGGAAAGTATCTTTATAAAGAAAGGGGTTGTTGTAATATGCCTTTAATGTATAGCACAGTTCCATCACTTTAAGGAACGCATGTCACGCATCAGACAGAGCCTTGCAGCTCTGATCTCCTCAAGCTTTCTGTCCATGTATATCTGTTCGTACGTGCCTGGAATTGATAAATGAACCTACAATGTATTTGCACAATCCCTTCTGAGCGATTGATGCCTTTATATCATCATAACACAAATGACACTTCCTACAATTGTTTACCATATCACTAACAGTGGACCAAAGGAAGTCATCCCCATCGGGGGTAATTTTAACATTAATTATTTTGAACTAACTCGCACTGTGCTCATGCTTCCAGCTTATTGTGTAATTAAAATCACCCCCATTGTTTGATTTTGCTCTTTTGCCCTAAGGAGACAAATGGAGGCACAAGGGATTTGCTTTTGAATCTTTCTAATTAGTTTGGGATTTAACAAAATGAAAGAAGTTTAGATAAATTTAAAAGACTTTGTTTAATTAGAAATATTGCTTAATCATAGAGTTAGAAAATAGTAGGTCATATTTAAATATAGTACTTTCATGTTGAAGGGCACTGCTGTAGGTGTACAAGTTATAAATCCCTGTGAAATTTAGCAGTTACTATACATAAAAACAGGAAAAAAAAACATATATTTATATATTACATTTCACAGCCAATTTTTTGTTGTGTAGTCACTGTTGTAAAGTAGGAAAGAAAACACCCAATTTGCACGTAGCAAGGTCCCAACAACAGAAATGAAATAAATGACTCGATCATCTGCTTTAGCTGTTGTTTGCAGGATAAATGTTGGCCAGGACACCGGGAGAATTTCCCTACTCTTCTTTGAAAAGTGCCTGTAAGATCTTTTACATCACCTGAGAGGGCAAAGAGTAACCCAGTTTATTATCTCGTCCAAATGATAGCACCTCCAATAGTGCAGTACCCCCTCAGTACAGCACTGCAGTGTCAGCCTAGGTTATGTAGAGTGTGACTTGAACCATCTGATTCAGAGGCAAGACTACTATTGCTCTGCCAAGTCTGACACACAAGCATTACTAATATTTTAGTGTTAACATTGTTGTGTCAGGTTGCACATTTCCATTTTAAAACACTCAATTTGTAGTACCATAGCATCTCTTTAGAGAAAAAAAAACAATGCTTATATTTTGTGGGATTATTGAAAGAACTGGGAGAACTCACTTCTCCTTTTGACCTTCAAATTAAACTGTGGAGATTAGTCTTTGCAGTTTCTTTGTTCACGACTTCAAGGTGCAAAATTAAATTGGTTAATGTTTCCATTAAAATAATGGACAAAAGATTTGTATAAGAATGCATTAGCGTCTGTATACTAATCTTAGCATAATGTATGTTCAAAACCTTTTACTGGGGTGGTATTAGTATATGTAAATACGCAACCTCAGTACTTACCAGATCTTGATTAATTTAGTTGGCACCATTTTACAGATTTATCAGTATGCAGTACTTTTCAAAGGAGTCATCACATCCAATCTGACATTAGACCCAACACATTCCAGAGCCCAGTGCATTCTCTCATTATAAGACTGCAAGATGACTATAACTAATACAAAAGCAAACTACTAAAGATGCTGGAAATATGAAATAAAAACAGAAAATTTTAGAAGTACTCAGAAGGTGAGGCAGCATCTCTGGAGAAAGAAAAAGAGCCAAGGGGCAGAATTTTCCAGCAGGTGTCAGGACCACATGCCAACTAACTGGTCCCCTCCAGGAGCCCTGTACAATGAGTGGGCGGCACAAACAGGAGGGCAAATTGGAGCATCTGAGGCTATGGACGGCTAGCAGCCCCACCAGGACAGGTGTGCGCTGCTGATGTAGGGTGAACCACAGAATCTTCCTCTGAGGACTTCTAATATTAGTAAAAGTTAGTGTGGCCACAGCTGCCAAGTCATCATTGTGGAGGGAAACTCCCCCACAGGATGTCCTGTGGCAGTGGCTGTGGCTTGAAGATCACCGTGGCTCCGGCAAGGGGGGCTTTTAAAGGAGGCATGGAAAGTCACCTAGCCAGCCAGCAGGAGGCCCACTCCATTGAGCTGCTGGTGCAGGAGGCCACTCCAACTGACGTTCTTGCAAGATGGCTCCTAGGTGGGGCCTTAATCACCCTAATTGGCTGCCCACCTCCATGGAGCTGAGCCTGGTCCTAGCACACCCAGGGAAGTCCCCCAGTGACGGGAATGCATCGGGGAGCCATCCCAATCCAGCTCGCCCCTATTTTCCAGGCACCCACCACCTTCCACCTCCAACTCATCTTCGTGGGTTTGGGAAAATTCAGCCATGTTTCAGGTCAATGCCTTTGGCCAGAACTGGACAAAATCAGTGATGTATCAGGTTTAACCAAATATAGAGGCAGAGAATAAAAACAGAAAGAGCTGGAAAATCTCAGCCAGCCTGGCAGCATCTGTGGACAGAGAAACAAAGTTAACGTTTTGAGTCCAATATGACTATTCTTTGGAAACAAAGATGGTATTGAAAGTGGGTAGGGGAAAACACTAAAAAAGAAGGCTTGTTATAGGATGGAAGGCAAAAGAGATGAAATGGCAAAAGTGATGATGGTGCAGTGCAAAAGGGGATGTAAATGGGGCAAATAAAATGCTTAATCAAAAGACGAGGTTTTTTTCCTTTAGCTTATGTTGAGCTTTTATGAAAAACTGTCAGGATCAAGGTAGATTTGGAGGGTGGTGGAAGTCTTGCCTTTCTGAAACTCTATCCCAATGATGGGAATCCCAGCCAGTATGTTTTAGTAGAAAGTATTTTAAATACAAAAGTCCCAATTCCATTTATTTTAAAGTCTATTCCTCTAATAGCAACAAGTTAACTGTCCTTATTATAATCTTTAGGAACACTAATAATTAATCATTTTATTTAACAATTTAATTGTGCCCATTTAGAAGTGACTTCAGGTCACAAATGGAAGCTTCTCTGCTGCAAAATCTTTGTAATCCCCCTTTGCATATTATGGTAAATAATGCAAAAAAAATGGAAAATCTTTTATGAACATACAAAAAAGAATACTTCTCACAAACTATTCATAGCAGAAATTAATTGTACAAAACTGCAAATAATTCTGTATTTAAAATAATGAGTCAATATGTATGACTGTAATTATTTACAATTTAATTGATTACTAATCACAAAAAATCCAGCTATAAGAGTTGGCTCCCTGATATCACACATGTGTAGTGCCTCCCACCTTTGAGCACACAATGCCATGAAATCCGAAAGATAGGTTTCAGTGCACTTGTAGTTGAATGTCTTGCTCTGTGAGGAAAAGGGTTCAATTTTCAAAGGGCTAGCACTTTAAACAGCAAAAAATTGTGTAAAAGCATTTTAGTTGATCCTACAATTAACTCCCCATGAGGTTCTGCAGTGCAGCTCCTCATTCACTAAATCTTGTAAGATAGACACTGCAATAAATACCAACTGCTCAAACTAGAACAGCGATATGTAAAACTAACTTGCTGCAAGATTTTTGACTTCACAAACTTAACTGCGACCATTCCAGCTGGCACATTTATTTATGTACTGCTTTTTGCTCATTTTCTGCATTCTGTTATTCCTAGCAACATTTTAACCCCTACTACTTCCTTGCACCTCAGGTATTCAGAGTCTATCCTTAGCTCCCTAGAATTTATGTGATACAATCCAAACATTGTTACATGGGCATGTCAGCAGGTATGTGCTCTCACTACTTATGATTCAAAGGAGGTAGTCACTGAGTTGTGCCAAATATTGGAACATAGCTTAAAGACTACTGTTATGATACAGCAGGTGATATTTGCCAGGTTGACCAAATCCACAAGGAAAACTTGGCCACGCTATCACAACGGTTTTGCAATTTGTATTATTATGAGAAGGGTTGTGCACTGAATTCAGAAGTAATGAGTCCACTACACTTTTAGAGCTTTTAAAAACTAAATTAAAACATTTATTTAAATAAAAACTTAAACACACACACACCAGATTACAGTTACACAGTTACTTAATATTATAACAATCCCCAAAATCCCTGCTTAACCAGACTCCTAACTATACACCCCCTTTAAGGCAACAGTCCAAAATAGATTTTTAATTTATAGAGACAATCCAGCAAGGTCACCACAAGGACCCACTGAACAGTGGAATTCCAAAGGCTTTTAACACAACTTTGGTCACTGGAACAGCAGACTTCTGCAAAGTGGCTAGAGGCTTTTACCCAAGTCTGTTTCACATGGAGTACCTTTCAGATCTCCTAAGGCTACACCCACACAGCCTTCCATCCTTCTTTAAATATATTTTTCCTTTTTTGATTTACAAATCCCATTGTTCCCAAGTGTCTTTGGAACTTACTTTTCCCATAATATAAAAATCTTTTATGTTGTCATTATGGTCAGCACTTTTGTGAAAAATCAATGTAATAACTTTGCCCTATTTATCTTGCCACTCTTAAAACGCTTATCATGTCCCTCTGAAAACCAAGTATCTCTCCACTTATCTTAAAATGCAAATTTCATTCACACCCTATCTGGTGACTTACCAAGTTCACTCATTAGCATTTCAAATGCCCTTTTCACACCTTAACTCTTTTGATAATTTTAACCTTGCAGTCTCCCCGTCTTAGTTAAATCAGCCACACACAGAACCACACACAGATAATCCTACTTTACAATGCCCCATAATAATATTTTTTTTTATTCATTCACGGAATGTGGGCTTTGCTGGCTGGGCTAGCATTTATTGCCCATTCCTAGTTGCCCTTGAGAAGGTGGTGGTGAGCTGCCTTCTTGAACTGCTGCAGTCCATGTGGTGTAGGTACACCCACAGTGCTGTTAGGAAGGGAGTTCCAGGATTTTGACCCAGCAACAGTGAAAGAACGGCAAAATAGTTCCAGGTCAGGATGGTGAGTTAGTTGGAGGGGAACTTCCAAAGTGGTGGTGTTCCCGTCCATCTGCTTCCCTTGTCCTTCTAGGTGGTAGTGTTCATGGGTTTGGAAGGTGCTGTTGAAGGAGCCTTGGTGAATTCCTGCAGTGCATCTTATAGATGGTACACGCTGCTGCTACAGCATGTCGGTGCTGGAGTGAGTTAATGTTTGTGGATGTGGTGCCAATCAAGCAGGCTACTTTGTCATAGAGTTATACAGCATAGAAACAGACTCTTCGGCCCATCGTGTACGTGCCAGCCATCAAGCACCTATCTATTCTAATCCCATTTTCCAGCACTTGGCCCGTAGCCCTGTATGTTATGGCATTTCAAGTGCTCATCTAAATACTTAATAAATGTTGTGAGGGTTCCTGCCTCCACCATCCACTCAGAGTGTTCCAGATGCCTGGGGATTTATCCACTTTTAAGCCCACTAAAACTGCTAATGTCTCCTCCCTTTCAATGCTAATTTGTTCAATTATATCACAGTCCCCCTCCCTGATTTCTATATCCATGCCGTCCTTCTGTATAGTGAACACAGATGAAAAGTAATTATTTAGAACCTCGCCTCCATCCTCCAGCTCCACAATGTCAAGCTTCTTCAGTGTTGTAGGAGCTGCACTAATCCAGGCAAGTGGGGAGCATTCCATAACACTCCTGACTTGTGCCTTGTAGATGGTGGACAGGCTTTGGGGAGTCAGAAGGTGAGTTACTCATCGCACGATTCTTAGCCTCTGACTTGCTCTTGTAGCCACAGTATTTATATGGCTACTTCAGTTCAGTTTCTGGTCAATGGTAACCCCCAGGATGTTGATAGTGGGGTATTCAAGGATGGTAATGCCATTGAACATCCAGGGGCGATGGTTGGATTCTCCCTTTTTGGAGATGTTGATTGCCTGACACTTGTGTGGTGCAAATGTTACTAGCCAGTTGTCAGCCCAAGCCTGGATATTGTCCAGGTCTTGTTGCATTTGGATATGGACTGCTAATGAAAAATATGATAGTTTTGTGACAGCAACATTCACCTATTGTGGTCAAAGTCACAGCTTCCTTGAACATTTATGCTACCAATTCATGTCAGGTTACCAGTGATCAGATTTTCCACATCAATCAGTATTCTGTACAGCACCGCTTCAAGTAGATCACTGAAGGCAGGGATAGCTCATTTGCCACTTTCCCAATAGAAAAGAGGAAAAGCTGGAGAGGGTCCAACACATCCAGCTGACAGCTGCTTTCCTTAAAGTGCTTTCTGAGAGCGACTGATAATCACAGAAATCCTTTGTCTTAACCTTTTTGCTAACAGACACTAATTTATTGTACGCACATTTCACTGATGATAAAGCAAGTACATGTAACATGAGCATATATCCTGTATACATAAAACTGTTTTTGTATAATTTCCAGTAAGCTAGGGGGATGGTTATAAATTGGTAATGTTACTGGACTAGTAACCAGAGGCCTGATCTAATGCTTCCGAGTTCAAATCCCACCACGGCAGCTGGGAAAATTTAAACACAATTAAGTATTAAATCTGGAATATTGCTCTAGTCTCACAAATAATGATCATGAAATTTCCAGATTATCATACAGACCCATCTGGTTCACTAATTTCCTCAGTTGAGTAAATCTGTATCCTTACCCGATTTATCCTATATGTGATTTTGGATCCACAGTAATGTATGGTTTACTCTTAACTACCTTCTGAAATGACCTTGAAAACCACTCAGGTGTATTAAACCACAACAGAAACGAAACAATGTGGGTGTATCTGCACCACATGGCCTGCAGCAGTTCAAAAAGGTGGTTCACCACCACCTTCTCAAGGGCAATGAGGGATGGGCACTAAATGCTGGCCTTACCAATGATGCTCATATTCCAAAAATGAATAAAAAATATGTTTTTCTGTTTTCTGTATGTTGTTTTAAATTATTACCAATTATACACTTACACACCCTGACTTGGAACTACATCACCGTTCCATCACTGTCACTGGGTCAAAATCCTGGCACTCCCTCACAAATAGTACTGTGGGTGCACCTACACCACATGAACTGCAGCTGTTCAAGAAGGCAGCTCACCACCATCTTCTTATGAGCAATTAGGGATGGGCAATAAAAATTCATGCCCATGTCCTGCAAAAGAATTTAAAAACTATTACACCTAGCAATTCTTGAATTTAAAATATATTATACCATCATTTTAATTAGGTTGTAATTTCATTATTGTTCTCAATAGTTTCACATTTCTATTGCACATTGTGAAATTATGTAAATGATTATCTGAAATGAGCTTTCCTGCAAAGTGTTGCATATTAATGATATAAATGAATTAATTTCTGAAATTTCTCAGTTGTCTTGGCCAAGTCATTCTGACACAAGAATGTATAAATATATGAAAATGTTAGGCTAGAAACAACTGTCCACCAAGCCTGCCCCATCACTATAATGCCTAAAGCTGGGTTAAATATCCTGTAACCACCAGCCTAATTAATCACCATCCCCTATCCAGCAGTGGGAATGCAATTATCTGGGGAGGCATAAAAAAACAGATAAAATACAAAATCAATTATAAGGAACTAAATTTGGAAAATTCCTCTCTAATCCCTGTAGGCAATCAACACTGATCAGGAGACCACATTGATCATGTTTATATTTCTTTTAAAAAAAATGCATAACGTCAGCACTCACCACACAAAGCGGCAACTTGTGCAATAGCTCTGCAATCCTTTTAGAAAAGAAGAATTACCTAATAGTTCACCTAGTCCTCCTGCCTTATGCACACAACTCTTTGTCATCCCTAATTAACCTCGAACCTGTTGGACAATTCCAAAGGCTGAGGCTCCTTCACTTCTACCTTCTGTGTCCCCATATCTCCCTCACTCACAGTCACACAATCCTGTCCCTGACCACTGATTGAATATGCTAGCCTAAGGGGAATCAAGTGTCCAGGTAACTTTCCCCCTCTCTGATGCATCGCTTTGTTTGCAGCTTGGCCTCCAGCTCAGTAAGTCTGAGCCAAAGTTCCTCAAGCTGCAGACTCTTATGCAGATGTTTTGCCCTGGATCACACTGGCATCCAGGAGTACCCCACATTCTGCAGTTGCAACACATCACGTGCCCTGCGACCTTTATTGTGAGTTAACTAATTTATTTTCTAAATTAATTTCTAATGAATATACTTTACTACTCCCAATAAACTTTACTACAGCTAATAAAGTTTACTAATATTAATGAAACATGACAATTTAAAATAAATTACACAAATTTTCAAAGAAAAATTAGCAAAATATTCACCAATCACTTACTTGTTTTCCTGTGATGTTAAACATTGATTTGTTTAGAGCTTGGTCAGCCCACATCCGCTCCCTTTCTATTTCTCTCTTCCCTCTTGCGCAATTTTAAATTTTTGCCACTTTCTATCTCTCTCTCTCTCCTCTCACGCGCTTTAAGTTTTTGCTGCTCTCTATCTCTCACTCCCCTCTTGTGCTGTTTTAAGTTCTCGCCGCTCTCTATGTCTCTCTGCCCTTTTGCACCACTTTAAGTTCCTATCGTGCGCTCTCTCTCTCCGCACTCTCTTTCTCTCCCCGCCTCTCAGCGCGCCACTTTAAATTCTCGCCGCTCTCTCTCCCATCTCGCACTGCTTTAAATTCTTGCTGCTCCCTATCTTTCTCTATCCTTTCGTGCTGCTTTAAATTCTCGTTGCTCTCTATCTTTCTCTCCTCCCTCGCGCTGCTTTAAGTTCCCACTGCTCTCGCCCGCTCTTCCAGCTGCTGCTGACTGCCTCCAGATCCTCCTTTCACCCACACTGGCTACCCTGAGCAGGATAATGGCTACCCTGATCAGATAATTTTGCACTGTGTATCATAAAAACTCATGAACAGCTCTAAGGCTGGCACTTTCAGCCCTGAAAAGTGCCCAGTCAACTTCAGATCACTCTGGAAGGGCAAGGTATCTAAAAAATTTGAGCAACAGGTGAAGCTAGCGGTTTCACGTTGCTACTATGCTGTAGCAACATGAGTGATATTCGCCACTAGCCGGGTGTTGCCATCAAGTCAAAAAGACCTGCCTATCACACAAATGAGAAATGTGGTATATGAATTTCAGAGCCAGTTGATGCTAGTCATGAGGGTCATACATCCCAAAGACTGGCAGATGGTATCAACCAGCATGTCCCAGCTACTGTTCACAATGGGCAGGGATACAGACCGTGCCCAACCAGCGCATGCTTGCTAAACCCAAAACGCAATGTCCAACATTAGTTGTTATTCCACGATTGGACAACATTTGCTAAATAATCCTCAGCGTGCTAAGAATTATGCTGAGAATGAATTTAAGATTGTCAGTCAGGCTTGCAGTGTGGTGCATTTGTACGTGCTGAAATCTACATCTATTACTTAGGGCCCTGTTCTTTGCCGACAGAAAGAACATGTACACACATTGCGCCTATTTCAGCTAAACAAAATAAGTGACAGCCATTTGCTGACTCATTCCTCAGGGCAACGCCTTGACCAATCAGGGTCAAGTTGCCTGGTTTAAATTTCAAACAATGCTTGGCTGTTAACTGTCAGTCACCATCACTGGTCCATTCTCCATAGCAACATCTCTACCAATCAGAGTGCACTTGCCAACCAATCAGCACATGCTGCACATAATGTATAAATTGTTGTTTCCCCCTTATATTGGTATTCTTGCAAAGTGTCCTGATGAGTGCAAGATGAAAAGCTTCAACATGTCTCTTTTCTCAGCAATTTGTAACATATTTTGGTCATCTGGCAATTAAGAGGAGGGAAAAAAAGCTGGATCCATAAGCTAAGTGCTTTTACAATATTGTTTGTGGGCCAGAAGCCTCTGTACCCCATAGCGATCATCTTGCATTTGCTTCATCTGACAATGTTCTGCCGAGTGCAAATCCTGTTCTCCTCTCTTTGTTTGAACCTGGGCTGAGCAATGTTGTTATAATGGAACATGCAATAATACATAATGCTCTCAGCCTGGTGATGGCTTCAGCTGCTCCCTTCTTTATTAATCCATCACATCAGTGCTGTTTTCCTGGTCAGGATGCTTTGGTGATTCAGCCGACAGATATCACCATAGATATCACCAGTACTTGAATATCATTTGAAATTGGAACTAGACTTGACTCTCCTACCTGTGAATCTAATGATTCTAGTGCTGATGCTGTTGAGCAGACTGCTGTTTATATTTGTTTATAATATAAATAGCAGAAATCCTGATTCCATATGAGATAGCAGTGTTTCATTGTATTAAAAGTCTTGGCAAGCTAAAGGAACACCAATGATAATTGTTCAGTTCCCAGCACTTCATTCTCTGTATTGCTGCATTCTTTCTTCCCCAACCAGTAAATTGAAATTCACTTCCCTTGTCACACTCAGCAACAATCACATTGTCATTAATCTACACCTGAAGAGCCATCTGGCCTCTCCAGAATGAGTTCAGCAATTCAGTAAGCCTTTCTCTCCCCATTTGCTAACTCCAGAGTGCTTCAAACTGCTCCCATTTTGAGCTGAATTGCCCTGATACTGTGAATGTTTTAATTTATTCCCAGCTCATGCTATGATCCCCTTTACTTCACAGTAGCAGAGAATGGAAAGGTCCTGAGGTTGAATGAAATCACACCACGCTTGAATTTTACAGCAGTCATCAACCTGTCAATGACTTCCTATAAGCTAAACAACTACAGTAATTAATTCTTCATGTAAAAGCTGTCCCAAAATACACAGCATTTGAACAATGTGAAGACTGGGATTTCAGTTATTTTAAGAAATGCATGATAAATGTGATTATCATTCTTATAGTTGTTAAGCTATTAAAGAAAAAAAGGTTGTTCTCAGAACATGCTAAACATACTCAGGTATCCTGAAATGATGCACTATTAATAATGGAAAACTTTCAATGATTAAATATGTTTAGCATCACATTTATTTTATAGCCCATTATTATTTGCAGACATTTCAGAATCAAAATAAAAGCAAAAAACTGGTGTTGCTGGAGATCTGAAATAAAAACAGGAAGTGCTGGAAAAATTCAGCAGGTCTGGCAGCATCTGCAGAGAGAGAAACAGAGTTAATGCCTTGGGTCTCTTCTTTGGAACTCCAGTTCCAGATGAGAGCAGGAAGCAGCACCAATATAGTCCGCAATGTACCAGGAAAAGAGTTGTGGGAGGGGGCCTGAGTAAGGGAACAAGGAATATTCCACATACCCCACAAGAAGACAGGCATAACTAGGGCCAAGCAGATACCCTTGGTTCACCTTTTATTTGTAGGGAGTGAGACAAGTTGAAGGAGAAATTGTTCAATGAGAAAACAAGTTCAGCCAGGTGGATGAAAGTGGTGATAGATAGAGACTGTTTGGGCCTCCTTTCAAGGAGGAAGCAGAGATCCTTCAGACCGTCCGGTTGGGGGGGGGGGGGGGGGGGGGGCGGGGGGGGGGGGGGGGGTGGCGGTGTCGAGGGTCTATAATGAAGAGGAGGTGGTTAGGGCCAGGAAACCAGAAATTGTTGAAATGACGGGCGTCAGAAGAAGCACAAATGTAGGTGGGAAGAGACTAGACAAGGGTATTAAAAATAGAGTCAAGATAGAAAGAAATAAGTTCAGTGGGGCAGGAACAAGCTGAAATTATTGGTCTACCAGGACACCCCTGTGTATGGATTGTGGGAAGAAAGGTAGAAGTGGGCTGTTCGAGGGTTGGGAGACTTTGCGGCCAGAGGCTATGGAGGAATATCTCCAGGCGAGATGAGGTCAGTGACAGTCCAGTTCTGAAGAAGAGTCATATTGGACTCGAAATATTAACTCTTTTTCTCTTTCCACAGGTGCTGCCAGACCTGCTGAGTTTTTCCAGCACTTACTGTTTTTATTTCAGAACCAAGTTATTTGATGTTATTTCTACAAAATTCACCCAATTGTTATGTTGTATATTAAAACTCATTAAATGCTGGAATTCCATCTCCTTTGTTCTAAAATCTGTACTGCCCAAAATATTTGCAATGTTGCTAGTGTTCTGCATAAGCCTGCATGTAATTATCATAGAAATGCTTAATGCTCCCTGTTAAAAATAACCAAGAGAGGAATTTAATATGAATGTTTAGCTCTTGCACCATAACATCGCTCATTCTTGTTTCTAGGCTATAGGGTTTTTCAGCAGATGATCAGCAAAATATTTTGACAGCGTAGAAATACTTACAAAACTGAAGGAGCTAGCAAAGAGAAACCTCTGAGTTCCCTTCACGGTATTATGAAAGCCATATTATGTGCTTCAGAGTTAATCAAGAAATTCAAATATTTTATTTGCTGATTTATTTCTGTGGAGAAATCACTTCCCCTTTTGATCTTCAACAGAAACGAAAGAGAAACACCCATTTCTACCCACACTATTGAATCTTTTTTTAAAAAAAAAATCTTTGTATCTGTAGCACAGTTATATGGATGGAGGATCTAGAAAATAATGTTTTTTTTGTTTCCTCAGAACTTGAATAAAATAACCCCAACATCTTGTTGCATTTAGAAACATAGGAATATAGGATGAAAACTGTGCTGTTCTATCGATTTCTGTCTTGAACATGCTCAATGATTGATCTTCCACAGCCCTTGGGTTAGAGTATTCCAAAGATTCGCCATGCTCTGAGTGAAGAAATTCCTCCTCAGCTCAGTCTTAAATAACCTACCCCTTATTCTGAGACTGTGTCCCCCAGTTCTAGGCTCACCAGCCAAGGGAAACTTCCTACCTACAACTAATCTGTCGCGCCCTGTAAGAATTTTGTGTTTCAATGAGATCACCTTTCATTCTTCGAAACACTAGAGAATACAGGCCCAATTTCCTCAATCTCTCCTCATAAGACAATCCTGCCATCCCAGGGATTGATGAACCTTTATATAAAAATAAAAAAAACTGCGGATGCTGGAAATCCAAAACAAAAACAGAAATACCTGGAAAAACTCACCAGGACTGGCAGCATCGGCGGAGAAGAGCAAAGTTGACATTTCGAATCCTCTTGACCCTTCAACAGAACTAAGTAAAAATGGGGGTGAAATATAAGCTGATTTAAGGGGGGTGCGGGGAGAAGAGGTGGGGTGGTTGTTGGGACAAGCAAGCAATGATAGGAGGAGATAACAGACAAAAGAACAAAGAGGTGTTGAAGGTGGTAATATTATCTAAAAGAATGTGCTAATTAAGAGTGGATAGCAGGACAAGCTTGGTACAGATAGCTCTAGTGGACTGCTTTGAACGCTTTTGGTCTTTTGACCGCTTTGCAGAACACCTTCGGTCTGTCCGCAAGCATCACCCAGACCTCCCTGTCGCTTGCCATTTGAACACTCCACCCTGCTCTCTTGCCCACATGTCTGTCCTTGGCTTGCTGCATTGTTCCAGTGAAGATCAATGCAAACTGGAGGAATAGCACTTCATCTTCCGACTAGGCACTTTTCCACCTTCCGGTCTGAATATTGAGTTCAACAATTTTAGATCTTGAACTCCCTCCTCCATCCCCACCCCCTTTCCGTTTCTTCCCCCTCCTTTTTGTTTTTTCCAATAATTTATATAGATTTTTCTTTTCCCACCTATTTCCATTATTTTTATACCTTTTGTGCCCTTTTAGTCTTATTTCACCCCAC
This sequence comes from Carcharodon carcharias, assembly GCF_017639515.1. NCBI lineage: Eukaryota > Metazoa > Chordata > Chondrichthyes > Lamniformes > Lamnidae > Carcharodon > Carcharodon carcharias. The sequence goes on along the minus strand of NC_054472.1, from coordinate 124,368,885 downwards.
CCCCACTAGAGCTATCTGTACCTTGTTTGTCCTGCTATGCACTCTTAATTAGCACAATCTTTTAGATACCTCTTTGTTCTTTTGTCTGTGACATCTTTTGGTTATCTGCTATCACTGCTTGCTTGTCCCAACAACCACACCCCCCCCCACCCTTTAACCAGCTTATATTTCACCCCTCTCCTATTTTTACTTAGTTCTGCTGAAGGGTCATGAGGACTCAAAATGTCAACTTTGTTCTTCTCCGCCGATGCTGCCAGACCTGCTGAGTTTTTCCAGGTATTTTTATTGGTGAACCTTTGTTGCATTCCTTCTATGGCAAGTATATCCTCCCTTAGATAAGGAGTGCAAAACTATACAATACTCCAGATATGGCCTCACTAAGGCTCTACAATTGCAGCAAGACATTTTTACTCCTGTACTCAAATTCCCTTGCAATGAAGGCCAATGTACCATTTGCATTCCTACTTGCTTGCTGCACCTACCTGCTAGCTTTTAGTGTCCCTTTGGACATCAACATTTCCCAACCTCTCACCATTTAAGAAATACTCTGCCTTTCTGTTTTTTTTCTGCCAAGTTGAATAACTTCACACTTATTCACATTATATTCTATCTGTTATGTTCTTGTCCATTCACTTAGCCTGTCCAAGTCCCCTTGAAGCCTCCTAATATCGTTCTCACAACTTACATTCCAATCTAGTTTTGTGTCTTCAGCAAATTTGGGAATAATACATTTGGTCCCCACATCCAAGTCATTTATATAGATTGTGAACAGCTGTGGCCCAGCACTGATCCTTGCGGTACCCCAATAGTAACAGCCTGCCATCCTGCGATTGACCCAATTATTCCTATTCTCTGTTTTCTGTCTGTTAACCAATTCTCAATCCATACCAGTATATTACCCCCAATCCCATGTTATCTAATTTTGTTCACTATCCACCTGTGTGGGACTTAATCAAAGTCTTCTGAAAATCCAAATACAGCACATCTACTGGCTCTCCTTTATCCATGTTACAGGTAACATCCTCAAAAAACTACAACAGGTTTTTCAAACATGATTTCCCTTTCATAAATCTATGTTGACTCTGCCCAATCATATTATTTTCCAAGTGTCTAATTATCACATCCTTTATATTACATTCTAACATTTTCCCTACTAATGACAACAAATTCACATTAATAAGTTAATACAAAACCTTGATAATCAATTTGAATAAACTGGGAAAAGAACAAAGCTCTAATAATTTGTTTACAGCAATCTGCAGCACAAAATATTCTAATGTATTCTAATATACTTCCCTTATGGGCCACCAGTATTGCAAGCCATATATCAAGATTACAATATATCTAATTTTTTCCCACTAAAATTGACCTTGATGTGAAAAGATGAAGAAAACTTTCCAAGTCTCCAAAGTGAGCTGAAAGTAATTAAAGTGGCTATAATAACCAAAGAAAATTACATGTTTCTGCTGTGCATTCAACAACTGGTTTAATCAGCAAAAAACAAAATGCCTTGGGTGTTGCAAAGGGACAGAAGCATGAGAGATCAGAGACCACTAAATGCTTTGTTAATATGCCTTTCCTTGGTTGAGACGACCGGGGAACGGTTGCAGTGCCAGCCACATTGCAAACACACATGATGTAAAAATACAGGGTGGGCTCATTTTAAGTATTTTTCTAAACCAAAAGGATGGAATGAATCATACACTGAGAACAGTTAGGGAAAGGCAGTGTGGGGGTGGGGGGCGGGGGGTGGGCAGAGTGGAGAATATTAAGGGGCAGTAGTCAGTGAAGGGCTACTTCCTGCCCATAGGGTGCTAACATGGGGCAGGGAAGAGGAACAGGTGATGACGGTGGCAGAATAGTTGGGGACGAATTAGAAATGAGAGTGGCCCTACTGATGTGTAAGGACCACTCAAGCAAAAGAAATACTCTTTTTAAAATCGGCCTGTCCTTTGGCCTTGTTGGAACTGGATGCTTTGTGCCCACACCTCAGTTGCATTATGGAGAGGCCCCTAAGGTAAATATTTTTAGTGAACTTCACACACAGTTTGTGACTAGAATCCCAGAAGCCTTCATGCTGGCTGATCATATTCAATTGTACTGAGCACATTGAGTGTATCAAATACATCAAGCCTCCTTATGTGGTAATAGGAGGAACTGGCACAACTTGATATTTTCATGATAAGCCTCATTTTTTCACTCATCTATTGGATGTGAAAATAGCTGGCAAGGTCAGCATGTATTGCTCATCCCCAATTGCTCTTTTAGAAGCTAGTGGGGAGCAGCATTCTTGAACCACAGCAAGTCTGTATGTTGTTGGTATACTGACAGTAATGTTAGGCAGGGAGTTCAAGGAATTTGACTCAGTAATGATGAAGGAACGGTGGGATGTATTTCTAAGTCAGGATGGCCTGTGTCTTGGTGGGGAATTTACACGTGTTGGTGTTCCCCAGTAGCTGCTGCCCTTTTTCTTCTAGGTTTAACAGACTGTGGGTTTGGAAGATGCCGTTGAAGAAGTCTTGGCCAGTTATTGCAGTCCATTCAGTGGATGGTACACAATGGTGAAACTGTGCACCAGTGATGGACAGAGTGAATACTTAAATTGGTAGATGGGTACTGATCAAGTGGTCATGCACGGTTTGGAGATCCTTGAGTATTGTTGGAGCTGCACCCATCCAGACAAGTGGAAAATATTCCATCACACTCCTCACTTGAGCTTTGTAGTGCACAGATTTTGGGGAGTCAGGAGGTAGGTTACTCACCCCAGAATTCCTAGCTTCTAACCTAATCTTAAAGCCACAGTATTTATCTGGTTGGTTCAGTTAGTTTCCTGGTCAATTATGATACCGCTGCCTCCCCTCCCCCGCCAAGGATGCTGATGGTGGGGCTTCAGTGAAGACAATGCCATTGAATATCAAGGGGAGATAGTTAGATTGTCTGATGCTGGAAATGGTCATTGCCTGTCATTTGTATGGTGCAAATGTTATATGTTACTTATCAGCCCAAGCCTGAATGCTGTCCAGCTTGTGCTGCATGTGGATACGGGCTGCTTCAGTATCTGAAGAGTTGCTAATGGAACTGAACACTGTGCAATTATCAATGAACATCCCCGCTTCTGACCTTTATGATGGAGGGAAGGTCATTGATGAAGCAGCTGAAGATGGTTGAGCCCAGTACACTACCCTGAGGAACTCCTGCAGCAATGTCCTGGGACTGAGATGATTGGCCTCCAACAAACACAACCCTCTTCCTTTGTGCTAGGTATAATTCTTAATATTTGCTATGTATATTCTTGCTATTAAATAGAGAATTTCTAGTCTGTTACTTAGGTAAAGGTCACAAGGAAAACTCCCACAAGTCTAGTAGTTTCAATGTTATGAGCTCCAATTTTTGAAATCCCCCATTAAGATGCACAATGAATCATAAAGAAATTGTCAATAGTAGAAAAATATGGCTATCAATATAATTTATTGATATGGTGAAAATGTTTTCATTTCTTATACATTCCTTAGATGTGAGTGTCATTGACAATGTCAGCATTTGTTGCACATTGCTAATTGCCCTTGAGAACGTAGTGGTGAACTGCCTTCTTGAACCACTGCAGTAAATGTGGGTGCACCTACTGTGCTGTTAGGGAGGCAGTTCCAGATTTTGACCCAGCGATAGTGAAGAAACAAACATATAGTTTCAAGTCAGGATCATGACTTGGTGGGGAACTTGCAGGTGGCGGTGTCCCCATGCATCTGCTGCCCTTGTCCTTCTCGGTGTTAGAGGTCGCAGGTTTGGAAGATGCTGTCAAAGGAGCCTTAGATCTTTCTCCATTCCTTGTGCCTCTACCTCCTCTTCCCCGCCACCTGTTTATGCCCCACAGGTCTGGATGTTGCCGGCCACTTGGGGGTTCTTCTCGGCTTGGCCGCCGCTTTCCTGGCCCATTTGGCCACCGCTCTCCGGGGCAGCTCTCTTGGACGTCGGTGCTTTCCTAACTGCTCCTCCTTTGGTGACGTCCTTGCCCTCTCCTTCCTTTAGTCCTCCATCCTCCCTCTCCTGCTGCTCCAGGTTGAGGGAGGCTGAGGAGGTGACGGCCCCGCTCTTGGCCTGGGATCCTTTGTTGGCCAAGGTGCTGAGCGGCTGGTTGGGCCGGGTGCCTCCGCCCTTCTGCAGCTTGTAGCCGGAGGCTGAGATGGTTTTCTTCAGGATGCCCAGCTTGGCCGCCTGGCACTCCTTGGTGGCAGCCACCACCACCAGGATCTGCTCGCCCACCGCTGCGCCGCCGCCCTTCTGCAGCCTTCTTCTTGGCAGCTGGGACGGTGGCAGAATCAGGAGTTGTGAGTGCAGGGACATCCCGGTCAGTCCGTGGCCGTCGTGCCTTAGGGAGTTGCTGTAGTGCATCTTGTAGATTATTGGTATTCATTAAATGGCCTGCAGCCCTTCTTAGCACATCTCCCCAGGCCATTTTTTGTACGACATTATGCCTAAGCTAGGGGGTCCCGAAACTGTGAGTCATGACCTTGCGAACAATTGGAGTCGCTCCTCCTCCTCCCCCGAGATAGCAGCACCAACTGTGAAGTAGAGACTCTGGTGGGACAGCCCCAGAATTGACTTTGACTCCCCAAGATGCTTGTGCACATTTTTTTCTCGCTGTGTTTTGCAGGGCATGGCCTAAGGGAATGAGCTGCAAGGCCCCAACACTACTTCCATCAGAGCCTGCAAAATGATTGTGGAAAAAACCATCATTCCCCGCTCTCTCAATTTTTCCCTTCCACTCCCACAATATTTCCCCCCTCGCTCTCACAACTCTTCCACTCTCCGCTCTCATGCTCTCATGACTGATTGCCCATGGCCCCACCCACGCAGCTTTCATGTGGCCAAACCATAATTTTTCAATATCACATTTAGCCTTCATGATTTTTCTAGTGAATACCACTGTAATGTAGATAGTACACATTGCTGCCACCATGTTCCAGTGGTGCAGGGAGTGAATGTTTAAGGTGGTGAATGGGCTGCTTTGTTCTGGATGGCTTCAAACTTCTTGATTGTCATTGAACCTGCACTCATCCAAGCAAGGGGAGAGTATTCTGTCACACTGTTGACTTGTGCCTTGTAGATGGCGGACAGGCTTTGGGGAGTCACAAGGTGATTTGCTCGTTATAGAATTCCCTGCCTCTAACCTGCCCTTGTAGCCATAGTGTTTATATGGTTGGTCCTATTGATTCTTCTGGTCAATGGTAACTTGCAGGATGTTGATGGTGGGGAATTCAGTGATGATAATACTATTGAATGTCACCAGGAGATGGTTATATGCTCTCTTGTTGAAGATGGTCATTGCCTGGTACTGTGACTCAAATGTTACTTGCTACCTATCGTCCAAGTCTGAATGTCATTGTCCAGGTCTTGATGCGTATGAGCACAATCTGCTTCAGGATCTGAGGAGTTGTGAATGGTACCAAACACGATACTATCATCAGCTAAGCAAGTGAGTGACATTGCAATCCCAAGTTCTGAATGAACCCACCTTATATTCACCCTGGGAAATTGGGGTCAGGTTGGAGTCCGAGCTGCTGCCTCTGGAAGGAGGCACAAAGTGGAAACAGAGTTGGACGGATGCCAAAGCTAGCAGGTTAGAAGGTCCGCCCCCATTCACTGGGACATTGGCCCAAATGTATTTATCATTGTTGGGCCCTGTAGACCTCAGCACTCACCTCCCTCACCTGCCCCCCACCCCATATCCCCTCCAAGCTCTCATTGCTTCTCCATTTCCCAAGCCTCGTCCATTCCTCCATGGCCCTCCTGTACCCACTCGTCCAGTATCCACTATGTACAGAACTCATGAGCCCTATAATGACACTGGGGAGTCTTTGAAATGCTCATGAAATAAATAAACAGACAGCTATTCAAACTCTATTTTAAAAACGTCACTCCTCTTAAGCACTCTAAATCTGTCAAAATAAATAGCTATTCAAAAACCTCTTCAAAATACTTATTAACTTCTATTAACTTCTCATAAAAATGTCAAACAAAGCTCACAGTCCCCTTCATAGCGATTTAAACGTCTACTGAGCGGAATCCATCACTGCAGTTTGGAATCAGCCATGTATTCACAATGAGATTCCCTCGCATACCTATATAAACAGCCCTTTAAGAGCTCAATGTAGTGGAGCTTTTGAAGTTCATGTTTTTTTCAAAGGCTCAAAGATGGACTTTTAATCAGATAAGTCAGGCATCTGATTCTTTTTTTCAAAAGCTCAACAGATGCCTGGGCATTAAATCAATGTTAAAGTCAAAGCACAGGATTCAGATCACATGTTACTATCTGATTCTCAATACAGTTGAATGCACAAGAGCTCTTTATCCACTGGGGAAAGTACTGTAATGCATCTGAACAGTTACACAATGCTGGTCAATTTAGTGGTCACTTACTTTTTAAGGACAGAGCCCTAGGATCAAACATTGCATTAAAAACATACTTGACTTATCATACAGCATCTAATTATGACATTTGAAGTTGGCAGCACCTTTTAAACTTACCTGTCAAAATGATCCTGATTCCACAACAGGCTTCCCCTAAGGTTCACAAACTGACTGAACTGATGATTTTCGCACAGATTGTAAGAGGCTCACCCGCCTCACTAAAGATCCCAAAGTCATGGACGTTCAAAATTGAGACAGGCATTTAAAAGGCTGAACCCAATTTCATTTTGAGTGCATGTTGGGTCACAATCCGCCACATTTCCTTTGCCAGTTAAAATGGCAGCCAGCAGGAATCAGCTGAGAAATTTAAATTTAGGGTCCCCCTGCCTCCATTTTTGCCCGCTTGATGTGGATTTGCCCAGTGTTGGGATAGAAAAGTCCAGCCTATAGGATCCAATTTTAACCTGCATAACCATTGAGAAAATTATGGATCGCGTGTCACCCTGTCTGATTTTACTCCCTGCTGAAGTCAACGGAGAGTAACATTTGATATTCCACCCAATCCTTTGGGTCTCCTACCCAGGACATAGGTTAATACTGCACCCCATAATATTTCATAACCAATTGTCAAAACCATTACAGTCACAGATTTGAATTTATTGAAATGAATAGTTTCAAACCTCAATCAATTAATTGCATTTTAGTTTACCAATTCCCATTGAACTTGGTGGTGTTACAACTGTTCAGAAACCAATTTGTTAAAAATCAGTTTCTTTGAAACAAAAGATGTTCAGTGACTTTTTTAGTTTCCTGCAGTATGTCTCACAAAATCAATATTTACCTACATGATAATGCCAATGAACACAACATAATCAATTTGTCAATCTGCTGGTATGATTCCTTCAGACTGTTGGCATATTAGAATGTAAAGCTTAGCCTCAAGTTTATTAGAGTTACTACTTTCTGTCCAGCACAGTATACAACAAGCCGAGGCAGTGAATCATGCTGTAATTACTGCAGGAGGGTCAATGACCACTGGCATTAATTGCATTACTACATTTGTTGCCACTCTGAGCAGGAGAGAGTTTTAGAAGTGCTGATTACTGCTTGTAATGAAATTACTTTAAATTCTCTGTCATAACTTCTGTCAAGGAAAAGGTCAGTCCTAATGTTAAAACTTCAACCAATTTTCATACTTCTACATATTCTATTAATCATGACTAACTGCAATTCAGTGTTGTTGGAAGTATATTGATGCTTATGGGGTGATCTTAGTCCAATCCTCAAGGATTGGATTGGGTGGATTGAACAGTAAAAATTGGCTGAGTGTTTTATGCACCGGCATCCTGCATGGATTCCACTCTCTTCCATTTTAAACTGGCCTTCTGAGCAGGTAGCAAGGACACCTGTCTGAAGCCAGCAAACTCTTTGTTTAAATATGTAGATCAGAGCCCAATGACATCATTGAGTCTTAACTGCAATTTTAGCTTTTGTCCTCAGCAAGTAAACCACATTGGCTTTCCTATTGCCAGGTATAGACAGTTGGAAGAGGATATAGCACTGGAACAGGCCATTTAAGGTTAACTTTTTACTTTCCTTCTGGGACCAGATGGAGCAGGAGCACTGACATGGGCCCCACAAGGAAAGTTTATGTCTCCCTTGCTTCATGCCGCTTTCCTTTTCCCTTGCAATCTACATTCTTGCCAACAAGCCTTACTTCGGTGCTGACAAGTGGCCTCCCTGTTGTCTAATCTTCTGCTCCTGTTGATTCCCACCCGTTTTGGTAGGCAGCTGCCCATAAATAGGCAGATGAAGCCCAGCAATTTGAAGTGCTCAGGCCTCACACTAGTGTGGTCAGTGTGGGGGTAGGAGTGGGGCTGGGTGGTGGACAGATTTTGTGGTGCTTACACCATCCCCGCACAAATCTCTCTCCGAATCAAAATTTAAGCATTAGCTTATTTCTTCAGTGCAACTCTGTTGTGAAACATTATGGACTTTGTGCCATATCCAAGAATTTGGTTCTGAACTTTTAAGCTGCATACTACAGCTATAATTTATGACCAATGAATTGTAGGTGCAAGTGACCTATTATACTGACTTCATAAAAATATTTGGCAAGCCTATCTTCACTTATTTACAAGTTTTGCCTGGTCTCACAATGACAAAAAAATACAGTATCTCAGCATTTTTTAAAAAAAGTTGCCAAACACGTTTTGATGCAGACAGTGTCCCTTTAGTATCATTTGCTCAAAGTTTTAGTTGTGTGCATCAGGCCATGAAGTAACTTACATTCTTTAGTTCACTGTATGTCTGAGATAAGCTTGCTCTTTAAAGTGGTAATGGAACGTTTAGATCTACTTGCAATAGTTTGGCTCACAAGCTATTCATGATGTATGCCGCCAACTGTTGGTCATTTTACCCGTGAATATTTGATTGACTTTAGGGGAACAGGACATTGAGAGAATAATGGAAACATCCTGAGGCCAGTTTGAGAGGTTGGAATCACATGCACAAGAAAAATCTGACTCAGAAAGCAGGGCAAAAATGTCACAAACACAAGGCCAAATGACACAGGCAGGAAGTCCACACAAGACTTAATATATTATAGTTAATATCCTTTGAAAAAATTCAATACTTGTCATCCTGAAATTATTCTTGGTTACTCTTGTTAAATGTATTTGAGTTGTTTCCCTTAAAATTGACCCTAATATTATCATAGCAGATGTGGAAGGATCAGGCCTGCAATTCCTGGGATTCAGACTCTGACTATTTCAAAAGCCTACTAAATAGCTAATCTTGTTCCAATTTTCCAGTGCCATTCAGTGCCCAGTTAACTGTGAGCAAATATCTCCCACAGCTCTTCCTCCTACCCTAATTTCTATAAGTATTCTTGGATCGAATACGTTTTGTTCATTGTGCCTTATGAATATTAAATAGCATAGTTTTCCATTCATTGTCTATTACTAATCTCTGTTATCTCCATGAATTCAGTTCTATTCCCACCCCTTTAATTGCTACAAACATCTTGTATAGTGAAGAGGTGAAGTACAGTCACTTAAGATTTGCACCATACGGTTTGCTCCCATACTTGTTCTGCCTGTTTTGTATTCAACTAAAAGACTTTACTTGCAATCTTAATAGAAATTGGATTTCCAAACACATTCTTTCTTTTTGATTATTTCCTTAGCAGCACTTACTTTATGTTATAAAAAGAGAAGGTATTGGAAATACTCAGCGGGTCTGGCGGCATCTGTGGAGAGAGAAGAGTGTTAACGTTTTGAATTGAATGTGACTCTTCTTCTGATGAAGAGTCATATTCAAGTCAAAACATTAACTCAGTTTCTATCTCCATAGATGCTGCCAGACCTGCTGAGTATTTCCAGCACTTTCTCTTTTTAATTCCACCTTCGGCAGTAGTTTGCTTTTACTTACTTTATATTGTTTTCCATTATAACACAAGTTCATTGGTAAGTAGTAAACTAAAATGAAATTCATTGATAGAGGTTTGAAACCATTCATTTCAATCAATTTAGGTCAGTGACTGTAATGGTTTTGACAATTGGTTATGAAATATTATGGAAGGCAATATGAACCTAAATCCTGGGTAGGAAACCTAAAGTTTGGAGTGTAACACCAAATGTTGCTCTCCATTGACTTCAGTAGAAAGTAAACTCGGGTTACACCCGATTCTGGATATCTCGCTCAATGTCTCAATCATTAGTTTCATTATTTTCTCAATGGTTGGGTAGGTTAAAATTGTACCCTTTGAGCTGGATTTTGCTCTGGGCACTGGGTAAATTCATGGCTGAAAATTGAGGTGGGATTTTAAATTTAAATTTTGCAGAAAATTCTTGCCAGCGCCATTTTGATCTGTATGGGAAACGTGTTGGATCGCAACCTGACATGCATTCAAAGTGACATCGGGTTCAGAATGTCTAAAACTATAGTACTGAATATGAAACCAAGGTATGCAACTGAATAAGATAACCAACTAGTTGTCAAAATAGGTAAAGCAGTTAAAATAGAAGTTAAAAAGGAGCAAATAATCAACAGAAGCAGCCAATTTGCTGCCTATGAGTATGTTAAGCAAGTGATTGAGACATTGAGCAGGATGTCCAGTTCATAAGCTTGCCTTTGGACTTATTGGATCAACGTCAGACGTCTGTCAGCTTTTATACAGTGGCAGGGTTTCTGCAGATGGAAGGTGCAATCAACTATGCCCACACCATATATTCAGAAGATGCTGGAAAAACTCAGCAGGTCTCAGAAGCTCCAATGATTTTCCAGCACTTTCTGTTTTTATTTCAGATTTCCAGCACCTGCAGTATTTTGCTTTTTCTTTACCCCATATTATATATGTGTTCAAAATCGTGAGGGGTCTGGACAGAGTAGATAGGAAGAAACTTTCCATTTGCAGGATTGAGAACCAGAGGAAACTGCTTTAAGGTGAATGGCAAAAGAACTAAAGATAACTTGAGGATATTTTTTACACAGCGAACAGTTAGGATCTGGAATCCACAGACTGTGAGTCTGGTGGCATCAGATTCAATCGTGGCTTTCAAAGAGAATTGGATAAGAGAAAATATTCCCAGAGTTTGGAAAAAAGGCAGGAAGCGGGACTAGCTGAGTTGCTCTTGAAGAGAGCCAGCACATACACAAGTCGATGCCTCCTTCTGCATCACATCTTCTATGGTATCAACATATACATCCATTTTAAGAATGCAATCAACTTTCTCAACAGAGCAATGTTTCACTGTATCACTATGTGGTCAGAATCACTTCATTAAGCTTTTACTTTTTGTTGATATCATTCCTTACTTGTGAAAGTCAAGTGTCTGAATGACAGATTGGAGTTCAGGTCCATCCACTGCTGGTGACCCCAGTTAGTTTCCCTACTACATGGCTGACCATTGATACAATGAGTCTCATGGTGCTACTGATATTGTAATTTAGCAGACTATTGTTATTCTAAAGGCACACTTTGGGATACCTCTGCAGTCCAGCCCAAGTGAGAAAAATTAGATCATGTAGTTTAATGCATGCTGCATTCTTTACTGCTTATATAGGACTCCTCATCAATGCCTAAAGGAGGAAATGAAAGGTGAACCACAGAATCACAGAATTGTTACGGTGTTGAAGGAGACCATTCGACCCATCGTGCCTGCACCAGCTCTCTGAGCATTTTAACTTGGTGCCAATCTCCTGCCTTTTCCCTGTAACCCTTCACATTGTTTCTATTTAAATAATCATCCAACACCCTCTTGGATCTCTCAATTGAACCTGCCTCAACCACACTTCCAGGCAGTGAATTCCAAACCCTAACTACTCACTGGGCGAAAAAGATTTTTCTCCCCACACATTTGCTTCTTCTGTAAAACATTTCAAAACTATGCCCCATGGTTCTTGATCTGTTTGTGAGGGGGAACAATTTCTCCCTATCTACACTGTCCAGACCCCTCATAATTTTGAAAACTTTTCTCAAGTGAAACAAGCAGGTTGTGCTAGCAGCTACATCAGGAATAAATTGCTCAGAGAACTGTTTGCCAGCTTTGAGACATCAGTGAGCAGGGTTTGTATGGGGCAGCTTCACATAACTGATAACTGTCATCACTGTTCAAACATATTGTAAAACTCACAAATTGACATTTAGCTATTCTCCACAAGAGCCAAGGCTCCCATGTTGGAAACATTCTGTAATTCTTTCTCCCAGGCATTTCTCCACTTCATCTCAAATGAATTTTTAAAATTTGTTTTGGGAAGTGAACATTGCTGGCAAGGCCAGCATTTATTGCCCATTGCTAAATGCCCTTGAGATGATGGTGGTGAACCAACTACGATTAGGTAGCTCGCAGCTAAGAGGGCAGTTAAAGAGTCACCACATGTCACATGTAGGCAGATGCGGTAAGGACAGCAGATTTCCTCTGAAGGACAATTACTGGTGAAAGTCAAGCGTCTGAATGGCAGATTGGAGATCAGTTCTACCTGCTGCCGATGACCCCAGGAATTTGCCTGCTGGAGCAAAGCTTCAGGCCTTTGTCTTGACTGGTTCTGCAAGGACAATCTGGCCCTGATTACTTACAGTACTAACAGATGTGCAGGCATCTGAAGTGACTACTCAGGGTGTACACACATGGTGATGTTCCAAGAGACAGTTATGGATCTGCACACCCATAAGGCCACCAGTCCTAGACTCTGGCACTGCCTGAACATTAATTCACAGTAAGGCAGATTAAATGGTACAAAACAAATTATTGAAGCCAGTGCCTTGTAGCCTGGTGGCATGGCATAAATGGCAGCAGTTGTAACTGCCTTGCTGACTGGCTTTAGATACACTGATGTTAGACTTCAGCTGTAGATCATTCTGGAGCTTCCTGCCACTCCAGGATCAACTGCATAGCTATATGTACATGCAACCATGGTACTGTAAATGTGGCTAGTGGACTCCTCCAGTTAAACCACTATATTCTCAAATATTGTTCCTAATGTCTGAACATGTTTGAAGCTGCACTGAGGTCTTTTTCTAGGTGCCAGATTCCTGAGATCTAGTTCCAAGAGCTCTTATTTCTGACCCTTTGGACAGCAACAATTATGGCAACTTGTGTGTATATATATATATATATATATTACTTTTAACATGATACAACATTTTGGAGGACTTCACAGGAGTGTTATAATCACCAAATCACATGGGTGATATCAGGGCCATCGACCAATAGGTTATTCAAAATTTTAAGGAGGGTTTTAAAGAGGAAAGACAGACAAAGAGACAGAGAGATTTAGAGAGGTAATTTCTCAGCTGAGAGCCTAGGCAGCTGAAGGTGCAACCACCAATCATGGGGCAATTAAAATCAGGGATGCTCAAGAGGCCAAAGTTAGAGGAGTGCAGGTATCTCAGGGATTGTGGAGCTGGATGGGATTACAGAGATAAGAAGGGGTTGAGGTCAGGGAGGGATTTGAAATTAAGAATGAGAGCTTTAAAATTGAGGTATTGATTAACTGGGGGACGATGTACTTAGCGAGTTGGGTGTTGGGTGAATGACCCTGAACACTCCCCTCAGGCCTAGTACCTACACTTTCCTCCTCCCCACCATCTCCAGGTAGCTATTTTTGGGCGCTTGGAAGAGAATCATTGTCAGTATAGATGAAGAGGTGCTGACAGGTCCTGAAATGAGGCACAAGGTCCCTTAAGCCCCTCATCCCCAATTTATTGTGGCACAATCACAAGGGCAAAAAAAGGAGAGGTAGCCAAGGGTAGGTAAGCTGTACACTGGCCATAAATCTTTCAGCGTATAAACTGAAACATATAAGCTGAAAAATTCACAGTGCATTATGATGACAGATTTCCCACACTGCAAGAATGGAAGAGAAGATGAATATCTGGACTAACTTGCAGCTGGCACTTCTATTCCTATTTCTCCAACTCCTACAACTTCTCCCCTGTGCCTGGCTAAGAGTTCCAGAGTTTGCTCCTCATAAGGGATAAGAGATTGGAGACTGAAGTGTCTGCCAACTGTGCATGTATTTGTTGATGCCTCTGAGCCATACGTTCCTCGTGGAAGCTAGTCGAGTCGGGAGGTCCTCTGTTTGCCATGCTATGGAATGCAATGCAGGTATAAAAAAATCTTTCCTAAATGAGGGTGTTAGATAACAGGTGCAGGAAACAGCATGTCACATGTGAGCCTGTCACTTCTTCCCTTTGTGGTAAGCTCTGAATGAAGGAACATCTGCTGAGGAAGAAAGAAAGTATGAACTGTTATGGTCACACCAGCTGTTCAACTCAGGCAGTCTGAAGTATGTTTGTCACAATATGTTATTGCTTCCACTTATCTTGATGATCTGGTGATCCATTAAATTTCTTTCAGCCATGAGTAGCCTTGTGGGGTTATTAGCTATCGTGACCTCCTTCTACGAAGCCTGCACCGCATGCCTCTTTCCCATTCATCCTAAATATCTGCTTTATTCTGAACAATAAAACCTGTAGAGCTACCTCAGAAAATTTGGAGGCTTTGGGCCTTGCTGTAGTACTGTCAGACATGCTCCCTTTTCTCTCAGTAATCTAACTTCTTCCTGCCAGATAAGCTGCTGCAGTGACTTAAATGCTGTATCAGCACAGAATTTTTGACCCCATCCCCGCTACCTTCCCCAGTAGAGATTATCTCCCAAAGGAGATGGATTTGCATATATATAGATAAAAATAAAATACTGCGGATGCTGGAAATATGAAACAAAAACAGAAAATGCTGAAAAAACTCAGCAGCGCCACCATATGAACACACTCAACCTCTCCCTCCAGCAGCACCGACTCATCCTATCTCAAAACTGTCCATATTTCCTTCATCAGTGATTGTCTCTGTCTCCAACTTAACCCACGTGGATTCTAAATGAAGTTCCAGCCCTCATGTTTTGAATCCACCCAGGATTACAGGTATCTCTGGGACATACAATGCTCCTTGAACTGGTGTTCCCGTCGCATCCTGAGATCCACACTCGTGCCATATGAACACATTCGACCTCTCCTTCCAGCAGCACCGACTCACCCTATGTGCTGTCCATCTCCGACACTTCACTCCCCTTCCTTGACTTCTCTGTCTCAATTTCTGGTGATGGACTGTCCACCAATATTCATTACAAGCCCACCAACTCCCATAGTTACCTCGAGTACAGCCCCTCACACCCCGCTTCCTGTAAGGACTCCATCCCATTCTCTCAGTTCCTTCGCCTCCGTCGCATCTGTTCCGATGATGCCACTTTCCAAAATGGCGCTTCTGACATGTCTTCCTCCTTCCTTAACCGAGGTTTCCCACCCACAGTGGTTGACAGGGCCCTCAACCGTGTCCGGCCCATCTCCCGCGCATCCGCCCTCACACCTTCCTCTCCGTCCCAGAACCATGATAGGGTTCCCCATGTCCTCACTTTTCACCCCACCAGCCTCCACATTCAAAGGATCATCCTCTGCCACTTCCACCAACTCCAGCGTGATGCCACCACCAAACACATCTTCCCTTCTCCCCCCTGTCGGCATTCCATAAGGGCTGTTCCCTCTGGGACAGCCTGGTCCACTCCTCCATCAGCCCCAACACCGCATCTCCCTCCCACGACACCTTCCCATGCAATCGCAGAAGGTGCAACACCTGCCCCTTTACCTCCTCCCTCCTCACAGTCCAAGGGCCCAAACACTCCTTTCAGGTCAAACAGCACTTCACTAGCACCTCCTTCAGTTTGGTCTACTGCATTCGCTGCTCCCAATGCAGTCTCCTCTACATTGGAGAGACCAAACACAGACTGGATGACTGCTTTGCAGTCTGTCCACAAGCATGATCCAGGCCTTCCTGTTGCTTGCCATTTCAACACACCACCCTGCTGTCATGCCCACATGTCCGTCCTTGGCCTGCTGCAATGTTCCAGTGAAGCTCAACGCAAACTGGAGGAACAACACCTCATCTTCTGACTAGGCACTTTACAGCCTTCCAGACTTACTATTGAGTTCAACAACTTCAGACCATGAACTCTTTCCTCCATCCTCACCCCTTTTTTATCCCCTTTTTTCAATATTATTTTTATTTTTTATCCACTTATTTTTATTGTTATTTATTTTCAATTTTATTCATTGTTTTATCCCCACCTTTCATCCTATTTTCCATCTTTTTTCCCACCATCGTCCCCTCCCCCCACCCCATCCCCAAAAGGACCATCTGTCATTTGTTCATGTTGTTCTTTCCTGAGTTCTTACCCTTGTCCTGCTATTATCACATTCTGCTTTCTGATCTTAATGCCACTGTCAGCACCTCCTTTAGCCAGTACCACTACCATTAACACCCCTTTGTCCTTTTGTCCATGACATCTCTGGCAATCTCTCCTTTGCCTCCACCCTTAAACAGTATAAATTTCATTACATTTTTACTTCTCTTTAGCTCTTAGAAAGAGTCATAAGGACTCAAAACGTTAACTCTGTTTTTTTCTCTCCACAGGTGCTGTTAAACCTGCTGAGTTTTTCCAGCATTTTCTGTTTTTGTTTGCATATATATAGCCCCTTTCATGACTCAAAGCACTTTATGACCAATAAAGTAATTTAGAAGTGTGGTCACTGTTACAATGTCGGAAATGTGGCAGCCAATTTACACAGGGCAATCTCCAACAAGCTACAATATAATATTGACCATACAATCTGTTTTAGGTGTTGGTTGAGGGATAAATGTTAGCCATCTATTCTTGTCTTCGAATATTGCTGCGGGATCTTTTATGTCCACCTGAGAGGGCAGTTGGGGCCTCGGTTTATTGTCTCATCCAACAGACAATACCTCCAACAGTGTAACACTCCCTTAGTACTGCACTGTGGAGTAAGTGTTCAATTTCTAGAGTGAGACTTGAACCTGCAATCTTCTGATTGAGAGGTGAGAATGCTACCACTGAGCCATGCTGACAGCAGAGGGCACATGTAACACTGACTCGGAAAAATGCAACAGGCTTGGAGCTGGCTCACAGGCAGATGAAGTACAGTCCTGAAGTACTTCCAAGTATAAATGCACCAAGGAGGAAAATCCAATCTCTTAATCATAAATTTAATACATCAGGCTTTCAAAACAAAGCTTTCCCCTCCCAGGTTCTAAACTTTTTTCAGCTCTTATATAATGCTGCATCTTCAACGGGCAACAGAGTCAAGGCATTGTAAAGGTGCTGGAATTCTTTGAGAGCATATCAGAGTTAGCATAGATCAATGATGATGTGGTTGATGTAAATCTTGGCGTCTTAGAAGTTATAAATCTAGTTATTAATGACAAGGTTTTAATTGAGCAATGATGAGCAGAGGGTGCCAGGCTATTCATCCCACAATCCATATTGCTAACAATGTTAAAAGCAAAATACTTCGGATGCTGGAAATCTGAAACAAAAACAGAAAATGCTGGAAAAACTCAGCAGGCCTAACAGCATCTGTGAAGAGAAAAACAGAGTTAACGTTTTGAGCCTGTATGGTTCTGAAGAAGTGTCATATGGACTCGAAACGTTAACTCTGTTTTTCTCTCCACAGGTGCTGTTAGACCTGCTGAGCCTTTCCATCATTTTCTGTTTTTTCTAACAACATCTCTCATTTCCCCACAGTAAGCTCCCACAAACCACAAGGTGATAATAACCAGGGGTTGGTTGAGGGACGCATGTTGGCCATCCAATGCTCTTCTTCAAGTAGTGATGTGGGATCTTTATGCCCATCTGAAAATGTTGCAAGGGCCATAGGCCGGATTTTCCCTTCGTCGGGTGGGTGGGTCTGGGAGCGGCCACAAAGTGGATCGCCACCAGTGATTGGGCCCCAATTGCAATTTCATGCTGGTTGGCCAATTAACAGCCAGCCAGCATGAAACCTGCGCTGAGAACCTTAGTGCTGTTGGGGTGGGGACGGGAGGAGTGTGAGCGCCAAAGTCTGCATATGCGCGGGGGAGTGTGCACCGAATGCTCCCTATAGGCAGAGCTGTCTTAGGGACCTGAAGGATTTTACAATGAAAAATAAAGATTTTTAAAATAAGGGAAACATCCCCACATGTGACTCAGCCACATGAACAGGGACACATTAAAAATTATGTTTTAAACTTTTTAAAAAAATTACAGTTGGAAACCTCATCCCACTGTAAGGTTGGACGGGCAGCGAAAAGAACAAATCAATTGCTCCTTTAATGGCCTTAATGGGCCTCTTAATTGTCGGCGGGTATATTGCTGACTCGCACATGTTGGGCAACCAAAATATGGCGCAAGTGTGCGATGGCGTCGGGACACTCGCCCTAAGTCATCACGCACTATTTTACTCCCTATTGTGTTGGGAGCGCGCCCGCCTGCGGGATGAAAAATTCTGCCCCATGCCTGTGTCTGTGAATGATGTCAGGTTGCAGGGCAAAGCAGAATACAAAAGTAGGATATAAAAGATATGAAAAACATAAGTGGCTTAAACTTTGGTAGCTTGAGGGAACTATCTGTCTCCAATTTTTAGCAAATCAATTCAGATATTAAAATGATGGCATTTCCCAATATAATATCCCATCCTATTGAGCTATCCTGAGTAAGGGTACTCATAATATTTAAGTTAATTCCAACAAAATGCGAACTTTAAAAGTCTTTTTTAAAATAAACACTGCTTCCCCCTCTGTTCTTTTTCTCCTATTCAGTTTTTCTTTCCGATTCCCTTCTCTTCCTTAGTCTGCACTTCAGAAGTAATTTTATGGGGGTTTTTTTTGCCTTTTCTGTTTAAACAACTTTTCCTTTTTCTTGGGACTTTAACAGCCAATCACTCGTTCTATTACTCAAACCCACGTCTTCAGAAACTGGTTAAGATAGCAAAGACCAGCTATTTTTAGTCAGTTGACTAGCAGAATGTTGAAGTTCAAACAATCCATTTCCTCTCCTGACCCAGTTAAACTGATATTCTTAACCAGTTTGATGTGTGATTGTCATTGTTAGACAATTTGTCTGTGACCCAGGAAATCTAAATTTATCCCTTCAGTGCTGCTGCTTGGTTTCATATTGAGACATTTTGAACCAATGCTTGCTGCTCTAACAATAACAATGCGACGATACAATAAAGGCAATACTGAATATTTCAACAGTTGTCAGTAGAAATAGAGTTAGGTTGTAAGACCATGGAATAGATTCAAGCAGGCAGAAGATGAATCCATGTTTCAGTCAGTACCAGTTAAAGGAATACAATCTGTTCTGATTGAGAAAACAGGGGCTAAGGAGTAGCAACTGATTTTGAAATCATGAAGGAAATTGAAAAAGTGAACGCAGAGAGCTGCATTAGGCAGAATCAATAAAGGAAAACAGTCGGAAGGAAGGAAAAAATCATACAACAAGCCACCCCAGACAGTGCTTGTGTACTTCCCAGCAGCTGGGATCAAAAGCAACATGGGTATGATGCTAAACTGAAGTGAAACCAGCATTTATGTTAGCAGCATGAAAGGATAAGATGTAGAATGGGAGTTCAAACAGTGGGAGTACTTGATTCCTAACCAGAGTCACAATGTAGCCCATCAATCAAGCCCAGTCACATTCATTTATTAGGATCTAGGCCAAGCCACTGGAGACAATACAATGTTAAGGTAATAGTGCTCTATTTCAGCGAAAGAAAAATAAAAAAATCTCAAATTGATTCATCACAGATGGACAGTGAAATAGTAAAAGAAATTCGGAAAACTGTCACACTCAAAAGTCATTTTTGATGAGTGTACATTTATTTCTGTGCCATGTATCTGCACAGGTGGATACTTTCTGTCAATTTTATCTTCTTTCCCCACCACATCCCCCATGTAGTCGTTTCTTTGATCTAATGAACATTTTCATGGACGGTATCATTGCTACTTTTTGATCAGCCTTCCAGGGGTGTATTTGGGAAGTGTGGTGTGTGGCCCAGTCAGTTCTCTCACACATACCTGTGGACTCACACACAAGAGCACCACTAAGGCTAGTGAAGCGAGCGTGAAGAAGTCTGGGTGTAATTATCAGTCAAGGTTGAATTCAAACTGTTATGGATTTCAGTTAATTGAACCTCCTGGAGGAAACTGAACAGAGAACTAAAATGGCCACAGTGACTTGCCCTCTCCAATTCCGCTGCCTTTCTGCAGTTGGGAATCTGAACCTGCTTGTTTGAGTAGGCAACTCCTCCAAAAGGCAACAAGGTCTTTCTTCAAATATGTAGATCTGGCTCCAATTATTCCATTGTGACCTGATTGCAATTTTATTTGAAGTACTGTGTGGAGAAGCCATTGTGGTTTCCCTGCCAGGCCCACCTGGTGGCAAGCAAAACCCCAAAAAAACCACAGAAAGGTAAGATATAGGGCGGAATCATCCCAGATCTGCACTAAGTGCAGTACCTGGCGGGTAAGACGACATTTTACCCATTGGCTGCAATGGCAGCTTTTCACGCCATATCATCCTAAACCCACTGCATTATTTATGCATTCCTGGAAAACACACCGCTTCCATGGCAGGGAGGCTCTCATTCACCCACTACACCATCACCTCACTGCTTCACCATGTTTAAAGTCCAACCACGTGCACACATCTCAGTTCTCCCAGCCCCCAACTGCTACAAAGAAGACATGGCCCTGAAACGCAAAAAGACTGCAACCCTGACGTTCAATGACATGTTCCTCGAATGCCCTTTGGACACATTGAAGCTCGCCATGATGTCCTCTGCCCCTGCTCTGGCCGCAAGTTGGGCAGCAACCTTACTAATCTGGCTTGGGAGGTGGTGGCAGCAGTGGTCAGCACTAAGGGCGCTAATCTGAGAACAGGACATCGGAATGAAAATAAATACATATATAATTTGGATTAGGAATTGGAGTTGGCGGCCAATCCATCAGGGTGGGGGGAGGAGGTGGGGCGGGGGGGGGATTCCGGTGGGCTGGGCTTATAATGATATGCAGATGTATTAAAACGAGCTTCCCAACATCCGATGGCAGAAAGGACGGCCTGCAATCGGCAGACGGAGTGGATGATTGCAAACTGGTTTCATGATGTTGTGAAACCGATTTTTGGCCTTCTCGCCATATTGTCCACTCATGTCACCGAACACCCTTGATGCTAACGAGCATGGACGATTCTGCCCATTATGTTCTTATCTGCTTGTGAACCAGGGGAAGTAGAAGTGCTGCTTCAAGCTCAATAAGGAAGTCATAGACCTCCTCACGTAAGGCTCTCCAAACACAAGGTCCATCCCTCCTGTCCCCACTCCAAACCTGACTGTTGGCATCATTTCTTCAGGTTCCTGCAGATGGTCTAGCACTGTCCAATAAGCATGCTTCCCTCCCAATCGAATAATTCTTCCAAACAAATTTGGTGCCCATGCAGGTGACAGCCAGGAATTAAAATCTCCTGGTTGCAGTGGATTGGATGTTTTACCATGGATCCTGCTCGTAGAGCTCCCGCTGGGTATTAAGCTCCGGGCTTTGGGCCTTGCTTACTTTGTAGAGGCATTCTACATTTGAAAAATAGAGGGATTTCAGTTTATAATCAAAATTCGCCACACTAACCAAACTTGAATGTTTCAGAATACCAGTGGAAAAGTAATGGACATCTCAGTAATAATCACCATTGTTACAAACATTTTCCAAAATCTTGTTCCTAGTTTACGAAAGTGTTGGAATTGTGCTCTCAGTGGTGGAGAAATATTAGCTCGTGTCTTGCTTAGACTTTTATATCTTTACCTCTGTATTCCAATAATTGCAACAACAGTGTACAGTAATACTTGACATTGACTGTTCACAGTTAGCACTGCCCACAATCCATATTGAAAGGCAAGCAATGATTTTTCATCATTATTATATTGATTCATGGGATGACTGTGATTTTGTCATTCAGCAAACATGTGCCCAACCAGTGGCTTTGAGTTTATAAGTTTCTTAGAGCCTAACAACAAGCTCTCACTGAGCCTGCAGGACCTTTAGAAAAACACAACAATGTGTTGATAAGCACTAAATTAAACCAGAACTACAGAGCATCCCAGGTTGTATTTCATTCTCTTTTCATTCATTTAAATTTGACCTACAAATGACCTGTGGGCTCAATATAATGAACCACTTCAGAAAACAGCATAAGCACCAAGCTGAATGGCAGCCTCTTATTAAACAAAGAACAAACACATTTCACGCTTTACCCATTTGTATCTGAGGCAATTGGACAGCCACTTAATTTTGTTATTGAGCCTAGCAGCATGCATGTATTTAAAGGATCGTTTGCAATAAAGCAGAGATGTACTTCCAAATAATTAATTTTGACACCTCTTTTGAGCATTCATAATCTAAATTACTAAATTCTCCATCACTGTAGAGAAATAAATGGTGCTAACCAAGAGAAAAATGAGAAAGAGATTGTTATCTCAAAAGGGGAGTGGGTAACTTTACTTATGATGGTTCCTGCAACAATGAAAAACTGTGAAATAAGGTCTCAATGGCTGTTAGAAGCCATGCATAAAGTTCCATGGACAACCCAAACTGTCACCTTTGACCCTGCCACCAACTCTGACCCCTCATCAGAAAAGTCATCCTCCTACTATTATATTGTTGCATGTTGACTCCTACTATTATATTGTTGTATGTTGACTCATGAAGAGGTCTAGAGGCTTTTATTGTTGAACAATAACTGTTTATTAATAATACATAACTATATACATATATACAGGATAAAGTCCTGACTAGGTGCTACCATCATGCCGACTCCTATCAGACTTACTACTACCCTGTTCTATTCCCATGTGACTCTCTGCATTATAATATGGCAATACTGTTTCCCCAGTCCCACATTAACCCTTACAGTCCTGAAAACCCTAATACTGCACCCGCCTCACATTGTCTCAGGCATAAACAAGCGGTGGGGTTTTAAAAGTCAATGGCTCACCAAATTTTCCTGTCACGTTGCGACAATGCATGCCAGTATCAGGGCCGGAAAATCCCAGGCAAGGTGTTTGCAATCTCAGCATCATGTTCAACCCTAAGCTCAGCTTCTGATCCCACATCCCCTCTATCCCAAAGAGCCCCTACTTATACATCCTTAACGATTACTGCTGCCATCCCCACCTCAGCCAATCTGGTACTGAAACTTTCATTCATTCCTATGGCCACCCCCCGAGACATAGATGCTTCAATGCATTCTTGGTTGGCTTTCCTTCCTCAGCCTTCCACAAACTTCAGCAGAGCTCAGTTAGAATTGGTTAGAATTTCCTGGGTCTAACACCAGGCCGAGCCCACACCTGCTCCTAGTTAAAATCAGGGCTCAACAATTTACAATAGATCTGTATTGTGTCTTTCAGATGGATGTCGGTATACTATCACAACATTATCTGCAATTACGCTACTTGATTTGAAAGCATTCGATGAGGCTGTAGAACATTTATAGAAATTATTGTCAGTTGTGCTCGGCACACATCCCATTCTCATTCCCATTGACTACCCCACACCACCACCCCCTGCCCAGCAGCACACGCTCCGAGGCCTTATCTGATGACAACTATCATTGAAGCATGTGGTTCAAATTGGAGCAGCACTAGTGGCACAACATGTCCTAACAGCTTGCTGTAATTATGAAAAGGAAGCAAATCATCATCTTTGACCACTACCCCTTAGGACATCCTGCCCCGTGTGTGCAAAGATAAGGCAGAGATCAAGAGTTGGTCTAATCAGTCACGTGGAGACCCATGGCAGAAATTCACAACCCTGAGCGGATGTGATGCTCGAATCAAGGGACAGCTGACAATGATGAATTATTAAAATGATGCTCAAGACACAATTTCAGGCACACCTTGGGCCTTTCTGTTTGGGCGTGTGCTGGAAGCATGCCATCACTCATATGTCCGGAAATGGGCCATAACAAATTTGTACCCCTTTAGCTGTACATCAAAAGGTCAATCACATATCACAGTGATTGCTCAAATTCAATGCTTCACAACATTTACAATATGAAACATGTCAGATGATGAAATTTGAATTCAATAAAAAATCTGGAATTAAAAGCCTAATGATGACCATGAAACCATTCTCAATTGTCATTAAAAAAAACCCATCTGGTTCACTAATATCCTTTAGGGAAGGAAATCTGCCATCCTTACCTGGTCTAGCCTACATGTGACTCCAGACCCACAGCAATGTGGTTGATTCTTAAATGCCCTCTGAAATGGCCTAGGAAGCCATTCAGTTCTCAAGGGTAATTAGGGATGGGCAATAAATGCTGGCCCAGTAAGCGATGCCCACACCCCATGAATGAATAAAAAACTACACAAAACATTGCAGTCCACAAATAGATAACAATCTTTGCTAATGTGTTTAAAGCCCTTCCACTAAATATGCAATCTATAAAACCAAAGAAAGCTCTGAAAAATACCAGTATCAATGTGTGCTCTCATATCAAAGGGAATGTAATAAAGACAAACTGTCTTGGGAAATAGTGATTGCAGCAGCACAAGCATGCCCATCAATTTGGGGCATGGCACAGGAGTAACCTTAGCAAACAGATCTCGGTTGTTCCAGGCATTCAGCCCACCCAAAGTCAGCATAACCAAACAATAACGAGGCCTCATAAGCTGAGTTTCATTTATTTATCTGGATTCCTTTCTGGAGCACCTGCAC
This sequence comes from Carcharodon carcharias, assembly GCF_017639515.1. Taxonomy (NCBI): domain Eukaryota; kingdom Metazoa; phylum Chordata; class Chondrichthyes; order Lamniformes; family Lamnidae; genus Carcharodon; species Carcharodon carcharias. The sequence goes on along the minus strand of NC_054472.1, from coordinate 124,344,379 downwards.
CTGTGAGATTGGCACCTGACATCTCAACCGGTTGTGCCTATTATTAGCAATGAAGATTAATTGATCTATTTCACTCACATTGATGGACAGGTTGACAGTGAAAATATGACAAGCTCATTTGTTCCATTTTATTGCTGTGGAAAAATGACAGTTACTTCCATGCACGTGGCAAAAGTATGCAGCACTGCATACTGTAAGATTAATTGAACTACAGATTTTGTCCCATTTGGCAAAAGATGCTCATTTGCCAGCTGGAAATCACATTTTCTCAAGAGCAGTGTCTTTGTGGAAGGAAAATGTTGGGCAAAGCCATTTACAAATATATGGGGCCAGACATTGGTGGGCAGAGGCGTGGGGCTAGTTGTGAATGCAAGTCAGGTAAATCCAATCTATTATTTAATTCAGTGAACTTGCTTTACAGTTCTACTGTGAATGCATCTCTAGTATTCCATGGACAGGATTCAGCTCAGAGGATTCAGAGGACCTGACCATCAGAACAAAAATCAGCAGCAACCCCACCACCCCAATCTCTGGGAGCCCCATCAGGATCAAGTGCCTAATTGGCAGTAGAAACTGCCGGGATCCCGTCTTCATTGGAGTCATTTAATTATTTCATTGACGAGCCTAGGGCAGATATCCTACCCCCGAGAGCTGCCGCTCAGAGGCTGGCAGCTTTCCAGTACCAACAGTGCCACTGGGAACGGTGGCCATTGCCGGTTCTATACTAAAGCTCACCTTGAGCATCATCGTTGGATCTCCAGTAGATGTGAGTGTGGGCAGGACAGGGTCGCAGGGAGGGTGTTGCTGGATGGGGGCAGCTCAGAAGCCAGGGCAGGACGGTGGCTTTCTGAGGGCATGTCCCCCCTCCCAATGCCAGGTTCTGCGATCATCACAGAGTGCCTGAGGACAATTGACTCATCCTACTACACTGATAGCAAAACTGGGGTTTGCTGGGAGGTCTCCCCAATGGTGAGTTCCCTTCCCACTGCTGGTAGTAAAACAGTGGCGGTGGGATAAGGCCTTTGAGTGTCTATTTTAGGCCTTCAGTTGGCCTCCAGGGAGAGGCTGTCTTCCACTTTTCCCACCCTGAGCTTGATCGGGGCTCGACAAGAATGCAGCGAGATTCCCATCCCGGAACCTCTCCCCTGAGCAAAGGGGGCCACCACATCTGAGCTAGACACTGAGGGGGCACTAAATTCCATTCCAAGTTGCTGTTTATTGATTTTGCCGAAATGCTATTCAATTTTTACTTTCCATGCATTTGGTAATAGGTAGCCTCCGTCGTTCTATTACTTATGTTTCAATGACGGTCATGCATTGCAGGTCCATCACGTTTACATTGAGAATCTTGGGCACAATTTTTGCAAACAAATCTCTTCAGTGGTACCAACACCTTTAGAAAATCCATATACATAACATAAACTACCTACCCTCACTAACTGTTACTTTATCAAATAACTTGATCAAGTTCATCAAAGTTGATTCATTTTTAACAAGTCGATGCTTCATTTATTGCCCTTACTTTTCCAAATACCAATTCATTTTTCCCAGGTTATTGTCTCTAAATGTTTTCCTACCACCAACATTAGTTGCCAGATTTATCCCTCGCACCCCCCCCCCCTTTTAAACAGGGGTTCACAGTCCTCCAGTCTTCTTGCACCATCTCCATATCTAAGGAAGATTGGGAGATTATGCCCAAATCTTTTGTAATATCCACTCGTATTTCCTTTAGTAACATAGGACGCTTTCCATCTGGAGCAAGTAAATCTTCTATTTGGAGGACTGCCAATCTTTTGAATACATCCTCTTTATCTATTTTTATCTGATCTAATTTTTCTATTCCTCCTCCATTACTGCTACGTTAACGACATCTTCTTTAATGAAGAGATGCAAAGTACTCATTTAATACCTCAGCTTTTCCGTCTGCCCTCAAAAGAAAGACTCCTTTTTTGTCTCCAGTTGGTCCCACCCTTTCTTCAACTACCCTTTTACTATTCATGTATTTACAAAAGGCTTTTGGATTCCCTTTTATGTCAGCCTATTCTTTTCTCATATATTCCCTTTTACTTAATTATTCCCTTTTTAAGATCACTTCCAAACTTCTTTTGTTCAACTTTGTTCTCTGTTGTATTATGAACAATATGACTGGAGTCATAGAGGTCTACAGCACAGAGGAAGGCTCTTCAGCCCATCGAGTCTGCGCTGGTCAAACAAATACCTAACTATTCTAATCCCATTTTCCAGCACTAGGCCCATAATCTTGTATGCCAAGGCATCGCAAGTGCACACCCAAATACTTCTTAAATGTTATGAGGGTTTCTGCCTCTACCACTCTTTCAGGCAGTGAGTTCCAGATTTCCACCACACTCTGAGTGAAAAAATTCTTCCTTACATCCCTTCTAAACCTCCTGCCCATTACCTTAAATCTATGCCCCCTGGTTATTGATCCCTCCACCAAGGGGAAAAGTTCCTTTCTGTCTGTTCTATCTATGCCCCCTCATAACTTTATATACCTCAGTCATGTCCCCCCTCAACCTCTTCTGCTCCAGGGAAAATAACCCCAGTCTATTCAGTCTCTCCTCATAACTAAAGCTCTCAAGCCCAGACAACATCCTGGTAAATCTCCTCTGCAATCTTGCTAGTGTAATCACATCCTTCCTATAATATGGATTCCAGAGCTGCATGCAATACTCTAGCTGTGGCCTAACCAGTGTTTTATACAGTTCCAGTATAACCTCCCTGCTCTTATATTCTATGCCTCGGCTAATAAAGGCAAGTATCCCATATGCCTTCTTAACCACCTCATCTACCTGTCCCGCTACCTTAAGGGACCGGTGGACATGTACACCAAGGTCCCTCTGATTCTCGGTACTTCCTAGGGTCCTACCATCCATCATGTACTCCCGTGCCTTGTTTGTTCCTCCCAAACGCATCACCTCACACTTATCCAGATTAAATTCCATTTGCCACTGATCAGCCCATCTGACCAGTCCATCCAGATCCTCCTGTAATCTAAGGCTATTCTCCTCACTATTTACCACCCCACCAATTTTCGTATCGTCCGCAAATTTACTTATCAGCCTTCAAGTCTAAATCGTTTATATATACCACAAACAGCAGGGGACCCAAGGCTGATCCCTGTGGAACCCCACTGGACGCAGGCATCTGGGCACAAAAACACCTCTTGACCATCACCCTCTGTTTCCTGCCACTCTGCCAATTCTGGATCCAATTGCCAAATTGCCTTGGATCCCATGGGCTCTTACCTTCGTTATCAGTTTCCCGTGCGGGATCTTATCAAAAGCCTTGCTGAAGTCCAAGTAGACTACGTCAAATGCATTGCCCACATCTACAAACCTGGTCACCTCTTCGAAAAATTCAATCAAATTGGTCAGATATGACCTCCCCTTAACAAAACCATGCTGACTGTCCTTAATTAATCCCTGCCACTCCAAGTGTACATTAATTCTGTCCCTCAGAATTGCTTCCAATAGTTTCCCCACCACTTCTTCCTGTCTCCTTTTAATCTCTATTGGCGGAATTCTCCATGCCCGCTGGTGTTGGGTGTGATAGGTGGCATGCACGGACAATATGGCACGATCGGTTTCATGACGGCGGGAAGGCAGGTCGTGATCATCCGCTCAGCCTGCCAACGGTGGGCTGCATTTCCCACCAAAGGTTATCGGGGAGTTCATTGTAATACATTAGCATATCATTAAAAGGCCATCCTGCCAGGCCCTTGGACCCCTGCCGGATGAGTGAACAGCATCATTCTGCAGAGCTCACCAGGGCCACCTATTGCTTTTCAGGCTTCAGGAATGCTGGGGTGAGGTGCCACCCAGCTCAGTAGCCACTGGTGCCAGAGGAGCGTGTCCAGGGGCAACTGCTGCCCAGCCTTGAAGGCGATTGCTGCTGGAAGGGGGTGGTGTCCTGCGGCAACTGCTGCCCAGCTTCAGAGGTGACTATTTTCAGGGAGGGGGGTTGGGGACAACTGTTGGTCTGGCACTGGATCCCGTGAACAAGAAATCAAGGTGGGGGCAGGGTAGACAAGGGAAGTGGCTGCGCAGTAGGGACACCAGGAAAAACTGACCATTCCACTGCAACTGAGACAGTTCAGGCGCAGCCACAGTGATATGATTGGGGTCAGGCTCCTAGACTGCCCACCCAGGCAAGCAATACAGAGGCACCAAAGCACCACCAAGCGCTCTAGACTTTACCCCCACCCCTACACCCGGCACAGACTGTGAGTCCACAACCACTTTACTGGACCGTGGAGCATTTGAACTGCACACATTGTTCCTCACATCACAGTTATGAACGTTTGACTCCAGTCTGGCTTATGGCAGCATAAATACCCAATGATAATGCTCCTGTCATGGGGATGCTGTGGAGGCCCTAATAGTCACTCGATTGCAGGAGGATGATGACGAAATGCAGTGAGGACACTGCATAAGTCTTCACATAGCCTCTGAGAATGTCTGACTCCTGTCTGGCCGAGGGCAACTCGCTTGTGCTCTGTGATCAGGATCATATCATAGAGACGCAGCCATGAAACTTTAGACGCATCTGATGCTTAGTTTGCCTTCAGCACCTGAGCCCTTCAGGAGCTGAAGCACAGCATCTGTGACCACTGATGCTGAAGACATGGGGGACAGCCCCTCATTAAAGGTGCTGAGAGCACACAGAGAGAATGAGAGAACTCTGTGGCGCCTGCCCACTACATTCTGGCAGCAATGACCAGCACCGCTGAAGTGCAAGCAAGTTAATGTGTCCAAGGAGTGTGAGGCTGGACCATCACTGTGGTCTGAAGGCTGCACAGAGCACAGGGAAGAGGCCCTGGTCTGAGACACCTGCCTTTGTCTTGTGCAGAAAGGTTTCACATCTGAGTGACACAAACACTGCTCATCAGAACAAGGAGCCATAGGCAGGGAGACATTCTTGGGAGTTTATTTACAATAGTGAACAGTGTGTACAAGTGGTTAACAGCCCTGCCCAAGCTGTACAACTAATCTTCCTTAACTTTCCTAACCCTGCTGCTACATCGCGTTGCTCCCCAGACATCCACAGCGGAGGCGGAGGCAGCCTGCTGACTGTGACGTCCTGTCTGTGATGACTTTAGCGGGTGTCCTCTGGAGGGCTGAGACTTGGAGGGCCGTGGCCTGCTTTCAGGGTCTTGCTCTGTGGCAGTGGCACCCTCCTCGGCATGTGGAGTTGAAGCTCCTGAGGTCACAGGAAGAGGGGAGTCGGATTCACATGACATGCTCGGAATCACCTGGAAGGATGGCCCCGGGGTGTGCACCTGCTGATCTTCCTCCCTATGGGTGGCCGTGGGCCCCAAGCTGCCTCCTTCAGGAGCAGGGGTAGCTGGAGTGAGATCGAGCTGCTCCGCATCCCTCTCATGTACACACTGTAGGAGGCCAAATATGGTATCAGCGATGAAATTGAGCTCACGCAGCTGTACAGGAGTGAAGTCCTGGACCAAGGTCTCCATGGTGGCTGCCACTCTACCGGTGTTGACCTTAGTGCATTCACATGCTAGCGCTATTACCTCAGCCTGAAGGCAGACCAACTCCTCCATCATACCTCACAATCTAATGAGTGCAGCGGACATCCCTTCCTGATGTTCCCAAGCTTGCCTTTGCAGCTCCAGCAATTGTAACATGACGGAATCCATTTGCGCGTCATCTAACTCGGACTCAGCAATGTTCTAGCCTGCCACAGTCCTCTGAGTGCCGGGGACCTGAGAAGTCCCTGCCTCCGCCTGCTGTGGATCAGACAGTGCGAAGTGATCACCAGATTGTGATCCCGAGGCTACTGTAAAGCTAGGTCCCACCGCAGTGTGTGTCTGTGCGCTGGTGGAGGGTGTGGGTGAACGCTGTGACAGGACTTCAGGGAGGGCGCTTTCATATTCCTCTTCACAGGTTTCTTTGGGGCTTGAATGGAGGCCCTGGATCATGGATTCTGTCAGCTGTTTGGCAGACGCGCCTGGGAAAGCAAGGGGAGATAAGTAGTGCATGGCAGTGGCCTGTGAAAGAGGACACATCACTCATGACAAGGTTGTCTGATGGATGTTGCATTGCTGGATCTTCACATGGTAGAGCAGCTCCGACCTCACTGTCAGCACAGGACTGGGCCAGATCGTGGCCAGCCAGCCTGAATGGCTCGGTTTTCAAAGTCCTTGAGGACCTTGATTTCGGGCATTCCGCCACCAGTCTGTGACCTCTCTCTTCTGTTGTGTGCTAGCTTGTCCTGCGTGGATAGAGATGGAAAAAGAGTAAGCAACACGCCTGCCAGGCTGGATGATAACTATGCCTGGCCTGTGCGATTGGTGAGTGGTCCCATGGACGGGATGAGGACAATAACGGTGAGTGTGAGAGAGTGAATGGTGATGTCCCTTGAACTGGCAGAGAGTGAGGGCCCTGTGGATGTGTGATGGGTTTGTGAGTGTGTGAGTTGACAGTAATGAGAAGAGTGACTTACCCTGGCAGAACGGAGGAGATCCTTCATCCTCTTGCAGCACTGGGTGGCTGTCCTCTTCTGAAGGGCGTTGGCACTAACCACTGCTGCCACCACCTCCCAAGCTGGATTAGTCACGTTGCTGCCCATCCTGCGGCCAGAGTGGGGGTACAGGACTGTACAAAGCGGGTGGGCCTCCACAGTATCCAGCAGTCGCTCAAGGGAGCCATCGTTGAAGCGAGCAGCTGCAGTCTTTTATCCTTTGCTGGCCATATCTTCCATGCAGCAGTGGTGAGCTGGAAGCTGTGCTTGCAGCTGGCCTTTAAACATGGTGCCCAGCTTTATGTGGCAGCGGGGTGATGGCAGGTGGGTGAATGAGAGCCCGCCCACCAAGGAAACAACGTTTTTCCCAGGAGTGCATAAATAATGAGGCAGGTTTGGGCTGATATGGTGTGAAAACCCGCCACCGCGGCCGGCAGTTAAAACATTGTTTTACTCGCCAGCTACCGCACTTCGTGCAAATCTGGGAAAATGCCACCCTATGTCTCTTGCGCTTCAGGGTGCTCTAGCTTTGGATGCCATTACTTTCCCTTTCATGGGGATGTGTCTACTCTGTACCTGAAACATCACCCCTTTGCAAACCTCTGTTGTTCAATTACTGTTTTGCCTACCAATTTTTCATTCCAATCTGCCTAGGCTAGATCTCATTTCAACTCACTGAAGTTAGCCCACCTTGGGTTTAGTATATTTATGTTTGATTTCACCGTACCCTTTTCCATAATTATTCTAAACCTGATGATATTATGATCACTGTTCCCCAAATGCTGTCACAATTAATCTTGCTCCATTTGCCCAGAATTAGATCAGCCTTGCTTCTTTCCTCATTGGGATGGAAACACACTGATCAATAAAGTTCTCTAGTACATACTTAAGGAATTGTTCCCCCTCTTTGCCCTTTACACAGTTACTATCAGTTATTATCCCAAGTTATGATAAAATAATTAAAGTCCTCCATTATCACTACTCCGTAGTTCTTGCTTCTTTCTGTTATGGGTTGTGACTGAATAACATTTAAGTTTTATTCAAAAGCTGACAGTTTGGCAAGCTAATTGCATCATTAAATAATGCACGATTGTTCTCCTCTGGACTATAAAAAGCTTGCCAAGAATTTTTTCATGAATACAGTGCATCTTTGTTATTACTCCAGACATTTGAATGTGTCGGTAAACTAAGCTAAAATAAATTCATTTGCTAAGAAAGAACTTACATCACCGAGCACCTTATCACATCCTTTGTCCCAAAGTACTTTACAACAATTATTTTATGAAGCCTAGATTAGGTGCTCAAGCCCTGGAGTGAGGTTCGACATCATAACCTTTGTGACTGAGAGAACAGCAATACAATGGACCAAACTGACAGTATTTTAATTATTTCCATACTTGAATTCCTGATTTGAGTACCTGCTAATAGTCTTACTGGGCTGTCTGCCAGTAAAATGTAAAGCCAAAGTACTTATCAGGAACTAAATGCAGATGAGGCTCTCTTAGTTCTGCTGAAAGATTCATTTAGTTTGTTAAAGTCTTGGAAACTGAATAATGAACCTGACCTTCTGGTAATGTTTAGCTTGGCAGAGGCCTTTTGATAATGAGAGAAGATGGCTGTCAAGTGGTAAATTATAAACACCTTTTTTTTCAGTGTTTAACTTTGCAAATTAATACATATTATAATTGTTCTTATTTCTAATAATTGAAATGCAAGAAGGACATAGGGCGGAATTTTATGGCAACGGGATATTACATTCCTGCCAAAGTCATTGGAGTTTAGAATGGCTCACCACATTTTACAGCCCCTTCACTGCCGCAATGGGGCCGTAAAATTCTGGCTTTAGTGAAGGCGGTGGGATGGGGGTTGGGGGGGCACATTTAATTGGGCTGGAAGGCCTGGGGCATTGAGCTCGTCACCTTCAAGACTCCCCCTGATTAAGTCAGGAATGGGGAAAGGTGAGGTTGACCTTCTGCCCTAGGCCAATTGAGGCCCTTGAATAGCCCTCGTTTGTATTCTGCCAGCAGCAAGGAGTGTGGTGCAGGCTCTGGGTTACCCTCCTGATTGGGCACCCAAGGGAAGACTCTCTCTCCCAAACTCCACATTGACCACCCTCTCACCCCCACCTCTTTGGAATCTGCCTAACTGGCACTGACGAGGCTGGCCCTTTTATCTCTCCACCAAACCTCCGGTGCTGCTGCTGGGCCTGGGCCTGCTGCAGTGCTCAAGTCGCCCCTGCTTCGGTTGGCGCTAATGAGACTGAAGAGCTGCCAGATTGCCCTGCAGCTCTTGGAGGCAGCAGCTTTGTCTCCAAAAGGCTGCTCATGGTGGCAGCATGGCCTTTATCGCCAAACACAGTTTGGCCTCACACCCTCCTCCCTTTTGAGGATTTCACCCAGTTCTACACCTTATGCCATTCCTCAAAAATCCTTCCCTTTTTGACTTGCATATTAGCTGACATGAGTAATCCCTCTCCTAAAGAACTGTTCCTCTCTGTTTCAAAACTTCCATCAACCCCTGTTCAAAAAGTTCACCCTCAACTCCTTTATTTGACACTCCATCTCTAGCCTTCCTTTCTTTTACTAAACGCTTGCAAGTATCACCTCCCCGATTCCCATTCCCACCTCTTGTACAACTCCATCGGCTGGATTTTACATTCCCCTTCCGGCAGGTTTGAAGATTGTGGGGGGCATGTAAAATGTGGCAGGCGGCCTCCCTGCCTGCCCCCAGCTCGTCTGAAATGATATGGTGGAAGGATCAGGCTGCTCACACACCCTTGTGCATATTGAGGCCCATAAGTGGTCAACTAATGGCCATTAAAAGGCCTTATCCTGCCCCTGCCACTGTTTTACCTGGAGCAGGAGGAGGCCCACGCCACGTAGGATTCTCGGGAGCTTTGTCAGGAAAGGTTGGGAGTGGGGGGGAGTTGACTTCATTTGCAGACTCCATGGGCGCATTGGAGGCAAACCGCCCACCACACCTCCCCCCCCACCAACTGAAGGTCATTCGTCCCCTTTACCCTCCCCCCCTTCCTTATTTGACATTAATCCAGTTGACTGACAACTCTCAAAGGCTGGGGCATCCTCCTGAAATAGTGGCAGAAGTCTCGCCTAAAAGCAATTACCACTGCTCCCAGTGTTAAATTGCTGTGGGGTATCTGGCAATATCATAGATGGGCTTGCCACTGACTTTTTAGCTGGTTGGGGGGAGAGGGGGGGTGATGTGCAGAGACTACAGAACCCTGTAAAATCTAGTCCAATGTTTGAATCTGTCCAATCATATTTCTGTCCTTCCCAGTGGACCAAAAGAGCCTTAAACAATGTCACAAATTGTATTCTGTCTCTGCTTACCCTTGTTGACCTCTCAGCAGATTTCAACACAACTGACCACACTATCCTTCTCCAGTACTGTTCCCTCCATAATCCAGTTCAGTGGGACTATAATCAGCACATCTCGAGCAATGGCTTCTTTCCCACCTCCACATTGTCTCTTCCAAAGTTTGCCTTTGATCCTTTATTGGCCTGCTCCTCTTCTTCATCTTGTCCATTGGTGACATCATCCACAATGAATGGCATCAACTTCTAGCAGTACGCAGATGCTGGTGATCTGTACCTCTCCATAACCTCTCAACTTCTGTGCTGCCTCTGTACTTTCAAACTGTTTATCTTAGATGAGTCATGAAGGGGTTTGGGGAGGAGTGAGGGGTGGTCTCTTCTCTAGACTATTTCACATAGTCTATAAAATTTATACATGGGCAGGATTTCCCACCCAAGGTATCCATTGTGTGAGGAGTGGTCAGGATTGATGTTGGATCACGATCCATATGTCATCCCACCCTCTTCCAGCTTTCCCAGAAACAGATTTCAAGTCTAGCGGGGAACCCCCTTAGGCCTCAGAGGGAAACAATTTAGCCATTTAAGAAGGCAATTAAGAATCTCTTTAACCATCAATTCCCTCTTTCCCAACAGTGCACGGGTTCCATGCTGTGTCTGCACCTCACCAGATTGGCAATCAAACTGAAGAAGGATCATACTGACTTGAAACGTTAACTTTGTTTCTCTCTCCACAGATGCTGCTAGATCTGCTGAGTTTTTCCAGCATTTTCTGTTTTATGCCACTCACCTTTCCCACCCTCCTGAGATTCATGTCCTCTTAGTGCACTGACTTCAGGTTGGAGGGACCACACTTCAGATGTATATTTCCTCAGTCACTTCCATCCACACCTGCTTCTTTGGAGAGTTTGTCTTCTTCCTCTCGTCCTTGGGAAATCTCAACTCACTGGAGTCCCTCTGATCTCAGAGCAGGGCCTCAGGTAAGAGTGAGAGACTTATTGGGGGAGGGGGGTGTGAGGCTGCAGCCTTTCCAGGTCTCATCTCCTTTCCTGTGGTTGCTACAATCTCAAATATCCCTGTGCTGGTGCAAAGCTCGGCCATTAGGAATTTGAGTTCCCAAGCCGGACGTGATCCTGGTGTTCTGGCAGAGACTAAGTTCAGAAGATTCTGTCCATAATGTTGTAAATATCCATTTCTTTTTATTTGTTCACAAAATTGTAGAAACACCAACAAGGCTGTGTTCATTCCTCATACCTGAGTAACAGGCCAATGGCACTTCAGATGTTATGTTGTAGCAATTATTTTTTTTACTAATGCTAGCCAGCAAATAGAAATGTGATAATAAATCGACTCCATAATTAGGGGGGGATAGATAGCGTCCTCTGCAAGCAAAAATGCGAATCCTGAAGGGTGTATTGCCGACTCTGTGCCAAGATAAGGGATACCTCAAGTGGGGTGTTGAGAGAATGTGCCTGTCATGGTCAAATAGGTATGCAGTGTGTAATGTGTGAGGTGGGAAGAAGTGATGGTTTCAATAGTGATGTGTGTGAGAGTATGAGAAAGGAGGTAGATCAAAGTGTAGTGCAATGATTATAGAATATTGAAGGAAAACTGAGGAGGGGTGTAATTTGATAGTTGAGGTTGGAGGTGGTGAACTTCTTTTGGCATTTCAGCCATGTTCTGGGAGCTAAGCTCTTAGCATTGACTGATCAGCGACTATAATATACAATTATCAGCAATGTAGTGCATAGGATTGGTTGATGACTGAAGGGAGTCATTGATATGTGGGAGGAGTAAAAAAAAGAGTATATAAAATTATGGGTGATGAGAATACACATTTCTGATGCATACATTTCTGATATTTGTCTCTCCTAGAGGCAGGGCTTTGTGCTCAGTAAAATTATCCATTTCGTGGCAAGCAAGGTGGAATTGGTTTCCAAAATCCAGTTCCTCATAAGGGATTCTGCAAGACCCAGGAGACAGAGGAGCCAAAATGGTGAATACAGAAAGTACAGAGGAGAACAGAAAAAGGAAGTAAGAGGGACAGAGATTGTCTGCAATATCTGAGTGGGCATTGGTTGAAATATTCCAAAACTCACTGGATTCCGGGTGGATGCCAATGGATTGAAAAACCGCTAATGTGACACCCCTGTTCAAGAAGGGAGAGAGACAAAATGCAGGAAACTATAGGGCAGTCGACCTAACATCTGTTGTTGGGAAAATGCCAGAGTCCATTATTAAGGAAGAAATAGCAGGACACTTAGAAAAGTTTAACATAATCAAACAAAGTCAATAGGTTTTGTGAAAGGGAAATCATATTTGACAAATTTCCTGGAGTTCTTTGAGGATATAACAAGCAGAGTTGACAAAGGGGAACTGGTAGTTGTAGGGTATTTGGATTTCCAGAAGGCATTTGATAAGGTGCCACAAAATTACACAAGATAGGAACTCATGATATTGGGAGTAATGTATTAGCATAGACTGAGGATTGGTTAACGCACAGAAGACAAAGAGTCAGGATTAATAGGCCTTTTTCAGGTTGGAACGATGTAACTAATGGAGTGCCACAAGGATCAGTCCTAGGAGCTCAATTATTTACTATCTATATTAATGATTTGGGGGAGAGGACAGAGTGTAATGTATCCAAATTTGCTGGTGATACAAAAATAGGTGGGCGGGCATGATGTGATGAGGACATAAGGAATCCGCAAGGGGATACACATAGGTTGAGTAAGTGGGCAAAAACTTGGCAGATGGAGTTTAATGTAGGAAAGTGTGAGGTCATGCACTTTGGTAGGAATAATCAAATGCAGATTATTATTAAAATGGAGAGAGACTCTAAAAAAAGTGCAGCACAAAGGGATCTGGGTATTCTTGCGCATGAAACACAAAAAGTTAGCAAGCAGGTGCAGCAAGTAATTAAGAAGGCAAATGGAATTTTGACCTATATTGCTAGGGGGTTGGAGTTGAAAAATATGGAAGTCTTGTTACAGCTGTACAGGGTGTTGGTGAGGCTGCACCTGGAGTACCATATTTGAGAGAGGATATACTGGCATTGGAAGCTGTTCAAAAGAGATTCACTAGGCTGATTCCTGGGATGAAGGGATTGACTTATCCAGGACAGCTAAACAGGTTAGGCCTTTATTCATTAGAGTTTAGAAGAATGAGGGGTGATCTTATTGAAATGTACAAGATTCTGAGAGGACTTGACAGGGTAGATGCTGAGAAGATGTTTCCACTAGTTGGGGAATCTCGAACTAGGGGACAGTTACAGAATAAAGGGACACTCATTTATAACTGAGATGTGAAAGAATTTCTTCTCTCAGAGGGTATTGAATGTCTGGAATTCTCTACCCTAGAGAGTTATGGAGGCTAGATCACTGAAAGTATTTAAAGAGAAGGTAGATAAATTTTTGAAATATTGGGGGGTTGAGGGCTGTGAAGAGCTGGCATGAAAGAAGAGTTGAGGCCTGGGGCAGATCAGCCCTGATCTTTTTGATTGAATAGCGGGGCAGTCTTGAGGGGTAGAATGGCCTACTCCTGCTCTTATTTCTCATATTCTTTGGTTCTAATAAAAGGGTACTAAGATTTTTTTTAAACATATGAACTGTGGTGCTTATTACGGACCAAAAAGGAAATCTCCTTGTGGAAGCGAGAATTGCTGAGACACTTTATGAGTACTTTGCAACCGTCTTCACTAAAGAAGAGGACACTGCTAACATCTACAGTAAAGAAAGAAGGAGTAGAGAAATTGGATAGAATAAAAAGATGTTTACACTCAGAGACAATAGCAGCCTGTGTGCTAACAATGGATAAACTGAGACACCCAAAGTCCCAGAAAAATGTTGAGAATGAGAGGTTGTAAACAGTTGTGCTTTAAACTGTCCATTTATTTACAAGATAAAAGAGAATTGGGGTCTCAAGGTTAGCTCATCAGCATTTCTACCTGGATACAAGTGTGCTGGGATTCAAGGTGCCACGGTGATTGGCTTTGAGAGGGGAAGGGTACAGAGGAAGCCATTGTAAAGATTGGGTTACAGGTTTTCCTAAAACATCACTGAATGTTACAGACACAGGCTGCCAGGATCCAGGAGATGGAGAACAGAAATATGCTGTGGTTAACTGTAGAGGAATGTGAGTGGGAGCTCACATTTGGATTGGAAAGACCAAATGTGGGGAGTTAAAATGAGGCTGAAATAGTTGCCTAGATTTAACTAGAGGGAGAAATCTCCAGGAGAACATGTACTGTGAAAGGCAGTTCTGGAGTTAATTTTTTTCCAAGCTAGGAAAGGAAAGATCAGAAGTAAACCCTCAGGCACTAAGAATCATTTTGGACTGATTCTGGAGGAATTGAATGTCTACTTTTAGGACAGTGTAACATATACCCGATAGCGGGATTTTTGGTTGTGTTAGAAGTTCTGTTCTGTGATTCAAAGTACAAGTTACCCACAAAAAATAGTGTTTCATCAATAATGCTTTTAGTCTAGTGTTAGAACAGAAGTTTTAAAACGTGAAATCTTATTGTGTTATTCTTTCCACTATTAACTTAAAAAAAAATTCAAACTTCCAGTTATTGGTGTCTGTGGAGATCGTAATGATTCACAAATTTAAAGGGCATGTAGGAACAGAGGGATCTGGGGAATATATACATAAATATTTGAAGGTTGTTTGATAGGTTGAGAGAGCTGTTAAAAGACATATGCTATCCTGGCTTTATACATAGAGGCTATAGAGTATAAAAGCAAGGAGGTTCTGCTAAACATTTACAAAGCACTGATTCGTCCCCAACTGGAGTATTATGGTCAGTTCTGATCTGTAATCGGGAGGTCATCTCAAGGTCCAAAATGATGTCATAGAGTCATAGAGCTATACAGCACAGAAGCAGGCTCTGCGGCCCATCGTGTCCGTGCCAGCCATCAAGCACCTATCTATTCTAATCCCATTTTCCAGCACTTGGCCCGTAGCCCTGTGTGTTATGGCATTTCAAGTGCTCATCTAAATACTTAATAAATGTTGTGAGGGTTCCTGCCTCTGCCACCCACTCAGAGCATTCCAGATTCCAACCACCCTCTGGGTGAAAAGGTTTTTCCTCAAATCCCACCTAAACCTCCTGCACCTTACCTTAAATCTATGCCCCCTTGTTATTGACACCTATCGCTAAGGGGAAAAGTTTCTTCCTATCTACCCTATCTATACCCCTCATAATTTTGTATACCTCTATCAAGTCCCCACTCAGCCTTCTCTACTCTAAAGAAAACATCCCTAGCCTATCCATTCTCTCTTCATAGCTGAAATGCTCCAGCCCAGGCAACAACCTGGTGAATCTTCTCTGCACCTTCTCCAGCGCAATCACATCCTTCCTATAGTGTGGTGCCCAGAACTGCGCACAGTACTCCAACTGTGGCCTAACCAGTGTTTTATACAGCTCCAACATAACCTCCCTGCTCCTATATCCTATGCCTTGGCTAATAAAGGCAAGTATCCCATATGCCTTCTTAACCAACTTATCTACCTGTGCTGCTGCCTTCAAGGATCTATGGATATGCACACCAAGGTTCATCTGATCCCCTGTACTTCCTAGGGTCCTACCATTCATTGTGTATTCCGTTGCTGTGTTAGTCCTCCCAAAATGACTCACACTTCTTGGGATTAAATTTCATTTCCCACTGCTCTGCCCATTTTATCTGCCCATCTATATCTTCCTGTAATCTAAGGCTTTCCTCCTCACTATTTACAACACCACCAATTTTTGTGTCATCTGTGAACTTACTGAACATACCTCCTGTATTCATATTCCTCCTATCTATTCTAAATCATTAATGTACACTACAAACAGCAAGGGTCCCAGTACTAATCCCTGCAGTACACCACTCGTCATAGGTCTCCCATCGCAAAAACAACCTTCGACCATCATCCTCTGCTTCCTGCCACTAAGCCAATTTTGGATCCAATTTGCCAAATTACACTGGATCCATGGGCTCTTACCTTCTTGACCATTCTCTCATGTGGAACCTTGTCAAAAGCCTTACTGAAGTCCATGTAGACTACATTAACTGCACAACCCTCATCTACACAACTAGTCACCTCCTCGAAAAATTCAATTAAATTTGTTAGACATGATCTCCCCCTGACAAAGCCATGCTGACTATCCCTGATTAATTCCTGCCTCTCCAAGTGGCAATTAATCCTGTTCCTCAGAATTTTTTCCAATAGTTTCCCACACTGGTGTTAGACTCACTGTCCGTTAATTACCTGGTTTATCCCTACTACCCTTCTTGAATAATGGTACTACATTCGCTGTCCTCCAGTCTTCTGGCACCACTTTTGTGGCCAGAGAGGATTTGAAAATTAATGTCAGAGCCCCTGCAATCTCCCTCCTTGCCTCACATAGCAGCCTGGGATATATCTCATCTGGGCCCGGGCATTTATCCACTTTTAAGCCCACTAAACCTGCTAATGTCTCCTCCCTTTCAATGCTAATTTGTTCAATTATATCAGAGCCCCCCTCCCTGATTTCTACATCTATGCCGTCCTTCTGTATAGTGAACACACTAGTGAACACAGATGAAAAGTAATTATTTAAAACCTCGCCTACATCCTCCAGCTCCACGCGCAGATTGCCACTTTGGTCCCTAATGAACCTTATTCTTTCCCTAGTTATCTTCTTGCCCTGAATATATTTATAAAATGCCTTGGGATTTTCCTTTATCTTGTCCAACAGTGTTTTCTCGTGCCCCCTCTTCGCTCTCCTAATTACTTTTTTAAGTATCTCTCCCTACACTTTCTATACCCCTCTAGGTCTTCTGCTGTTTTCACCCCTCTGTATCTGCCATAAGCTTCCTTTTCTTTTCTTATCCAATCCTCTTTATCCCCTGACATCCAGGGTTCCCTGGACTTGCTGGTCCTTCACCTTTACGGGAACATGTTGGCCCTGAATTCTCACTATTTTCTTTTTGAATGACTCCCACTGGTCTGATGTAGATTTTCTTGCTCTCAATCCACTTTGGCCAGATCCTGTCTTATCATATTGAAATCGGCCTTCCCCCAATTCAGGACCTTTATTTTCAGTCCATCTTTGTCCTTGTCCATAACTACCTTAAATCCTACAGAGTTATGGTCACTATCCCTGAAATGCTCCCCCACTGACACTTCTACCACTTGCCTGGCTTCACTCCCTAAGATTAGGTCCAGTACCACCCCTTCTTTTGTGGGACTTTCTACATGCTGGCTCAAAAAACTCTCCTGGATGCACTCTGCCCTCTCTATTTTGCCCTCTCTAAGCCTTTCACACTAAGACTGTCCCGGTTAAAATTGGGGAAGTTGAAATACCCTACTATTATTACCCTATTATTTTTTCCTTTTTCTGAGATTTGCCCACATATCTGCTCCTCTATCTCCCCCTGTCTGTTTGGAGGCCTTTAGTACACTCCCAGCAAAACGATTACCTCCTCTTTGTTTTTAAGTTCTACCCATATGGCCTCATCTGGGGAACCTTACTGCAGTAATTGACTCCTTGATCAATAGTGCAATGCCACCTCATCTTTTACACCCTCCTGAAGATTCTGTACCCTGGAATATTGAGTTGCCCTCCCATCAACCATGTCTCTGTGATAGCAACAATATCATCTTCCCATGTGTTAATCAACACCCTCATTTCACCTGCGTTACTTGTAAGACTTGTTGCATTATTCCCTTGTGCCTTAACAGGTGTTTATTTGCTCTGCCTTCCAGACTGACTTAGCTTCTCTTCTATATTTGGCTGTGCATCACCCCCTACTGTACCATCACTCTGTATCCCATCCCCCTGCCAAATTAGTTTAAATCCCCCTCCAACAGCACTAGCAAACCTCTCCGCAAGGATGTTGGCCCCATTCCGGTTCAGATGCAACCTGTCCAATTTATATAGGCCCCACCTTCGCCAGAAACAGACCCAGTGATCCAGGAAACTAAAGAACAAAAGCCCTCCCTCCTGCACCATCTCATCAGCCATGCAGTCGTCCTCTCTATCCTCCTATTCCTATACTCACTAGCATGTGGCACAGGGAGTAATCCAGAGATTAGAACCTTGAAGTCCTGCTTTTCTATCTGCTACCTAGCTCCCTAAATTCTTGTTGCGGGACCTCATCCCTCTTTCTACTTAGGCCGTTGGCACCAATGTGAACCACAACCTCTGACTGTTCGCCCTTCCCCTTCAGAATGCCCTGCTGCCATTCCGTGACATCCTTCACCCTGGCACCAGGGAGGCAAAATACCATCCTGGAGTCACGTCTACGGCCGCAGAAGCGTCTGTCTGCACCCCTCAATATTGAGTCAACTACCACTATTGCTCTTGCACTCTTACTCCTCCCCCCTTGTGCAGTAGAGCCACACACAGTGCCATGAACCTGGCTCTGGCTGCACTCTCCAGAGGAACCTTCACCCTCATTGTTTTCCAACACAGAAAAATGGTTCTTGAGTGAGATGCACTCTGAGTCTTTCCTGACTACCTGCCTGCCTCCCTTCTTCTGACTGGTGGTTCCCTCTCTGACTACATTTCCTTAAGCTGCAGAGTGACCACATCTAAAAACGTGCTATCCATGTAACCCTCAGCCTTGCGAATACACCACTGTGTCTCCAACTGATGCACAAACTCCAAAAACCATTGCTCAAGCTGGTCAAACTGGTGGCACATGTGGTCATCCAGATTGCAAGAAGTGTCTAAGAATTCCCACGTGCTGCAGGCCGTACAGCACATGGGACTAAGCTCCCTTTTTGTTTGTTTTTAATTAAAAAGCCATTGCCTTAAATTTAAGCCAAGTGGAAAATATTTAGTTTTTCTTAAAAAAATTCTGAGACTCGTACCTTCTGTAATGTCGCTTTAAATGGGAAAAAAAACTCACCCACTACCTACCAATCAGCTCTCTCCCCATCCTGACATCACTCCTTTCGAATTCTGGCATCGCCGAGTGTCTGGGTGAAAACCGGCTCCCTCACAGGTAAACTCCCGCTCTTTATACAGAAGCTCCACTCCCTCACAGGTAAACTCCCGTTCTTTATACAGCCGCTCTGCTCCCTCACAGGTAAACTCCCACTCTTTGTACAGCTGCTCCACTCCCTCACAGGTAAACTCCCACTCTTTGTACAGCTGCTCCGCTCCCTCACAGGTAAACTCCCACTCTTTGTACAGCTGCTCTGCTCCCTCACAGGTAAACTCCTGTTCTTTATACAGCCGCTCTGCTCCCTCACAGGTAAACTCCCACTCTTTGTACAGCTGCTCCACTCCCTCACAGGGAAACTCCCACTCTTTGTACAGCTGCTTCGCTCCCTCACAGATAAACTCCCACTCTTTGTACAGCTGCTCCACTCCCTCACAGGTAAACTCCCACTCTTTATACAGCCGCTTCGCTTCCGCTCTTTTTTGTTGTTTTACCTTTATTATTTATTTAATTTCCCCATATCCTTGAGTTATTAATTTAATAGTAATCAACAAGTGATAGTTACTCAACTGTTAACTTAAATCTAAAACAAAGCTAAAAGCTGAAATACTCACCAATCAATTACCTGCCTGCTCTCCTGTGACGTCACTCTTATCTTACAGTATTGGTTTGAATCGCTGTTTGTGGGGCCTCTGTCACTCTCTCCCCGCTCTTTATTCACTCTCTCTCCACGCTGTTTTCACCCAGGACCGCTCTCACTCCTGCCACTCATAGTGAAGCCTCTGTCTCTCTCCCCTGCTCTTTATTCACTCTCTCTCCACGCTGTTTTCACCCAGGCCATATCGTTGGCTGCCCCTCGTTTTGAGGATGATATCTACTCACAGTCACGATTTTCTACCCTGGCTCTTCATGCAGATCTTTGGACACATGGGGCAGGGTGTTCCACACGGTAGTGGGATCCGGTGTGTAGGATTTGCTTCCATTTCTTTCCTTCTCAGCTGCCACTCTGCCTCATCATTGAAGCATTTGGACTCAAACCATGATGCAGCTTGACGGACAAATTGTTGTCATTTTGAATAATTTGCAGCAAGGTCCTCTCAGTCATTAATGACAATGCTTCCATTCTTCAAGGAGAGCTTCAGAGTGTCTTTGAGTGTTTTCTTTGTCCTCCCCTGAAATGTTGGCCTTTTGAGGGTTGAGAAAACAGGACCTGGTGGGGGAGATGCTTATCAGTTGATTTTTACCGGAGTTTTGCCTGAATGCTTGTGGTGCTGGCGTCAAGAAGGATGCTAACGTTTGTTTGATGGTCCTCCTACTGAATCCGGAGGATGCATTAGAGGCATTGCTGATGGAGTTTCTCTAGCACTCTTATGTGTCACTGATATATAGTCCAGATCTTACCTCAGTACAGGAGTGCAGTGACAACAACTGCTCTGTACACTGGGACTTTTGCTGATCTGCAGAGGTCTTTGTTGTCAAACTAAACCATAGTTTGTAGAAGGCTGAGCTGACACAATTGATCCGGTGTTGAATTTCCTTGTCAATAGTGGGCTCTTGAGAGGTGGCTGCCAAGATATGGAAGTGCTCAACATATTGCAGACTCTCTCCTTATGTTGTAGATGGAATATTTTATTGACCAGGTGCAGATGGAAATATGATTTTCTTTTGGTAACATTAAAGGACAGGCTGAGCTTTTATTGAAAATTGAAGAAATTGAGAGTGGCTTGCAGAGCGGGCAACAACACTGCAGTCATCTGCAAACTGTCGATCATGTATAACTATGGTGGTCAGTTTAGCTTTGGCATGGAGGGGACTGAGGTTGAAGAATTTTCCATCCAGGCGGTATTTAATACTGACACCAGAGGGCAGTTGGTCTTTGATGAGGTGCATAGCCACTGTCAGGTAGATTGTAAATGTTATGCGGCTATCACATAGCCTTGCCTGATACCAGTCTGGATTTTGAAGGCTTCTATTTCAGACCTCCCTCTCAAGACAGCTGCAGTCATATCATGAAGCAATTGTTAGAGTGTGACGAAGTTTCTTGGACATCCATGTCTTTGGAACGCAATTCACAGCCTCGCGATTTACTGAGTCGAATGCTTTGGTCAGGTTAATCAATCCAATGAAGAGTTCCTGGTGATTTTCTTGACTTTTTCTTCAATTTGTCTGGTAACAAAGACCATGTTGGAAGTTTCTCTGGAAGGCCTAAAGCCACATTGTGTCTCTGGGAGGATTTCCTCAGCCACAGGAAACAGGCAATTCAGAAGAATGCGTGTGTGAAGTTTCCTTGTGATGCATAAGAGAGAAATAGAAAACTCTCACCCAACTTCAGGAATGAGGCAATTATGACCATCTTCAAGAAGGGAGATAAATCATATACTCAGTACTTTCCACAGCATGATTTATCTCCCTTCTTGAAGATAGTCACAATTGCCTCATTCCTGAAGTCGGGTGAGAGTTTTCTTTTTCCTCCCAAATCCATAGGATGAGTGCATGGAGTACTGACTCCGCCAGCTTTGAAGACCCCAGCTGGAATACCATCGGAGCAGCAAGCTTCATTGTTTTTCATATGTTTGATTGCTTGTTGCAGCTCTAACATCAATTTTGGTTCATCCATGGATTCTGCCGCAGGGTACTAGGGGATAGCCTGGAGAGTATCAGCTGCCATTGTGGACTCACAGTTGAGAATTTGTTGAAAATGTTCTTTCCAATGTTGACAGATAGCATTGTCATCCTTAAGTAGAAAAACATCATCCTGTGAGTGAAGGTCCATTTGACCTTGGTCTATAGATGGCCCTGGTGGCTTCAAAACAGTTTTGCATGTTACGATGGTCAGCATATTGTTGGCTCTCTCAGGCATTTTCTTCCCACCAGATATCCTTTAACTTCTGGATTTCTCTTTGGGTGAATTGTTGGAATTCTGCTTTCTTGACCTGCAACCTTGGGTTGTTCTGCCAAGCAATGAAGGTTGCTCGTTTTTGTTCCAGGAGGTCACATATTTCTGCACCATTTTCGTCGAATCAGTCCTGTTGATAATGATGCTCGAACCCAGTGGTCTGATGGCTCTGTAATGAAATTGAGTTGGATGTGTGAAGATTTTTCAGATTGGTCATGAGCTGTACTTGGATTCCTCTCTTCAGTCATGCTGCTTTAGAGCTGAGGCATTGACCCTCTTCTCTGTGGACTTTTGGGTTTTGCAATATTTTAGTGCTGGTGAATGTTCATCACCGCTTGAACAAGTTGATGATCCAGCATCATCAGTGCCCTGCATGGATCGGGTGATCCAGACATCACTGAGATATTTAACCCGAACAATGACATAATCTAGAAGGTGCCAATGCTTTGA
The DNA here is from genome assembly GCF_017639515.1 of Carcharodon carcharias. Taxonomy (NCBI): domain Eukaryota; kingdom Metazoa; phylum Chordata; class Chondrichthyes; order Lamniformes; family Lamnidae; genus Carcharodon; species Carcharodon carcharias. The sequence continues at coordinate 124,322,288 of NC_054472.1, read as the reverse complement.
TCTAGGATGCCTCCATTTGGTTTTATTTATGTCCTTCTGGCAGCAGATGGCCACACGGAGCACACTTAATAATATGACACGAAAGTACAACCTCAAACAGAGAGAGGGATGGAGTAAGTGTCAAGGTAATGGAGTATATGGCAGCAGAGGCAGCATGAGGAGAAATAAAATACAGCAAGTTGTCATAATCCAGGATGCATTGACTGAAAGGTTTGTGGAAGCAGATTTAAAAGTAACATTCAAAAGGGAATTGGATAAAATGTGAAAGGGAAAATGTTCCAGGGCTTTGGGGAATGAACAGGATAGTAGAACTAATTGAATAACTCATTCCAAGAGTAGGCATAGACACGATGGGTCAAATGCCCTCCTTCTGTGCTGTGTCATTCTATAATTCTATGAGATAGATACAGATAGGAGGTCAGTGTAAAGTAGCAGATTAGCTAAATGAATAGCTCCATCAGAGAGCAACTAGGCGGATTAATGTGTTATTCAAGATAACAAGGACTTGGCATTAAGGCAGGCTGATCAGTGGCAAAATAGAGAAAGGGCATTTTAGATGGTGAACAATGAAAGCTACTAGAATAGCCCCAATTTAATTTGACAAAAGTTGCAAAGTTCTAAAAACATATCAAAATTAGGAGATTGATGAAGACAGCAGATGTTTTAATGAGGTGAAGAATTGGAGTTCTTGGGGAAATAGTGTACTGATAAGGTAGAGTGCATTTATTATACATAAATTACCATTTACATTGCACTTTTGAAAAGATGTGTGATGAATTTTCACATAGGAGACTTGATAGTAAACTGAAGCCACCTCATGCAGGGGGAGGGGGTGTGGTGACAGTATGGATAGTAAATTAGTTAAATTTAGTTCTGGTTACCAGATGAGTTTTGAATTAGATGGATATACGTCCTCCATGGGTCACTGTTGGGAATTTCAGTCATCTCCCTCACTCTATTTCTCTTTATAAATGATTTGAACTTGGCTTTAGGGAGAACAATATCAACATTTTCAGGTAACATAATACTGGGGAGTATGGTCAATTGTGAAGAGGATATTAAGCAACTTTAGGAAGACATATAGGTTAGTTGATAGGGTAGATAGTTGTCAAGGACAATTTAGTATAAAGAAAAATGAGATGAAACACCTTTGGAGGGAAGAATAAGGAGAATACAAAATGGTAAAAACTTGAAAATTAGTAGAGAGGGAAAAAGTATCAGGGGTTCTGATAACAGATCTTTAAAAGTGGGAGGCCAAGCTGATAGTCATGTACAAAACACAGGTGAAATGCTAAAATTTTATAAATCCTGGAAATTCAAAGAACAAAGAAAAGTACAGCAAAGGATATGGCCCTTCGGCCCTCCAAGCCTGCGCCAATCATATTGCCCGTCAACTAAAACATTTTGCACTTCCAGGGTCCGTATCCCTCTATTCCCATCCTATTCATGTATTTATCAAGCTGCCTCTTAAACACCACTATCGTACCTGCTTCCACCACCTCCACTGGCAGCAAATTCCAGACACTTACTACCCTCTGCATAAAATACTTGCCCTGCACATCTCCTTTATAGTTTTCTCCTCTCACCTTAAATCTATGTCCCCTAGTAATTGACTCTTCCACCCTGGGAAAAAGCTTCTGACTATCTACTCTGTCCATGCCACTCATAATTTTGTAAACTTCTATCAAGTCGCCCCTCAATCTCCGTTGCTCTAGTGAGAACAATCCGGGTTTCTCCAACCTCTCCTCATAGCTAATAACCTCCAGACCAGGCAGCATCCTGGTAAACCTCCTCCGCACCCTCTCCAACGCCTCCATATCCTTCTAGTAATGTGGTGACCAGAATTGCATGCAATATTCCAAGTGTGGCCTAAGCAAGGTTCTATATAGCTGCAGCATGACTTCCCAGCTTTTATACTCAATACCTCTGCCAATGAAGGCAAGCATGCCATATGCTTTCCTGACTACCTTATCCACCTGCGTTGCCACTCTCAGTGACCAGTGGACCTGTACACCCACATCCCTCTGCCCATCGATACACTTAAGGGTTCTGTCATTTACTGTATAATTCCTGCCTGTATTAGACCTTCCAAAATGCATTACTTCGCATTTGTCCGGATTAAATTCCACCTGCCATTTCTCTGCCCAAGTCTCCAACCGATCTATATCCCGTTGTATCCTTTGACAATCCTCTTCACTATCTGCAACTCCTCCAACCTTAGTGTCATCTGCAAACTTACTAATTAGCCCAGTTACATTTTCCTCCAAATCATTTATGTATACTACAAACAGCAAAGGTCCCAGCACTGATCCCTGTGGAACTCCACTAGCCACAGTTCTCCATTCAGAAAAGCACCCTTCCACTGCTACCCTCTATCTTCTATGACCAAGCCAATTCTGTATCAATCTTGCCAGCTCACCTCTGATCCCATGCGACTTTACCTTCTGTACCAGTCTGCCATGAGGGACCTTGTCAAAGGCCTTACTGAAATCCATGTATATAACATCCACTGCCCTTCCATCGTTGATCATCTTTGTCACTTCCTTGAAAAACTCGATCAAGTTAGTGAGACACGACCTCCCCTTCACAAAATCATGCTGCCTCTCACTAATACGCCCATTTGCTTCCAAATGGTAGTAAATCACAAAGAATCTTCCCCAATAATTTCCCTACCACTGACGTAAGGCTCACCGGCCTGTAATTTCCTGGATTATCCCTGCTACCCTTCTTAAACAATGGAACAACATTGGCCATTCTCCAGTCCTCTGGGACCTCACCCGTAGCCAGTGAGGATACATAGATTTCTGTCAAGGTCCCAGCAATCTCCTCCCTTGCCTCCCTCAGTACTCTGGCTAGATCCCCTCTGGCTCAGGGGACTTATCCACCTTAATATTCTTCAGGAAGCCTAACACCTCCTCTTTTTTGATCTCAACATGATCCAGGCTATCTACAAACTCTTCCCTAGACAAATCGACCTTTAAGTCCTTCTGTTTGGTGAATACTGATGAGAAATATTCATTTAGTATCTCTCTCATTTCTTCTGGCTTCACACACAGATTCCCACCTCTGTCTCTGAGTGGGCCTACCCTTTCCTGACTACCCTCTTGCTTTTTACATATGTATAAAAGGCCTTGGGATTTTTCTTAATCCTGGTTGCCAGTGACTTTTCATGACCCCTTTTAGCCCTCCTGACTCCTTGCTTAAGTTTCTTCCTACTTCCTTTATATTCTCCATGGGCTCCAGCTGTTCCCAGCCTTCTAGCCCTTACGAATGCTTCCCTTTTCTTTTTGACTAATCTCACAATATCCTTCGTTATTCAAGGTTCCTGAAACTTGCCATGCTTATCCTTCATCCTAGCAGGAACATCCCAGTCCTGAATTCTTATCAACTGTCATTTGAAAGCTCCCCACATGTCAGTTGTTGATTTGTCCTCAAACATCCGCCTCCAGTCTAGATTCCTCAGTTCCTGCCTAATATTGTTATAATTAGCCTTCCCCCAATTAAGCACCTTAACCCGTTATCTTTATCCACCAATACCTTGAAACAGTTATGAGAGTCCTTAATTATCAAGTACCGCTGGATGAATGGGTTTCTTTTCATTAGAATCAGGAATACGATGGATATGCAAGTATTTCAGGAAGGTAAATCAGGAAAGAAACTATTTCTATGGATTGATGATTAGAAATCTAGAAGCAAGTTTAAGGTTTTTACCCAAGGAATGAGGTGAGAGAGGTTAGAGGAATTATTTTACACAGGGTTGTTGGAACATAGTTATGGATTTTATGCTTCCCTCCCCCCTGCCCCCGGCCAGGCCTGTTTTTGGTGGGTGAGCTATGTCAGGTGGCCAGTCCACCACCTTCCCATCCACCCTGACCCGGTCCCCAGCTTTACGGGAGAAACATTAACTCTGTCTTTCTCGCCACAGATGCTGTCAGACCTGTTGAGTTTATCCAGCACTTTTTGTATTTGTTTCAGATTTCCAGCACTCGCAGTATTTTGCCTTTATAATACGGGGTGGAGGGGTTGGGTAAGGCGGCCTGCTCGTAGGCCTGTTGAGACTCTTAAATGGCCAGTTATTGGGGACTTGCTGGCTGAGGGAAGGTGGACCTGAGTAGGCAGGCTGTTTTTTCACCAAACTTGGTGAATGGGTGGGAAGGAATGGGTTAGCTCCTGTGGGAGGTGCCCTATTTGCATCTGGGGCACCCCCTCCAAAATAGTGCTGCCCCACTTTGTGCCTCCATGCCAGGCCTTCAAACCCAGCCCCACCAGTCCCTTCATCCTCCTCCCTAGGCTCTCTGATCCCTCCCTGTCCAAAACCCCAGACTTACCTCTCTCCAGTAATCATGCCCTCTTCATTCCGGGGCCTGCTTGCAGTCCCAGCAGTGCCCACTCCTCAGTTCTCCTGCTGCTGGGACTGGCCAGCAGCTTTCAAGGGCGGGACTTCCTTTGGCTGAGGCGGCAGAAGTCTGACCCTCAGCGTAAGGCTGCCTTCAGCGTGTCATTGCTGCGGAGCAGCCTTCTGTTACCTTTCGGTTGGCTTGCAGCCGACTTTACTTCCAGAGGGGGTGGGGGGGAGGGGTAGCCGATCAATACGCCTGTAAATACCCCTGTAAAATTCAGTCCATAGTATTCCCTACCAGAAACTTTGGGAAGCAAATTCCATTGTAGCTTTTAAAAGGGAAATGTATAAATATTTTAAAATCAATTTAAAAGGCAATGGAGAATGGACATGCCTTTGGCACTAAATGGATAGCTTCTTCAGGTACAGATACAATGGGTCATATGGTCCCTTTCTGTGTTGTAAAATTCTAAGATTCTGAGAAGATTCTCACTCATGAAAAAGAAAAAAAAATGAATGGTTCAAGGATGCTAATTTGAGAACAGGACATTGGGATGAAAATAAATACATAATTTGGAGTAAAAGTTGGAGTGGAACATTTTAGAGAGAAGTATATTGGGAAGAAGGGTCAGAATCAGCAAAGATTTGGGTTTCAGATAGGAGCAAAAGGAAAAGGCGTGATGATTGCTTGTAGAAATGATCAGGACTGATTGAAGCAAGTGCTAAGAATGCTGCAGAATTGTCCAATAATGTGGCAAAAGGAAGAAGAAGGCAAAAAGGCATATGCAAAGTTGAGATATCTCAGAAATTATAGTGAGTTTTCACCCTTTAAGTTGTACTGAATATTGCTGTTGATGCCAGAAGCAAAAAAAAAAACATTTTAGCATGAGGGTTGGCTAACAGATCAAACATGATCTGCATTGTGGCTTATCCATGATCCTAGAATTGTCCCAGATGTAGCCCAATTTCTTTTCTTTTATTCATTCGTAGAATTTGAGCATCGCTGGCTAGGCCCGCATTTATTGCCCATTCCTAATTTCCCATGAGAAGCTGGTGGTGAGCTACCTTCTTGAGCCGCTGCAATCCATGTCTGAGTACACCAGAATGCTGCTAGGAAGGGAGTTCCAGGAATTTTGCCCAGTGACAGTGAAGGATCAGTGATGTGTGTGACTTGTCAGGGAACTTGAAGATGGCGGTGTTACCAGGCACCTGGTGTCTCAATTAAACATCTACTTAATCATGAACAGAATTTTTACCTGTTAATGGGGCAAACTCCTAATGATCGCCAGGCTGCACTTTAAAACTGCACATGCAATGAAAAAAAATACGTCCATATGAAAATCATCAATCCAGAACCAAAGTCAGTAAATATTACCAACAAAATAGTGAGCCAAATAATGAACTTGCTGAAAGCATGTTTTGAAAATCTCAGTTTCTTTTGCTAATAAAACTTACAACACAGGAAATAAGGTTGATAAGATAATAGGTATTAAAAAATATAAATGTTGCAAAATAAAAATTAAGCTTATCTATATATTTACCCATGTGTCTTTAAAATAGCTCTAATGCTTTCAGAGGTCTGTCTCTGCCTGAGAAACTTGAGGCTTTCCAGTCTGTCAACTCAACTTCATTGTGCACCAGAGTGGCTATGTACAAGCAGTCTGTATGATTCTTGTCTGCACTCCTGTTTATCAATGAAAAGTTACTGAGGATGAAACCACCCAGGGAAACACTTTTTAAGTGCAGTGAGAATAGCCATTACCTGTGAAAGAACGACAAAGAATTACCTTTTCACCTTTCTCTGAGAACAGGCAAAATAATGTTCAACGACTTGTTTGTAGTAAATAGAACATGCTACATGTGTGAGAAAAGAAACTTTGCACCTGAAATGTTGCACTGTTTAATCTTTGTATTTTGCAATATATTCAAAACATTTAATAACAATAGCATTTTGATTTGTGTTTATTTAAGACAAAATTCAAGAGAAATTGAAATTCTGAAAGGCGTGTGCCATTATCTAAGTTTGGAGAGACATTCTAAATGTTACATCTTTTATTTAACGGAATAATTTAGGAACGTTAAGTGACATTAAATGCTGTGAGCTTGATTATTTGGAAAAGACCATAAGAAGTAGGAGCAGAAGTAGGCCATCCATCCTATCGAGCCTACTCCACCATTCAATGAGATCGTGGCTGATTTGATAATCCTCAACAACACTTTCCTGCCTTTTCCTCATCACCCTTGATCACCTTACTGATTAAAAATCTGCCTATCTCAGCCTTGAAAAGTAAATGGCCCAGCCTCTACAGCCCTCTGCAGTAAAGGATTCCACAAATTCATTACCCTCTAAGAGAAGAAATTCCTCCTCATCTCTGTTTTAAATGGGCCACCCCTTACTCTAAGATTATGCCCTCTGGTCCCAGACTCTCCCACCAGGGGAAACAACCTCTCAGCATCTACCCTGTCGAGCCCCCTAAGAATCTTATATGTTTCAATAAGGTCGCCTCTTATTCTTCCACACTCCAATGAGTACAGGCCTAACCTACTCAACCTCTCCTCATAAGAAAATCCCTCCATACCCAGGATCAACCTAGTAAACCTCCTCTGGACTGCCTCCAATGCCAGTATACCCTTCCTTAGATAAGGGGACCAAAACTGTTCACAGTATTCTAGGGGCTGAATCTTCCAGTCGGTGAGCAGGGACAGACCCGACATGCCGATGCATGTCCCGACATTATCACGCATCATCTCAATCTTTCGTTCGGCGGGTGCGCACCATAAATGGCTGCGCGCCCGCTGACATGTCACCGGCCTATTCAGGCCATTAAGAAAGTAATTAAACTAGTTGATAACGCTGTCTGTCCAACCTTAAGGTTAGCGGACAGCCAAAAGCCTTCTCGTTTTTCAGGAAACCTCATCCATGGGCAGGATGAGGTTTGCAGAAGGTTTCATAAAATAAATGAATACATTTTCCCAACTTCACAAACATGTCCCAACTCATGTGACACTGTCACATGAGGGGACATGTTTAAATAAATTTTTACATAATTTATTAATATGTTTTATTTTCTATTCAATCTCCCCAAGACAGCTCCGTGCCTCAGGGAGATTAAAGCGCCCACTCCCACCCAGCCTGCCTGCCATAGGAAAAGTTCTCCCCTAGGTGTGGTCTAACTGGTGCCTTCTATAGTTTAGCAAGACTTCTCTATTTTTATACTTCATTCCCTTTGAAATAAAGGCTAACATTCCATTTTTCTTCCCTATTACCTGCTAAACATGTATGTTAGCTTTTTGTGAATCATGCCCAAGGACCCCCAGATTCCTCTGTGCTGCCACTTTCTGCAGTCTGAAGAGATTTGACAAAATGGATCCAAATTATTTACCACATCAAGGAATTTAAACACCTGGAGACAATATTAGAAATTTGAAAGTAATAAGCAAGAATAGTCAATCAGAACCTTCTCACCAAACAGACAATAAACTCTCCATTAAATTACCAGGAAATCACATTGAAGCAGAATATACAAATGAGTTAAATGTTTGAATATATTTTGGAGAATGATGGAATTGAGGGATGGGTGGGCTTGATCTGTGAACATTGACCTGTTCTTGGGTCATATGGTTTTTGCTCGTTCCATTAAGATCTTGGACCAGAAATGCCTGATGAAAACCTCTAAGGGGCACTGTTAGAGTGGAGGAGAACATAAACATGCATGGGCCTCTGAGTTCTTTCTCAATTCTGGTATCGGGGCATTCATGTATTGTAGGTGGGCAACTGCAAACTGCACCATCTTGGAGAAGAGAGTAAGTAGCAGGGAATGGTAGAGCGGGATAACTGACACGATGGGCAGAAACATCCCAGATTTACACTAAGTACAGTAGCGGGCGGGTAAAATGACGTTTTACCCGCTGGCCGCAATGGCGGGTTTACCCACCGTATCGTCTCAAACACACCGCATTAGTTATCAATTCCCAAAAGACATGCCGTTTCAATGGCAGGCGGCCTCTTAATCGCCCGCCATGCCATCACCTTGCCGCTTCATCACGCTGGGCATCATATTTAAAGTTCAGACGCACACACACGTCTCAGTGCTTCCAGCTCACGAATACTGCAGGGAAGATGTCCACAAAAGATAAAAAGACTGCAGCCCCCAGATTTAGTGACACATCACTGGAATGCCATTTGGATGCCATGGGGGCCCGCCATTATGCCTTCTACCCCTGATCTGGCTGCAGGATGGGCAGTGGCAGGACCAACCAGGCTGGGGATGTGGTGGCAGTGGTGCTCATTGACAATGCTGCACGGAAGAGGTTGGTCATCCAATGAAAGTAGAGGATGAATGACCTCATCCGTGCAACCAGAGTATGGCAACCATCTCATCACTCTAAACTCACACACTCAAGCCCATTACACATTCACTAGCAACTCACTCATTGCCAGCTCAAGGGACATCACCAATCATTCTCAGACACATACCCTCACATGTCCACCTGGCCTCATCTCCTCTGGAGACTGCCTCCTCAGCCCTCACCATCTTGAGGCCACTTGCACAGATCAACATGTTCCCCACACACCCTGGGATACCCTCCTTCCCCAGTACAGCTCTCGTCCTGCAACCTCTTCCGTTGCCTGAGGCCACTTCTCCCTCTTCCCCAAGCAAGCCCTAGCCCTGCAGCCACTGAAAAGCCACCCACATGCGGCTGCTCTGATAGGTAGAGACCTGCCATGTGCCCCCCTAAAAGAGATGTTGTGCTGTCAGTAAAGGCTGGTGCTGATGACTGTGAGTGCTGACCGAAGCAAGGTAGGCAAACAAGCCTTGAAGTCCCGAGCAAAGTGCACGTCACTTACGTGCTGTTATGGAACACGTTAGCGTGTTTTTCCGCCGACGTGTGCAGATGATCTAGCAGGGGTGGGGGGAATGAGTCCAGCGGACTGGCCTTATAATGATATGCAGATGTATTACAATGAGGTTCCCAACATCCGATCGCGGAAAACGCGGCCCACCATTGGCGGGCTGAGCCAACGACCGCAAACCTATCACGCCATATTGTCCACTCACACCACCGAACATGCCGGCAGGCACGGAAAATCCCGGTCCATGAGGCAACTTCCCAGTACAAAATGTGATCCTGCGGTGTGCTCCAAATAATTAATCCAATGACCTTAGCTTGGAAAGCAGCCTGACAGTAGCTAAGTGTGATTGGGATGATTCTTGCAGTTAACTGACCCAAGTGACACTGCAGTGAAACAAGATCTGTCTTTACAAGATGGACAAGATTTCCAGGCAAGGTGTTTGCTTACAGCTTAATAGAAAATTAGATCCTCAGGTTGAATCTGTCTAGTTAAAGTTAGTTGGCTATTAAGTAATTATTTTTTTCAGCTTTGCTTTTCCGAGTTTCTCAGTGTTCACTGATGCAGATATACATAAACACTATTAATAGCTCGTTTAAAACTGCTTCCCATTCAGTAGACGCCACAGTAGCATTACAATGGGTTGCTGAAACTGACTGCATTCAACAGTTCATATACAACATTGTAGCATTTGTGTTACCACTGTAATATATCAAAAGTCTATAGTGCTTAGGTACAGAGAACACTAATTCATTTGCAAGAAAATATTGTCCCATAGGTCCTAGTGAAACACAAATCACACTTTCAATTAATCTTTGTTTTACTAACTCTCCTGAGAAGAAAACAAACATGTGATCTGGAAGCATAAATCATCTGAAATAAATTTATATGGTAGACATGTGACAATATTTAACTTTATCCAGGGAGTTATGCAAATTAATATGAATCGTCTAGCTATATGGATTCCTTACAGTAATTCTGTCATGAGAAGAATACAAAACGCCCTTTAGATAAAGAAAGGACAGTACAATATCAGCATAGAAATTTAACTATTCAACATTAACCAATCATAATCAAATAGGTAATCATAAAGTCACAGGTTGATGTAAAATCTATAGCCAGGTGAAATTTCATTCTTTTAAAACCTATTTAAATTCATTCTCTCATTGATATCGTTGGCACGATCACCATGTACTGCATGTCCTAGTTGCCCCAAGAAGGTGATGGTGCACCTTTTGTTGACCATCTGCAGTTCATGTGGTGGAGTTCCAGGGTTTTAACCCAGCAATAATGGAGGAACAGCGACATATTTCCTGGTCAGGATGGTTTTTGACTAGGAGGGGTGGAGTGGTGTTGGGGTTTAGGGCTGAAACTTGGAATTGATGGTGTTTCCATGTACCTACTGTTCTTGCCTAAATGGATGGTGGGGGTTGCATATTTGGAAATTGCCAAAGAATCTTTGGTGAATTGCTCCACAGCTTCCTGTGGCTGCCAAAGTGCACCAGTGACGAAGGAGCTGGTACATATTTAAGCAGTTATATTTAAAGGGATAGCTTTGGAATGGATGGTGCATATAGATCTAGGGCAACACCCAGATTTAATGATGCCTCACTGGAATTACTGCTGGGTGCAGTGAACAGGAGGAGGAGGAGAGGTGAAATTTACCCCAGCAACGGGAGGCCAAAACCTGGTGCTTTCATCAAGGCTGCTGAGGAAATAAGGGTGGAAATTGTAGAGATGCAGGTCACAATCTTCTGAACCTCCTTAGATAAAGAGGTGGTGCCAATGACTGAAGGATTGCAAACATTACATCCTTGTTCATAAAAGTGAAGGATAAACCTGATAATTACAGACCAATTATTTTAAGGTCAGGGGCGATGAAGCTTATAGGAATGATAATCCAGGAGAAAATTAGGAACTGCTTGGCATGGATGAATAAAGGAAACCCTGCATGGATTTCTTAAGAATAGGTCATGTTTAGCTAACTTGTCTGATTTTTTTCATGAGACAACAGAAAGATGAGGGCAATTGATGTTGTGTATATGAAGTTTCAAAGGTGTTTCATCGTGTTCCACATATTAGGCTTGCTCACAAAATTGAAACCCCTGGGTTTAAAGGAGCTGTAACCACATTGATAAATATTGATTACGGAATAGAAAACAGAGAGTGGTAGATATTTGTTGCTTCGGATTGAAGAGTTACTTAGTGGCATTCAGTACGGTGACCACAGCTGCTTTTGATGTATATTAGAGTCATACCCAGCACAAAGGAAAATGGTTGTGGCTGTTGGAGGTCAATCATTTTGGGTCCAGGAGATCACTGCAGGAGTTCCTCAGGAAAGTGTCCTCGGCCCAACGGTCTTCAGCTAGTTCATCAATGACTATCGATCCTTCATAAGGTCAGAAGTGAGGATGATTGATGATGACTGCACAATGTTTGGCACCATTCGTGACTCCTCAGATAGTGAATCAGCTTGTATCCATATGCAGCAAAACCTGGGCAACCTAAGGCTTTGGTGATGAGTGGCAAATAACATTGGTGCCACACAAGTGCCAGGTAATAATATTTGCAACAAGAGAGAATGCAATCAACATTCAATGACATTACCATCGCTGAATTCCCCCATACCAATTTCCTGGGGGTTAACATTCGGGCTCAGAAAGCGTTCCAAAATTGCATTCTACTCTACATCGGCCCCTTACCAAGCTCCCTAATGAGTTAAGGGACCATTGATTGGCATTGGACATCTTCCCTACTCCCTCCCTCCTGTTGTCCTTTAAAAGTCCAAAACTGTCCTGCAGGTGTTAGGATCCTGCCAAAACCGCTGGCACTGTGGTTTACATGCACAAGCAATTCCCACAGTCTCAAGGGCTTAGCTTTTCGCTGCAAGTAAGCTCTTTTTATAACTTAAAATAATTTATCCATGGTCCCTCTACCTTGGCATTTTTCTATTCTTGCCATATCTTTACATTTTTCCATATTTACTATACTACCAAGAGAAGTTCCTCATAAATTAGTGTAATCAGATCTTTGTTGCCTGACATGGACATGATGGGCTGAATGGCCTCCTTCTGTGCTGTAAATCTCTATGAGTCTGTAAAGTTAGATGTTAGTTTCTAATAAAGTTAGATTTTAACAATTAGTATTTTAGTTAGTCACCTAATAATCTTATAGAATTGGCTATATATAAAAATACGTACATACGAACATATGAACATGGAGCAGGAGTAGGCCACTTGGCCCCACAAACCTGCTCTTCCATTCAATAAGATCATGGCTGTTCTGATTGCAACCTCCTGCCTACCCCTAATAACCTTTCACCCTGCCCTGTTAATCAAGAATCTATCTAGCTCTGACTTAAAAATATTCAAAGACTGCTTCTACTACCATTTGAAAAAGAGTTCCAAAGACTCACAACCCTCAGAGAAAAAAATTCTCCTAATCTCTGTCTTAAATGAGCGACCCCTTATTTTTAAACCATGACTCCTAGTTCCAGATTCTCTCACAAGATGAAACACCTCTGCATCCACTCTATCAAGACCCCTCAGGATCAAACGTTTCGACCAAATCACCTCTTACTCTTCTAAACTCCAGTGGATACAAGCCTAACCTGTCCTTATAAGATAACTCGCCCATTCCTTGTGTTAGTCTAGAGAACCTTTTCTGAACTGCTAATGCATTTACATTTTCCTTAAATAAGGAGACCAGTACTGTACACAGTACTCCAGATGTGGTCTCACTAGTGCCCTGTACAATTGAAGCATAACCTCCCTACTTTTATATTCAATTCCCCTCACAATAAACAACATTCTATTAGCTTTCCTAATTACTTGCTGTAGCTGCATACTAACCTTTTGTGAATCATGCTGTAGGACACCCAGATCACTCTGAACCTTAGAGCTTTGCAATCTCTCACCATTTGGATAATATGCTCCTTTTTTATTCTTCCTGCCAAAATGGACAATTTCACATTTGCCCACATTGTACTCCATTTGCCAGATCTTTGCTCATTCACTTAACGTATCTGTGTCACTTTGTAGCTTCCTTACGTCCTATTCATAACTTATTTCCCTACCTATCTTTGTGTCATCAGCAAATTTAGCAACCATAATATATGTCCCTTCATCAAAGTCATTTACATAAGTTGTAAAAAGATGAGGCCCCAACACTGTGGAATACCACTCATCACATACTGTCAACCAGAAAAAGATCCATTTATGGCTAACCTTTGTTTCCTGTTAGCTAGCTAATCTTCTATCCATGCCAATATGTTACCTCCTATATGATAAGCTTTTATTTTTCACAATAACCTTTGATGTAGCACCTTATCAGATACCTTCTGGAAATCTAAATACAGTACATCCACCAGTTCCCCTTTATCCACAGGACAGGTCCTTCAAAGAACTCCAATAAATTGTTTAAACATGATTTCCCTTTCACAAAACCATGTTGTTTCTGCCTGATTGCCTTAAACTTTTCTAAGTGCTCTGCTATAACATTTTTAATCATAGCTTCTAACATTTTAACTGTGACAGATGTTAAGGTAACTGGCCTGTAGTTTCCTGCTTTCTGTCACCCATTTTGAATAAAGGATTCATCAGGTTATATTGATTATATTTGTTTTGTTCCACCAGCCAACATTTAACAGGTGTTCAGATTCGTTGTTACGGCTATTGCCACTTTTTTTAAAAACAATGTTTAAAGACTTTTATAATCTTCACTTTGTGATTTGTTTAATGAAATTTCATTGATTATCTATATATTTGAAACACTGAAAGATCTGCATAAGAACTGATGCTGAAAATATTTCACAAAGGCCTGAAAAATATTTAGTTGACAGGTTGACTGCTGTTACTTCATCACTCCTAAATACTTGACTTGCTTGTTGAACAAGAATAAAGAACAAAGAAAAGTACAGCACAGGAACAGGCCCTTCGGCCCTCCAAGCCTGCGCTGATCATATTGCCCGTCAACTAAAACATTTTGCACTTCCGGGGTCCATATCCCTCTATTCCCATCCTATTCATGTATTTGTCAAGCTGCCTCTTAAACACCACTATCGTATCTGCTTCCACCACCTCCTCTGGCAGTGAATTCCAGACACTCACTACTCTCTCCGTAAAAAACTTGCCCCGCACACCTTCTCTATAATTTCCTCCTCTCACCTTAAATCTATGTCCCTTAGTAATTGACTCTTCCACCCTGGGAAAAAGCTTCTGACTATCTACTCTGTCCATGCCACTCATAATTTTGTAAACTTCTATCAAGTCGCCCCTCAATCTCTGTCACTCTACTGAGAACAATCCAAGTTTCTCCAACCTCTCCTCATAGCTAATAACCTCCAGACCCGGCAGCATCCCGGTAAACCTCCTCTGCACCCTCTCCAATGCCTCCATATCCTTATGGTAATGTGGCGACCAGAATTGCATGCAATATTCCAAGTGTGGCCTAAGCAAGGTTCTATACAGCTGCAGCATGACTTCCCAGCTTTTATACTCAATATCCCTGCCGATGAAGGCAAGCATGCCATATGCCTTCCTGACTACCTTATCCACCTGCGTTGCCACTTTCAGTGACCTGTGCACCTGTACACCCAGATCCCTCTACCCACTTAAGGGTTCTACCATTTACTGTATAGTTCCTGTCTGTATTAGACCTTCCAAAATGCATTACTTCGCATTTGTCCGGATTAAACTCCATCTGCCATTTCTCCGCCCAAGTCTCCAACTGATCTATATCCCGTTGTATCCTTTGACAATCCTCTTCACTATCTGCAACTCCTCCAACCTTAATGTCGTCTGCAAACTTACTAATTAGCCCAGTTACATTTTCCTCCAAATCATTTATGTATACTACAAACAGCAAAGGTCCCAGCACTGATCCCTGTGGAACTCCACTAGTCACAGTTCTCCATTCAGAAAAGCACCCTTCCACTGCTACCCTCTGTCTTGTATGACCAAGCCAATTCTGTATCAATCTTGCCAGCTCACCTCTGATCCCGTGCGACTTTTACCTTCTGTACCAGTGCGCCATGAGGGACCTTGTCAAAAGCCTTATTGAAATCCATGTATATAACATCACCAGCCCTTCCATCGTCGATTAGCTTTGTCACTTCCTCGAAAAACTTGATCAAGTTATTGAGACATGACCTCCCCTTCGCAAAACAATGCTGCCTCTCACTAATACGCCCATTTGCTTCCAAATGGTAGTAAGTCCTGTCACGAAGAATCTTCTCCAATAATTTCCCTACCACTGACGTAAGGCTCACCGGCCTGTAATTTCCTGGATTATCCCTGCTACCCTTCTTAAACAATGGAACAACATTGGCCATTCTCCAGTCCTCTGGGACCTCACCCATAGACAGTGAGGATACAAAGATTTCTGTCAAAGCCCCAGCAATCTCCTCCCTTGCCTCCCTCAGTACTCTGGGGTAGATCCCATCTGGCCCTGGGGACGTATCCACCTTAACATTCTTCAAGATGCCTAACACCTCTTTTTTGATCTCAACATGATCCAGGCTATCTACACATTCTTCCCCAGACAAATCGACTGCTAAGTCCTTTTCTTTGGTGAATACTGATGAGAAGTATTCATTTAGTATCTCTCCCATTTATTCTAGCTCCACACACAGATTCTCATCTCTGTCCCTGAGTGGGCCTACCCTTTCCCTGGCTATTATCTTGCTTTATACATATGTATAAAAGGCCTTGGGATTTTCCTTAATCCTGGTTGCCAATGACTTTTCATGACCCCTTTTAGCCCTCCTGACTCCTTGCTTAAGTTTCTTCCTACTTTCTTTATATTCTCTATGGGCTCCATTTGTTCCCAGCCTTCTAGCCCTTACGAATGCTTCCCTTTTCTTTTTGACTAATCTCACAATATCCTTCATTATCCAAGGTTCCTGAAACTTGCCATGCTTATCCTTCATCCTAACAGGAACATGCCGGACCTGTATTCTTATCAACTGACGTTTGAAAGCCCCCATATGTCAGTTGTTGATTTGTCCTCAAACATCCGCCTCCAGTCTAGATTCCTCAGTTCCTGCCTAATATTGTTATAATTAGCCTTCCCCCAATTAAGCACCTTAACCCAAGGACTCCTGTTATCCTTATCCACCAGTACCTTGAAACTTACTGAATTATGGTCACTTTTCCCGAAATGCTCCCCTACTGAATCCTCAACCACCTGACCGGGTTCATTCCCTAATACCAGGTCCAGTATTGCCCCTTCCCTAATTGGACTATCTACATATTGTCTCAGGAAGCCCTCCTGGATGCACCTTACAAATTCTGCACCATCTAAACCCCTAGCACTAAGTGATTCCCAGTCAATATAGGGAAAGTTAAAATCACCCACCACAACAACCCTATTGCTTTTACATCTTTCCAAAATCTGGCTACATAACTGTACCTCAATCTCCCGCCGGCAATTGGGAGGCCTATAGTAAACCCCCAACATTGTGACTGCACCCTTCCTATTCTGGAGCTCTACCCATATTGCCTCGCTGCATGAGCTCAACAAGGTGTCCTGTCGCACAGCTGTGACATTCCCCTTAACCAGCAGTGCAGTTGGTTTGAATTGTGTGCATATCTATTGAAAACCTTGCTGTCCATCTAGCAACTTATTTTACTGATATCAATGATTATTCTGTATTTTTCTCTAGAATGTTATTTTACCTTTTGTATTGAGTAATTCAGGGTTCATTCAGCATCTTCCTTTAGAATAAATGGTGTATTTGTCTCCTCACATCAAAGCACTTCATTTGCATCCAAAATACTGAACGTAATTCATAACATAGATATCTGTTTTCTCATCATACTGCTTTCAATTTTGGATTATGAATTATGACAGCTGCATAAAATAACATATTAGAATATTTAAAACAGCCTTTATATCCCATTGTTGGACTAATGAACTTTTCATTTGCCCAGAGAGTATGGTTGGGATCTATAATCAAAATGAAGCTAAATGCCAAAAGCTGTACATTATTTCTTTATACGCTTAGAATTTTTAAAAAGATGAATAAATATGGTCACCATTTTGTCGAAGCTCTGAGTTGTGTTTTGTGAAGCTGGTGCACTATATCCTGTTTTATTAGCTGCTGATGTTTCTCAGGGGGAGGTGATGGCGTAGTGCAATTGTCGCTGGACGAGAATCAGAGTAACGCTTTGGGGACTGGGGTTCAAATCCCACCATAGCAGATACTGGAATTTAAATTCAATAAAAATCGGGAATTAAAAGTCTAATGATGACCATGAAACCATTGTCAATTGTTGTAAAAGCCCATCTGGTTCACTAATTCCCTTTAGGGAAGGAAATCTGCTGTCCTTAGCTGGTCTGGACAAACTCTGAAATGGCCCAGCAAGCCACTCAGTTGTATCAAACCACTACAAAGCCTCAAGAAAAGGAATGAAACCAGACAGAAAACCCAGCATTGACCTAGGCACTGGAAACAACGATGCCAAACTCTGTCCTGTCAACCCTGCAAAACCCTGACATCTGCCAAAATTGGGGGAGTTGTCTCACAGACTAGTCAAGCAACAACCTGACATAGTCATCCTCACAGAATCATACCTGACAGATAATGTCCCAGACACCACCATCACAGCCCTGGGTATGCCCTGGCACAGTGGTATACAGTTGGGAGGGAGTTGTCCTGGGATGCCCCAACACTGGCTCCAGACCCCATTAGGTCAAACGTGGGCAAGGAAACCTCCTGCTAATTATCACGTACTGTCCTCGGCGGATGAATCAGTGCCCCTATGTGTTGAACATCATTTGCAGGAAGCACTGAGGGTTGCAACAGTGCAGAATGTACTCAGGGTGAGGGACTTCAATGTCCAAAACCAAGAGAAGCTCAGTATAACCACTACTGACCGAGTCCTAAAGGACATGGCTGCTAGAGTGAGTCTGTGGCAGGTGGTGAGGGAACCAACAAGAGGGAAAAACATACTTGACCTCATTCTCACGAACCTGCCTGCCACAGATGCATCTGGCCATGACAGTATCGGTAGGAGTGACCACCACACAGTCGTTGTGGAGACAAAGTCCCGCCTTCACATTGAGGATACTCTCCATCGTGTCGTGTGGCATGACGACTGTGCTAAATGGGATGAATTTCAAACAGATCTACCAACTCAAGACTGGGCATCATGAGACATTGTGGGCCATCAGCAGCAGCAGAATTCGACTTGAACACAATCTGTAACCTCATGGCCTGGCATATTCTACCATTACCATCAAGCCAGGGGATCAACCCTGGTTAAATGAAGGGTGCAGGAAGGCATGCCAGGAGCAGCATCAGGCACACCTAAAAATGAGGCAGCTATAACACAGGACCAATTGCATGCCAAACAGCATAAGCAGCAAGTTATAGACAGAGCTAAACGATTCCACAACCAACGGATCAGATCTAAGCTCTGCAGTCTTGCAACATCCAGTCGTGAATGGTGGTGAGCAATTAAATCACTGGAGGATGAGGCTCCACAAATATCGCCATCCTCAATAATGGGGGAGCCCAGCACATCAGTGCAAAAGATAAGGCTGAAGCATTTGTTACCATCTTCAGCCAGAAGTGTCGAGTGGATGATCCACCTCTGCCTACTCCAGGGGTCCCCAGCATCACAGATGCCAGTCTTCAGTCAATTCAATTCACTCCACGTGATATCAAGAAATAGCTGAAGGCCCTAGATAGTGCAAAGGCTATGGCCCCTGACAATATTCCGGCAACAGCACTGAAGACTTGTGCTCCAGAACTTGTTGCGCCCCTAGTCAAGCTGTTCCAGTACAGCTACAGCTCTGGCATCTACCCAACTATGTGGAAAATTGCCCAGGTATGACCTGTTCACAAAAAGCATGACAAATCCATCCAGGCCAATTATCGCCCCATCAGTCTATTCGCGATCATCAGTAAAGTAATTGAAAGGGGTCATCAAAAATGCTATCAAGTGGCATTTGCTTAGCAATAACCAGCTCACTGATGCCCAGTTTGGTTTCCGCCAGGGCCACTCAGCTCCTGACCTCATTACAATCTTGGTTCAAACATGGACAAAAGAGTTGAACTCCTGAGGTGAGATGAGAGTGACTGCCCTTGACATCAAGGCCACATTTGACCAAGTGTGGGATCAAGGAGCCCTAGCAAAACTGGAGTCAATGGGAATTAGGGGGAAAACTCTCCATTGGTTGGAGTCATACTTAGCACAAAGGAAGATGGTTATGGTTGTTGGAGGCCAGTCATTTCAGCTCCAGGAGATCACTGCAGGAGGTCTTCAGGATAGTGTCCTCGGCCCAACCATCTTCTGCTGCTTCATCAATGACCTTCCTTCCGTTATAAGGTCAGAAGTGGGGATGTTTGCAGATGATTGCACAATGTTCAGCATCATTTGTGATTCCTCAGATACTGAAACAGTCCATGTGCAAATGCAGCAAGACCTGGACAATATCCAGACTTGGGCTGACAAGTGGCAAGTAACTTTCAAGCCACACAAGTGAAAGGCAATGACTTTCTCCAACAAGAGTGAATGTAACCATCACCCCTTAGTGTTCAATGGCTTTACCATCACTGAATCCCCCACTATCAACATCCTGAGGGTTACCATTGACAAGAAACTCTGAGGCTTGGAATCCTGTGACAGGTAACTCACGTCCTGACTTCCCAAAGCCTGTCCACCATCTACAAGGCACAAGTCAGGAGTCTGATTGAATACTCCCCACTTGCCTGGATGACTGCAGCTCCCACATCACTCCAGAAGCTTGACACCATCCAAGACAAAGAAGCCTGCTTGATTGGCACCACATCCACAAACGTTCACTCCCTCCAGCACCGACACACAGTAGCAGCAGAGTGTACCAACTACAAGATGCACTTCAGGAATTCACCAATGCTCCTTTGACAGCACCTTTCAAACCCACAACCACTACCAGCTAGAAGGACAAGGGCAGCAGCTAGATAGGAACATCACCACCAGGAAATTCCCCTCCAAGCAGCTCACCATCCTGACTTGGAAATATGTTGCCGTTCCTCCACTGTTGCTGGGTCAAAATCCTGGAACTCCCTTCCTAACCACACTGTGGGTATACCTACAACACAGGGACTGCAGCGGTTCAAGAAGGCAGCTCACCACCACCTTCTGAAGGGAAATAAATAAATTCACATACCATGAATGAATAAAAAAAATCAAGGTCAATGAGCAAATGAAAGCAATATTATGTTATTGAAACAGCTAAAGGTGAAGTTGAAAGAGACCTAGGGGCCTTAACCGTTTCAATTGTGAACATGTTCAGCCAATTCAATAAAGTTGTCCTACATTGGTTCCTGGTCCGGCAAGGTCTCCATTTTAAAATTCTCATCCTTGTTTCCAAATCCTTCCATGGCCTCACCCCTCCCTATCTTTGTAACTTTCTCCAGCCCTTCAACTCTCTGCAATTTCTGCACCCCTCCAATTCTGGCCTCTTGTGTACCCTGAGTTTTCAGCACCCAATTAGTGGCCATGCCTTCAGCTGCCTCAGTCCTGCTGGAAATCTCTTCCTAAACCCCTCTGACTCCCTCTCCTCTTTTAAGATGCTTTTCAAAACCTACCTGTTTGACCAGATTTTTGGTCATCTGTCCGAATAGCTTGTGTGGCTTGGCGTCAAATTTTATTTGATAATAGCATCTGTGACACACCTTGGATGTTTTGCTACATTAAAAGTGCTAAATAAAAGCAAGCTGTTGTTGGTTTACATGACCAAACCTGTAAAATACCAGCCAGAGGTCATTTGTGATCAAATTTTATCTAGTTCTGATGATCAAGTATTGCAGAGAAGAGGCAAAAGTTAGTGATCAACATCTGAGTTATGGGGAAAGACCGGAAAGTAAACATGAAGGGTTTATAAATCAAATAAAATTTTTAAATAAAATTCTTTGACATGTCCCAGCTCTTGTGACACTGTCACATGAAGGGACATATCTGAATAATTTTTTTAAATCTTTCTTTCATATTTTCACAGTGACATTAAACTCTGCCTAGGCCCTGACTCTCCCTCCTCCCCCCGCCTGCACAGGGACCGCTGAAAGCATCCAGATGCGCATCATGCTGGGTGGGCCTTAATTAGCCTGCCCACTTAAAATGGCGGCATGCAGCCAATTGTGGGCAGCGATCAGCTGCGCGCCCGCCTGTGCCTGCTCCCACTCAGCCCCCCCAACGGGGAGAAAATTCTCCTCCAGCAGTAGCAGCTTTTGCTCCTTCTCCTCACCTGCATGCCCCTCCATAGGCCAGAGGGCATGGATATCAAAATCCAGCTGGACGGAAGTAAGATTCAGGGTCCATAGGCAGAGAGGACCAACTGTCTTTATATGACTGAGCACCCATGCCTCAGGAGGCGCAGGTTCTCATAGCAGGCTGGTGCTGACATCTCAGTCTCCTGGAACAAGATCTCCTTCCCAGTGGATCATGGCATGCATTGCGAGACGCTGACAAGCTGCCTGTCACTGGACCCCCACCCCCCTCCCCCATGCCTCCAGGCCTCTCCCTTTTCCCCAATAGCATGCTGTCTTCCCCTGCAGGGAGAGAAAGCCAAGAGGTGTGAATGTCCCTAATGGCTTGTTTGGAGGGGAGGGGAGGGTACTATTTGTGGAAAGTGACTGTAAAGCATGGGTGTGAGAGGGCAATTGGCTGAAGGCAAGCACGTGTGTTGGCTGTTAAGATGGGGATGTGAGATGCCAAGAGAGAGAGAGGAATGAGTGGAGCTGCAAGGTGTGTTGTTCTGATGAGTGTTATGCACAAGAATGCTGTTAAAGGCAGAGTGTGGGATTTGGCGTCTGAAAGTGTTATGCCCCTCACCTGTTTCCTTCCTGAGATACCCGTATCCTCTTAGTGCTCTGTCTCCAGGTTGGTGGGACTAGACATCTAATGCTGACTACCTCGACCACTTCCATCCACACTTGCTTGGTTGGAGAGGTTGGCCTGTTCTTCCCATCCTTAGGAGAGCTCATCTCACTACAACCCCTCAGGACCTCAAAGGAACAATGAGATACCCAAGGGCAGCTTCTCAGGCCTCCTGTACAATCCTCTTCCCTCCCCTCCATTTCGAACATTCACACCTCTCTGCTTTCTCTGCCTGCAGAGGAAGAGAGCACACTACTGGGGAAGAGGCAGAAACCTGGGGGGAGGGTTGGTGGTTGGCATAAGGTGACCTTCCAGTGACAGGCACCATGTCATTCCTATTGTAGCCTCAAAAATCCAAGTGTTGGTGAACCCTTGTATTCTTCCACTAACAGAATTGATACATCTTCCTGACCAGTTCCCCAACTAGTTGGGGAATCAGGAAGCAGGATGTTAATGCAGCTGTTCTGGGAAAGATCTTCAGCAAAGCTTCCCTGTTAGGAAACCAGGTTCCCATTCTGAACATGGTCCCGCCGTTCCGGCCGGGTCCAAATGGACAAGATTCCATCCCGTATCTCAGGATAGGTCAACATCCCTTCAGAAGAGGAGAATGAAGCTGAGAATAATGGGGAAGTTAGTAACAGTGGGCAGGATTTTTAGGTCAGTGTGTGAACGCGATTGGCCGGCCTGGGAGTGAACAGGGAACAGGCCGCGCCGCCCACGATTGGCCCCCTGACCTTGATTTCTAGCTGGCCGGCCAATTAACGGCCAGCCACATGAAGTACGCGCTGAAATGCTCAGCGCTGCTGAAGTGGGGGATGGGGTGGGAGGGGGAGCGCTGATGTAAGCGTGGGCACTGGTGAGTGCTGAATGAAAGTTCCCTGAAGGCAGAGAGCTGCCTCAGGGAGCTGAAGACTACAAAGCAATTAAATAAAGATTTTAAAATCCAAAAAAACATGTGCACGAATCAGAATCAGTCACCGGAACATAAACATGATGAAAATTCTGTCCATGTATTTTTAAAAAATTTAATAATGGAAGCTCATCCCACCCTTGGATGAGGTTTCATCAAAAATGTGAAGTCTGCCTGGCCGATTCACCCGTCGGCCAACCGTAAGGTTGGACAGACCACGAAAAATCGTGGACAGTTGGAACCTTAACAACTTTGATTCTCTCCTTAATTGCCGGTGGGCGCGCTTCTGACTTTTGCGCACGCCGACCAAAATATTGTTTTGAGCGCGGGGTGACGTCGGGACGCTTGCCCGCACACCAATCTAAAAATTCTGCCCAGGATTACAGAAAGATTGCTTCATATGAAAGAAGGATTTTGTCATGGTTTGCCTATGTGGTTGTTGTTTGAATGCATACCTTAACATTATAAATTTATCATCAGAAGTTCCAAGATGTCATGAAGAAAATGGACGTTTGAATGGCCCTCTGCATTTTATGGCCCTGCCCCAGCCGGAAAATTCTGCCGATGATTCCTTTTACTGAAGCAGTTTAGTGTCATTGTACTAAATATAACTAGGGAACAGATTGTGATAAGGAATACCACTTTCAAACATGTGACATTTCCTGAGAGTGCAGATTATTACTCCAGGCAAATGTGAAACCCTTTAATTCACTATTTACGCGCATGAATTGCATACACAATGTAAATTGTTCTCAGTGACAGGCAAATCAGAAACTTATTATTAGCCCGCTGGTAAAAAATATTTGTCTAACAACCAACTGAGGGTCATTAATCAGTCGGAGCTTTTTGTGATAGTTTCCCTGCTTCCCTCTGTGTTCTATGATCCAAATGGGTTTGATGCATTATCATGGGAATCGCAGTGAAGTGAATATAAAAGGTGCAGTGGTTTAAGTCCTTCCAGTTGAGAAAATCTGTCAGTTGCCTACCAGTAGAGCTCCTGGCCCTTCCTCGGTGCTAAAAGTAGAGCAGCCAAAAATATCAAACTTTCATTTACTAGCAATCTCTGACAGTCATGTAAAATTGTTAAAATCTATATTCTAGCAAAACATTCCAACATGCTTTCTCTGAATTGTTTTGACTGCTGCACCGATGAGTAAAAGAAAAACACATATTTTTAAAGAACAATTATGTAATCACCATTTGAGGTCAATTTTCTGTGTGAATTCTCTGAAATTTGAAATACACTTTGAAGTATAATATCATCACATATGCATTCTGCAGATGAGACATTAGCTATTTTGCTAATGCAATCTTTGTTAGAAGGATGAATCAGAATAATTTCTTAATGGTAAAAGGAACAAAGAGATTGAAAAAGGAATTTAAGTGTATATAGGCTGTGTGCTGTAACTGCAGCAAATGGGAGTTAATGGGGAGCATTGTGCTCCCAGACAGCTATATCTGCAGCAAGTGTTTGTAGCTCGAGCAGCTCTAGCTCAGAATTATTGAACTGGAGTCCAAGCTGCAGGCATTGCGGGACATCAGGGAGGGGGAGAGTTACCTGGAGATTGAAGCGCTTTTTAAACAAGTTAAAAATTTAATGAAACATGTCCCCTCATGTGACGCAGTCACATGAGATGGGACACGTTTTTTATTTTCAAAATAAAGTTTTTATTTAATCAGTATTAGCTCTAGAAGACCTCATCCGGCTCGTGGATGAGGTTTCCTAAAAAATGTAAAGGCCGCTTGGCCTTTTCACCTGCCCGCCAACTGTTAGGTTAGACGGGCAGTGTAAATTGGGAGTTACTTAGTACATTAATGGCCTTAATGGGCCTTTCAGTTATCGGCGGGCATGCAGCCAACTCCTGCACATGCCCGCCGAATGAAATATTGCGAGGCAGAGTGATGACGCTGGGACGCATGCCCGACGTCATCGCATATCATTTTACATTCCGGTGTGTCGGGCCTACCCCCGCATGCCAAATATAAAATTCTGCCCCTGGAATCGTGACCCACCTGCCATTTTTAAAGGCTTCCCAACCCAACTGGATGAAAATACAGGCTGTAATCCCTGAACAACTATTAAATTCCAGTAGGCTCTAGAATAATTGGCTCATTAATGAGCCTAATCGACAATCTGCCTTGAGTGGGTGGTTTTACCCCATGTCTCCAACTTAATTGTGGGAGGTTTTCCCGCTCCTGGGAGACTGATGTGTGGCCTGTCCTGAGATTATGTAGGTCTGACAGTCATGTTTCCTGCTGCAGTGAGCTGCATGAAATCCTGCCCTTTAGCTCTGTTTCTCTCCACAGATGTTGCCTGACCTGCTGAGTATTTCTAGCATTTTCTGTTTTTATTTCAGATTTCCAGCATCTGCAGTATTTTGCCTTTGTAATAGAGACAATGGGGAAGTAACGCTTTATTTGTAAACTTTTGGTCAGATCCTATCTCCAATATTGCATTTAGTTTAGGGCACTGAACCTCGAGAAATATATATTGACCTTTGAGGAGGTGTAGCGCAGAGTCATTAGAACAATAGTGGGGCTTAAAGGGTTAAATCGTGAATCTGGTTTGTAATTCCTTGACTTTAGGAAGCTTGGTGATCTAATTAAGGTATTCAAAATGAAAAGAGGAATTTAGAGTAGATAAATTGAAACTATCTCTTCTGGAAGGCAACCGAGAACAAGAAGGCACAATCTTAATAGGGCATTTGGGAGTGAAATCAGAAAGCACTTTTTAACGCAAGGAGTAATGAAAATCTGGAAGTGTCTCCTTCAAAAAGCTCTGGATTCTGGGGTCTAATTGGAGCTTTCAAAAGTGAGATTGAAAGATTTATATTAAGTAAGGGTATCAGTGGATTGACATGTAGGTGAGGCAGGTAAATGGAATTGTGGTTCAGACCAGCCAAGATCTAAATGAATGGCAGAACAAGCTTGAGGGGCTGAATCGTCGTTCCTGTTCCTGTTAGTCTTCTAATAAATATAACATTGATATTTATGTTGTTGAGACAGAACAACAGTAATAAACTGAAATAATTAAGTTTAGATTAAAGTAACATAAGGATTGCTTAAATATAAGCAAAATAATGTGGATGCTGGAAATCTGAAACAAAAACAAAAATTGCTGGAAGAACTCAGCAGGTCTGACAGCATCTGTGCAGGGAAAGACAGAGTTAACATTTTGAGTCTGTATGACTCTTCTTCAGAACGAAAGAGAAGTAGAAATGTGGTGAAATATTTACTATTTAAGGGGGGGGTGGGACAGGTGAATCTGGATAGAAGGCCAGTGATAGGTGGAAGCAAAGGAGATATTGCAAAAAATGTCATACACAAAAGGTCGAAGGGATGTTGACAGTGGTGATATTAGCTAAGGAATGTGCTAATGGTGACATTAAGAGTGGAAAGCAGGAAGAGCAAGTGACAGATGGTTTTAGTGGGGCTGGGGTGGGGGAGGGGGTGGTGTGCGAGAAAAGATCGAAATAGGCTAAAAAGTGGGGATAAAACAATGAATGGAAATAAATTTTAAAAATAATAATAGAAATAGGTGGGGAAAATATATATATATAAAAATTAAAAAATAAGTATTTGAAAAAAGGGGATCACCTCTGCCCTCACACCTTCCTCTCCCTCAGAACCATGATAGGGTATCCCTTGTTCTCACTTTTCACCCCACCAGCCTCCTCATTCAAAGGATCATCCTCTGCCATTTCCGCCAACTCCAGCATGATGCCACCACCAAACACGTCTTCCCTTCACCCCCCCAGCATTCCGTAGGGACCGTTCCCTCCGGGACACCCTGTCCACTCCTCCATCACCCCCAACACCTCATCCCCTTCCCATAGGACCTTCCCATGCAACCGCAGCAGTTGCAACATCTGCCCCTTTACTTCCCCCATCCTCACTGTCCAAGGGCCCAAACACTCCTTTCAAGTGAAGCAGCATTTCACTTGCACTTCCCTCAATTTAGTCTACTGCATTCGCTGCTCACAATGCGTTTTCCTCTACATTGGAGAGACCAAATGCAGACTGGGTGACCGCTTTGTGAAACACCTTCGGTCTGTCCGCAAGCATGACCCAGACCTCCCTGTCGCTTGCCATTTCAACACACCACCCTGCTCTCATGCCCACATGTCCGTCCTTGGCCTGCAGCAATGTTCCAGTGAAGTTCAATGCAAACTGGAAGAACAACACCTCATCTTCCGACTAGGCACTTTACAGCCTTCCGGGCTTAACATTGAGTTTAACAACTTCAGATCTTGAACTCTCTCCTCCATCCTCACACATTTTTGATCCTCTTTTTTCAAATATTTATTTTTTAATTTTTATATATATATACTTTCCCCACCTATTTCTATTATTATTATTTTTAAAATTTATTTCCATTCATTGTTTTATCCCCACCTTTTAGCCTATTTCGATCTTTTCTCCGACACCATCCCCTCCCCCACCCCAGCCCCACTATAGGGCCATCTGTCAATTACTCAACCTGCTTTCTACTCTTAATGTCACCATTAGCACCTCCTTTAGCCAGCATCACCACCATCAACATCCCTTCGACCTTCTGTTTATGAAATCTTTTGCAATCTCTCCTTTGCTTCCACCTATCTCTGGCCTTCTATCCAGCTTTACCTGTC
Organism: Carcharodon carcharias; assembly: GCF_017639515.1. NCBI lineage: Eukaryota > Metazoa > Chordata > Chondrichthyes > Lamniformes > Lamnidae > Carcharodon > Carcharodon carcharias. Next base: position 124,294,693 of record NC_054472.1, on the reverse strand, counting down.
CCACACCCCTTTAACAATATATATTTCACCACATTTTTACTTCTCTTTAGTTTTGAAGAGTCATACGGGCTTGAAATGTTAACTCTGTCTTTCCCTCCACAGACACTGTCAGACCTGCTGAGTTTTTCCAGCAATTTTTGTTTTTGTTAAGGATTGCTTAGCTGGGCTATACTCCAATGGAGGAAGAGAAAAAAGGGAAGGCAGCCTTGATTATAACTTCTGTAGTAAATATTGTAAAGCCTCAAATCAATGTTGTTTGATGTCTGAGATAGGATTTTGTCATGGTTTGTCTATGTGGTTGTTGTTTGAACGTACACCGTAATATTATAAATATATCAGGAGAAGTTCCAAAATGTCATGAAGAAAATGTTTCTTACCGTTGTGTAGTAATTCTAACAGTTAACAGCTATACTTAAATTGTTTCCTTTCTCCTTCCCTTACCCTCCCCACCCCCTGATCTGTTCCTTCCAGATTGCACGTATCTCATAATGTTTGCCCTGAGTGACAGCTACACAAACATTTCTTCCTGTTATTTGCTACCTATAATGGGCTGTCAAGCGCATACTTGCATGATATAGGTGGCATGTTTATGATTAGTGCTCTCTGCGCAAAGTCTTTATCTACAGGAGGGCAAATCAGACGTTCAGCTGTAGAATTTAAAATGCCCAATTTGCAGCCTTCTCTGGCCATTAATTTGAATCCCTTTGTGCATGTCCGTGATCTATCAAATTCGGTACTGTTTTAGTATTACTGAATTTTTTTTGCATCATTTCTGTCCATTTACTTAGTCACTGTAGTCCACAAAAGTTTTATTTTGTATTTGCTATTCTACCATACCACAGTGATGACAGTTTGCTACAAAACTAAAAGGCTGATTTTCATTTCAGTACCAGCTGGGCAATAGTAGGATGAAAAATTGCAAAAATAAAAGGAAATAAACCCTGGGAGGTCCTAACATTCTCATTTTTAGGCAGGACTCCACTTAGGTGGCCAACAGAATTGCCACCAGATGAAACCTGATAAATATATATAAAAATGTGTTATTTGCCATTGCCAGGGATCCTTGACCTGTGCTTGCCAATGCTATTCTGCCTGCCTGTCCACAAACAGGTACAGGCAGTAATTTCCAATATCTTTAAAGGGATTCATAGCTGCAGATAGGGGAAGCTGAAAGCAATCTGCAGGTCATTTTTTCTGATGCCTATCCTGTGTTTCAACATTAAAGGTTTCCATTAATTCATCCCTCGCTGCTCCGCAAAAAATTCCTTGCTGAAAACTCTTACCCTGGAGCTCCCCCCATGCCAGTAAGTTGTTGGTCTGCCCACCTGATATTATGCTGGGAGTTGTCTTAATTGTTTCAGAGTGGGACTTCCACCCCCATCTGGGAGGAAGTCCCGCCTTAAAGAGCTGCCAGTCAATCTGATTGGCTGGCAATTCTGTGGTCCCAGCAGCACTACAGGATCGAGTGGTTGTCACTGTTGGGAGTGCAGGTAGTCCCCAAGGAATCAAAAACAAAAATACCTGGAAAAACTCAGCAGGTCTAACAGCATCTGCGGAGAGGAACACAGTTAACGTTTCGAGTCCATATGACTGTTCAGGTGAATTTGGGATTTTGCACGGGCCTTACTGGCCAACCCCAATGATGGGTGGGGAGTGGGCCAGGTTTGAGTGTCTAGGGAGAGGGTTAAAGGGCGGGTGTGATCTTTGAGGTGGTGCTTCCAATGAGTGCAAAGAACCCTCCCCACAAAGGAGGAACTGTCCTTCCTGCTTGACAGCAGCCCGCATAGTGAAAGTTGTCAGGCTACCTGCCTTGCTTCTGTCTTTCCCTGACGCACATAAAATAGCGGTGTAAAATAGAGGTGGAATGAGGCCTTTACGTCAGCTCTAGTTGGCCATTTTAGGGCCTCGTTGTACCTAAATTGCCTTCCCAACCATCGTAACATGAGAGACAGGTCAGGGGTGGGCAGGAAGATCATCTGCTTTATTTTACAAGCCCCTCCACCTTCAAGTGTGCCAGCGGAGTGGGAAGGGTGGTCGTAAAATCCAGCTCTCTGTTTCAATTCTGTAACTCCTGCTGCAGGTCCATTACAATCAACTGCCTTCCCAAACAGACAGCTGCCTAATAGCAGAATGATTGGAATTCGCCTGTTGTATTTAAATGAGGTCTGACCATAAAATCAATTGGGCCTCCTGCTGGCATCGTGAGGTGGGCAGAATACAGTTCCACCCACTGCTTGCCTACTAAGTGCCAGTGACCCCCGGTGTATATTCCAGTGACAGATCATCACAAGGAGATAATTGATCCTATGGTTCACAGACATTCCATTAGGGAAGACTGCAACAGATTCAACTTCTGGAATTAGGGCACAAGGTCCACTTACAGGAGAGAATTGGTACTTTAAAGTACCTTAAATAACATTGCCTTTATTCCATTTGAATCCCGTCCTACTGGTCCAGTGTTGACTGCTTCTTTTATACATTTTTTCTGTAGTTGGTCTGTCGTGACATTTAAAAATGTACTTAGGCGAGATGGTGTCAACATGAATTATTCTCATTATGCATGAATGTTGACAAGGTTGAAAAAGGAAGTGACGAAAGGTTTTTAGCAAATATTTTTACTTTAAATCTCTTCGAAGTTAAAGAGTATTACATTTTCAAGTTCCTCACTTATAAGAAATATGTTTTGCATCTGCAATAGTTGGCCATTCATTACCATTTATTTTTATTTGATATCTGTGTCAGTAATTCATTAAATCATAGGGACTAAAAAAAGTTTTACTGAGCTTGCTTCTCTAATAGCAGGGCTGTCTCACATTATTAAAGACTTCAGCTATGTCTCTCCCTCAGGATTACATGGAACTGCTGGCTGAATGAGGATTGCTCCAATTTTATTAAGCTCTTGATTTTTTTTTTTAACTACAGTGGCCACAACATAAGAATAGCTCCAGGGAAGATGTGAGCATTGCCCAAACAATAATTCTTTCGTATAGCTAATTAATTAGTGTGCTCCACAAACAAAGGTTTGTGAAAGATTTGACTCAGATTTGAAGCTCAAAGTCATTCTGCTCCAGTGCTTCTGAAGCATAAATTGCAGCTGTGGCTCATTTAGCCAGCAACTCACCCACGAAGTGAGACTGAACTGTGTTAAACATCAGCCTCCACATTAAACTTCTTATTTTAATTATTTTATTATTACCACCATAATTTAAAACTACCTATGTATGTTTCATGGGTCTGAATGTGATTGGTGGGCAAAGGAGCAGTCGGGAAATGGACCACCGACCGCGATCAGGCCCTGACTGTGATTTCACACTGGCTGGCCAGTTAATGCCCAGCCAGCATGAAACTCGCGCTGAAATGCTCAGCGCTGCAGGGGTGGGGGCAGGAGGAGGGCGGGCAGTGACATTACGCAGGCACGGGCGAGTGCTGAGAGAAAGCTCCCTGAAAGAGGAGAGCTGCCCCAGAGAGCTGCAGGCCTGAAAACCATGAAATAAGGTTTTGAAAATCGGGAAATGAAATGTTCCAAGTGTCACAATCAGGCACCTGAACATATAGATGATAAAAATGCTGTCCATAGATTTTTATTTTTATTTTATTGAATAACAGAAACTCATCCTACCCTTGGATGAGGTTTCATGAAAAGTGCATTTGGCCGATTTGCCTGTCTGCCATCCATAAGATTGGATGGACCTCAAAAAGTCAGAGTCAATTGCTCGGTTAATGGGCTTAATGCCCTCTTAATTTTCGGTGGGCGGGCTTCTGACTTCTGCACACAACCGCCAAGCAAAATGTTGCGTGACATTAGGATATTTCAGGACACTCACCCAACGTCATCTCACAAGATTTCGCGTCCGGTCAGGTCGGGCACGCGCCTGCCCGATCAGCATAAAATTCTGCCTGTAGTTTTTTTTTAGCAAACTCCTTGTACCTGTTTTATGGGCATGAAAGGGGTGCAGCAAGGCTCAGTTTTGGACTCTACTATCCTGTGCCCCAAGGATGCATGGAAAACATCCACCCTAACATTGGTTAGGTTATTTTGGACAACTTTGGTGGCCACTTAAAACAGGTATGAAGCCCCTTAGATATGTAAATGAGGGGCCAACTAGGTCACCTTACAGACATTGGGTTGCTACGCTCAGGATTCTTCATTCACAACTACAGCCTAAGCAGTGGTGCTATGAAATGTAGGTTTCTCAAAGATATTTTTAAAAAGTCTTTTTGTGCAGCCAAGATCATGTTGAATGCCCCTTCCCTCAATTCCCCCTTCCAAGTTGCCTGCTCAGCCCACCTCCTGGGGCTGACCTTTAAGCCTCCCCCAGCAAGACAATTGGCTCAATATTTTGTGGCCTTCCAATCATGAGCTGCCTGTGGAGTCGGGGCAGACAGGCAGCGGATCTTTGCATCTAAAACATTAATGAGGCCTGAGGCTTAATTTCAGGCCAGCCTCATGTCTTTTGCTTGCGGCACGTGCTACCTGCACAGTACCAAGCTTGGGGCAAAAACGGAATGGTACCAAACAACATTACTTAGTAATACAGAGCAGTTTGGTCATCAGCTGGAAGAGGTTTGATGTTATCAGAAAAGTCATGATGAAGACTCACATTTAAAATATCAGATGATGATGCATGCCCAGCATTTTTTGTTTCAAGTCATATTTCAGGCATTTGCAGATTTTCTTTTCATATCCACTAAATGTATGTATACATTTGAATACAAGCAGTTTTAATGCCATGCCTTAGATTACTGTACATGTAGTGGATAATTTTACAAATTTATATTCCCAGCTAGGAGCTTCAACCAATGGAAATGAAGAGCCACGACCAAAATTCCTGATGTGTATTCTCAGGGAGGTGAAGCTCCATGGCAGGGACACAAATTTATACAGTTGCAACTATAAAATATGTCTGTCTCCCTTTTCCTCATCTTCACGTCCTCTTACTTAGGAGATTATGATATTTCAGCCCAGAGATTTTCAATTGAAAGAAATGAGAAGATGAATACAATTGAGAACCAGACTGAATATTGGAGGAATTGAAAAAGCAAATAGGGGAAGCCAAGAGAGGATATGAGAAGAGACTGGCAGTTAACATGAAAGGGAATCCAAAAGCCTTCTATAGGCATATAAATGAAAAAAGTAAAAATGATAAAAAAGAGGAGTGTGACAATTAGGGACCAAAAATGAGTTTTACACATGGTGGCAGGGGGTATGACTGAGGGATTAAATGAATACTTTGCATCTGTCTTTACCAAAGAAAATGTTGCCCAAATCACTCTGAAAGAGAATGTAGTTCAGACAGTTGAAGGCTTTAAAATTGATAAGGAGGAAACATTGGATAGACTGTATGTACACCAGGACCAAATGAGATGCATCCAAGGATACTGATGGAGGTAAGATTGGAAATTGCAGAGGCACTGGTCATAATTTTCCAATCTTCCTTAGGCTCAGGGGTGGTGCCAGAAGACTGGAGAATTGCAAATGTTACACCCCTGTTGAAAAATGGGCGTAAAGATAAGCCCAGCAATTACAGGTCAGTCAGTTTAACCTTGGTGGTGAGGAAGCTTTTAGAAATGATAATTTGAGAAAAAATTAATAGTCAATTGGGAAAATGTGGGTTAATTAGTGAAAGTCATCGTTGATTTGTTATGGGCAAACCGTATTTAACTAACTGGTTTGAGTTTTCTGATGACCTAACAAAAAGGTTGATGAGGGTAATGCTGTTGATGTTGTATACATGGACTTCTGAAAGGCATTTGACAAAGTGTCACACAACAAACTTGTGAGCAAAATTAGAGCTCATCGAATAAAAGGAACAGTGGCAAAAGTTTATGAAACTGGCTGAGTGACAGGAAATAGAGAGTAGTGGTTAATGAATGTCTTTTGGACTGGAGGAAGTTTTGTAGTGGAGTTCCCCAGGGGCGAGTGTTAAGATTCCTGCTCTTCCTGATATATATTAATGGCGCAGACCTTGGTGTACAGGGCACAATTTCAAAAATTTCACCCAACACAAAACTTGGAAGCATTGTGAACGGTGAAGAAGATGGTGCGGAAATTCAAAAGGACATAGCTTAGCGGAATGGGTGGACAAGTGGCAGACGAAATTTAATGTAGAGAACACTTTAGTGATTAATTTTGATGGGAAGAATGCAGAGAGACAATACAAAATAAAGTGTACTATTCTAAAGGAGCAGAGGGACTTTGGTGCTTTGTGCACAAATCATTGAAAGTGATAGGACGGATTGAGAGAGCAGTTAATAAAGTATACAGCATTCAGAGCTTTCTAAATAGGATTTTAGAGTATAAAAGCAAGGAAGTTATGTTAAACCTGTAAACAAAAACTAGTATAGTCTCAACTGGAGCATTATGTCCAGTTCTGGGCACCACACTTTAGGAAGGATGTAACGGCATTAGAGAGGGTGCAGAAAATTTTCACAAAAATGGTTCCAGGGATGAGGAACTTCAGTTACATCGATAAATCGGAGAAGCTGAAACTTTCTCCTTGAAAAAGAGAAGGGTGAGAGGAGATTTGTTAGAGGTATTCAAAATCATGGGTGTTCTGGACAGAGTACATAGGGAGAAGCTGTTCCCATTGGTGAAAGGGTTGAGAACAAAAGAGCACAGATTTAAGGTAATTGGCAAAAGAAGCAATGGAGGCATGAAGAAAAACTTTTTAATGCATCTAGTGGTTAGGATCTGGAACGCACTGTCTGAGAGTGTGGTGGAGGCTGAGTCAGTTGACGGATTCAAAGGGAATTAGATCATTATCTGAAAATGAAAAATGTGCAGAGCTATGGGGAAAACATGGCGGTGGGGTGGGGGGGGTAGGTGGCACTATGTGAATTGCTCCTGCAGAGGGCCAGCATGGACATGATGGGCAAAATGGTCTCCTTCTTTACTGTAACCTTTCTGATTCTAGGACTTCTTTTTGTAATATCACATTCCAAGTTAGACATTAGCCCTGTCTTGGAAATATTTTCTTTTTATTTTAGCAGGAGTAACAATGAATGGGAGAAAATGTTTAAAAATTAGTCAGGTTCCAAAGCAGCTCACTAAGCAGGTATTGCAATAATTTGTTTCAAATATCACTAGTGTTTAAATGGTTCCTCTAATCGTTTCCCAAAATGAGTAGATTTTCTTGACACACTGAGAGAGACAAGAACGCTGGCAAAAGGAAGCAAGTTTATGGATGAGAGACAAGAAAGATTCTGTATGGATGACAAGATAATACATTTATATTTACATGCCTGTGAGACTGTCATAGGATTCATTTTTAATTATTGGGAAGCACTCCACATAGGCTTCCCTGAAACAACCGAAGTTAGCAAATTTAAGTATGTGGTATGATATAATGCGTAGTCAGTATAATTGGCCATCAGCAAATTTTTGATTTTGAAAAGTATTCAAGTTATGGTTTTTGTTTCATAAAGCCTTCCACTCAACAAAAATCAATACCAGTAAGTGCATTGCTCTGGTTCCATTGGAATTATTTTATTCTAGTCATTTCAATAATTGCTTTGCATCTGCTATAAGCCTGAAGGCAGGGAGAGAACCGAGGGCACTGGGGGAGCTATTTTGTGATCAGGGATCCTGGAGGAACAGGCTCCCCTCAGGCTCTGCTGAACTTAATGGCCAAACCTGATTAACATCTTTAGTCTCCATTTCCCAGCAGCAGTCAGCCAGATTGAGGGGCTAGCTGGCTGGTGGGCAGATAGGCCTTTGGCACCAGACCACAGCTAGGGGCGGGTTGAGAGGGGGAAGGAAGGGGTTAGGTGCTTCCTGGTGAAGATCAGAAGGATTGGTGGTGGACGGGACTGGAGGACTCTGTGGCATTTTTTAAATGTGTTCATGGGATATGGGCGTCGCTGGCTAGGCCAGCATTTATTGTCCATCCCTAATTGCCTTTGAGAAGGGCATGGGTCAGGGCAGTATCAGAAGAGCTCCCGTAGGGGAGATTGGAAAAGCCTCAGGAAGCTTGGAAGGGTCGGAGTTGGGGAGATTGGACGGATCGGGGAGATATTGGAAGGATCATGGAGTATCTGATCAGTGAGTTAGGTGAAGCAGGTAAACTGGGTCCCGCAGGTATGTGAAATATGCGTAGCTCTGGGTACAAAAGTCCTCAGCTCACTTTAGCTGCCAGGTTTCTCCAGACCTGAGAAACCCAGCCAGTCAGGGTTAAGTTTAAATTGGAAGATAATTCTGAGGTATGCAATCTCATTATAATATTTAAATGACCAATGTGAGCAGGTTGGTTCCTCGCTCCCACCCCTTCTGTTAAAACTGGAAATGGGCGTTTGGAGGCAGGTTGGGGTTTGAATTCAGACTGTTTTTATATTTTTACATGCCACCTGACCAAACCTTCTTGTTTTGGTGGTTAAAAATTCCCTTGTATATTTCTAGTTATGCTTTGATGTCAGCTTCAGTTCAGGAAGGTTACCAGCTGAAATGTATGAAATTCACCTGAAATTAGTTGGAACACTTGCAAAGGACATGTGGTCCAATTTGAAATTGATTGGAATCGAAATCTAAAAGATATCCAATTTATGCAGTATTTTCATTCTTGATTACAGACTTGTATTGCATCTGAAGAGAAATTCCATTTTGATTTCCTCTCACACTCCGACTGCTTTCACCCTGTTGTATTTATTAAATTAACAACAATAGTTTGTTGTAAAATTCTAATTTGTTACACTAGAATATGAAAAAAATGGATTTCTGGTGTGAATTTTGTAACCTCATGATGCCCTAAAGTGCTTCAAACGCTTTTGAATTGTGAGAACTGTTGCAATGAGGGAAATGCAGAAGCAAGTTTTCACACAGGAAGAATCCACAAACTACAACATAATAATGAGTAGTTTTTTTTTAAAGTGGTATTGATTGAGGGACGTGTATTGGCCAAGATACCAGGGATGACTCCCCTGCTCTTCTTCAAATAATGCCATGGGTATATGTTATGTCCATCTGAAAGGGCAGGCAGGGCTTCAGTTAAACATTTCATCTGAAAGATAGCACTTCCATTAATACAGTGCATATTCAATACAGCACTGATGTGTCAGCTTGGATTATAGACTCAAGTCTCTGGAATGGAACTTGATCCACCAACTTTTTGACTCAGTGGTGAGAGTGCTTCTATTGAGCCAGGCTGACCCACATAGTCTAATCTAGTTTGAAATCAATTGTAGCATTATTCTAATTGCAGTGAAGAGGCTTTGCAGAGCCATAGTATAAATTGTGATTTTGGATAGCATTGTCTGGTAATCATAACATAGCTACTTTCCTTGTGATGCAGATCAGCAGCTGCTACCAAGTATTATCAACTCAGTTGATTTGCGAGAAGCCAGCAGAGTGGGTAGGAAGCTGAATGAATGGAGGAAGTTTAACCTGAACAGGAGTGAATGAGTGGGTGAGTATTAAATTATATTTTTGACAAGTTAGTTGCTAACTTGGCTTCTTTTTTGGAAAAATAAATGAGGCTGATTTGCTTGACAGGCCGGCTATTTATTAAGTGGCAAAGTAGTGTAGACAGGATGCAATCTTTCACTAATTTGACGGTTTTAAAATTGGTACCTGTGTTTGAATTAGTTGTTTCCATTGATTATTGGTTGAATAAATTGATATAGGTTGTAAAAGTAGGCGGCATTCAATTTGCAAGGGATCAGCAGAGTGAAAAGGCAGCTGATTGAGCAAAGGGATCTTGGCATAAAATTGAAGTTCAACATTGAAATGCAGTTTTCTCGAAATAGCTTTCAATTACATAGAATGACTACAGCACAGAAGGGGGCCATCATGTGCATGCTGGCTCTCTGAAGGAGCAATTCACCTAGTAACACTCCCTAGCCTTCTCCCCATAGCCTTGCACATAGTGATTATGGGAATGGTGCTGAGCTGTGAGAATGGGAGATGTAGTGATGGAATGATTAGAACCTACCACCCTTTAATCTTACACCGACCATGCCAACACACCCAGTATCCACCATGAGCTGACCTCAGGACCCTTGCAGTAATGAGATAAAGTTCTGTAAAATAACGTTCTATGGACTGAATTTTTTATGTTCATTGGTGGACGCACACCCGACCCAATCCGGCATGAAATCGTGCAAGATGATCTCAAGCAAGCGACCCGTGTCATCCCGTTCTTGCATAATATTTTGCTCAATTAGGAAGGCAATTAAGCCCATTAATGGCTCAATTGGCTCTGATTTTTCATGGCCCATTCAGCCTTACAGCTGGCAGGCGGGCGAATCAGCCAGGCGGCCTTTACATTTTTCATCAAATCCCATCCAAAGGCGGGATGAAGTTTCCGTTATTAAATAAAATAAAAATCTGTGGACAGCATTTTTATCAGTTGTATGTTCAGGTGCCTGATTGTGATGCTTGGATATTTTTTTTCTGATTTTTTAAATTTTATTTCATGGTTTTCGGGTCTGCAGCTCCCTGAGTCAGCTCTCTGCCTTTAGGGAGCTTTCTCTCAGCGCTCGCCCACGCCCGCGTTGATGTCATTGTCCGCCCTCCTCCCGCCCCCACTCCAGCGGCACTGAGCTTTTCAGCACGTGCTTTACACTGGCTGGCTGTTAATTGGCCAGCCAATGTGAAATCATGGTAAGGGGCCAATCGTGGTTGACGGTCTGTTTCCCAGCTGATGCCAGGCCCATCGATCGCATGCTGCCGCCAAGCTGAAACTTCAGGTCTATGTGTTTTTTCCGGACTTCATTATATTGAAAAAAACACTTTACTTCATAAAAACCTATTTACTACATTTCCATTCCTTCAATTAAATAAAGTCTTACAACAACAAACATTTCATTTAGGTGCACAATCCCTTCTAACAACAAGCATTGGAATTCACAGTCCCACATCGGAGAGTCTATAACCACTTATAGCTGTAATTCAAATTGTGAAGTAACAGACATGTACTGTGATAATGGACGGTTGTGAAATCAGGCATGCTGCAGTACTCAGCAATAGAAGCCCTCAGGTTTATGTCAACAGATAGAGTGAAATAGCTAGCAATCTATTTTTTGACACTGCAGACATTTATTTTCAAAAATTTAAAGGGCAGGGATTTTAAATGCCTTGATTGCTTGACAGTTCTCTTTAACAGCTACTTTTGACAGTATTGACAGTTGGTTTTGACAGGTCGGTTAACAGTTCCGATGAGCTTGACCATAATGAATTTTTGCAATTTTTTACACACTCCTATGTCTACTTTAAACAATTCCAAAGGACACCTGACCTGCTCCAAAGGGCACCTGACCTCTCTCAAAAGATACATGATGTCCATCCAAGGGCATCTTACCTCCCCAAAATATATCCTGGGTCCAGATCCAAAGGGTACCTTACCTCCCCAAAGGGATACTTGGCTTTCCAAACAAATCCACAGAATTTGGACCTGCTCTTACCAGATCACTCTTCAGGTTTCACACTCCTGACCTGCCAAACTTCCACTTCAGTGGAAGCAGCTGATGATTTAAATGGCCAGCTCCTTCCATAAAAAGCTCCCGCCCCCATTCTCAGCCTCACCAAAATGGGAATTGTTGTGCTCAGGGACAGCACTGACAATTTTCAGCCACTTTTGCTATTCATCATGGTGAAAATTTGGACCAATGCCTCAGAATGAGAAGAAATGAGTTTAAGCTAAGATAGTCAACATAGGTTTCTATATTGATTCCAAGCAAGTATGGAGAGTACAAATGAGCAACAAGAATATCAGTGAATGACCACAGTGAAGCCATTTCAGTGCACAGATCAAACATCAGGAGGATTGATAAAGAGATGTATTGAAGCATGATTGCATATCTCCATTATTGGCATTAACATTAGCCCAAATTAATGGTAAGTCATAGCACAGATTTACAGATTGATGCTGTAGTTATGTACTGAGGGAGTGCTGCAGTGGTGGAAGTGCTGTCCTGCAAATGAGATATCAAACCAACTAATATGGACCTTTAAAGGATGGATGGCACTTTTCAAATAAGAGAAAGCAATGCTCCAGCCAGTCTTTATTTTTGGAACAAAACCTGGTCACATTATTGCTGTTTATGGAGCCTTGCAAGTTTTTTAAATTGGCTGCAGTGCTTGCTACATTATATTGCTGATTGCTCTTCAAAAGTGCTTCATTGGCTATAAAGTACTTCAGATCACCCTGGGGTCACGAAAAGCACTACATAAATACGAGAATGCCCTTTTTGCGGTCTTGTGAAGTCCGTGGACCATGTATACATAGGGTGTTGTAGGCTGCACTCCCTTTTTAGTTACTTGAAAAACCTTTTATTGATGTTTTGTTTGCACTTCAGCCCCACGCTCCTGATCTATGGGCACCCGGTGCGGAAGGGGGTCGGGAAGGAGGAGGACCTCCTCGTGAACCTGCTCCTGGGCCTGGCCAAGTTGGCCATTAACAGGTCCAGGCAGCGGGCGATCGACGGAGGAGTCCCGCCCGATTGTTTGTCCCTCTTCCGCGACTACGTTCGCTGCCGGATGTCCCTGGAGAGGGAGCACGCGGTGTCTGCTGACACTCTCGAGGCCTTCCGTGCTCGGTGGGCACCGCGGGGACTGGGGTGTTTTGTTGACCCCTTTAATCACATTTTGATTTAAAGTTTGTAAGGTTCCTTTAAACTTTGTCCTTGGTTTTACAGCTGACCTGAATTAGGGGCTGTGCCTGATTTATCCCAATTTTGTTGATTTGGTTTTCATTTAAAAGATTTAAAAGATTATCAAGAGTTCAAATCTCACACTGGTAAAACTATAAATACGAGAATGTCTTTTTAACGGCAACCCAGACTTTGGCAACAATGCTATGACATAATTAAAGTGACAGTAATTTCTCCTGAGAAGTGAAAGGATATCTGTCATAAAAAACTATTTTCACCTATGTGTTACGACCCACTCCCAGGTGAGGTATCCCAAAGTTGTTGATCCAGGCTAGACCCCTCAATATATCACTGTCTGGCTGGAACAGCCCCAAATTGTTATGCCCCGAATGAGGAGGGATGAACCAGCTCCCTGTCTTTATTCAGCACACCCCCCTCAGCCCCCACTGTTAGTCACAACAATGTTTAATCTAAAAAGGATCCCTTTCGCAGATACCTTTTCCCCAGACTTAATTGTTCTGGTTTTGAAGGAGCCAATCTGATCAGACTTTGTTAAGTTAAAGGTAAGAGTAAGTTTATTAACTACCAAAGGCAAGAAAGAATAAAGCACATGCATATACAGTCATACAGGTTAAAAGTAAGAATTTAGCTTGAAGTAAGTGAATATATATGTATATCTATAAAAAGGGTATATGGAACAGTTCTTGACTCATGAGGAGTAGGTGATTGAGCATTGCAGCCAATTCGATTCGAGATTCCAGTAGAATTGACTCCGGTAGATGAATAGTCAGTTTCAAGATTCCAGTAGAGTTGACTCTGGTAGATGAATAGTTGGTTTCAAGGTTCAGCAGAGTTGAATTCAGTAGCGAGGGAGAAAGATCAGGATATGTGCAAAATGGTAAATTGCAGGGGTATTGTGTCTGGCTGTTACTTCTGAGTCAAACTTCCAGCACTTGCTCTCTCTCAGAACACCCACCAACAGACAGACACCGGGCCAGCTTTTCAGCTCACTCTTAACCCCTTCTTTGTATATTCCAAGTGGGAAACAAATTCAGAAATCTGCCTGGACATTGCTCACAGGCTTTCTTGATGAGATGATGTTCACCTCCCATTATGTCCCATTATCTTTACTGGCGGAAGCAATTTGTTTCTGGATGTCTTTAGCAACACTTTGTCTGGCAACAGGGTGAGGTTCCATTACCTCTTAGGGAGTCACCCTGTAGCATTCCAGCCAGTGGCTTGTGTGCATTTTAAAATCTCAGGTCTTATTTTTTAAAGTCCAATATTTCCAGACACAATTCGGTGTTTTTCTTTCATTATCATGACATATGGCACCAGAGAAAGTACAATCAGAGCAGTAACACCCAGAAATATTTCTGAGGTTTTCCATTTACTGTCCTGTGCAAACCTTCCACAGACGTATGAAACTATTGAATAACATCTTCAACCATCTGTACAGCGTGTTCATCGCTGTTTAAAAGGGACAGATGCCACAAGACCATGTAGATTTTAAAAAGGGGTACTTTGATAAATTTAGACTTGATTTAATTTAGTTGCTTGCAGCCAAATTACTGTATTGCAAATTAAACCTTTAAACTGATTTAATTCGACAGAGGTGTAACCATCAGGCAAAGTCTTAGCAAATAAGCTAATATTTGCTTATTAGCAAATTATTACTACAAATTATTGCCATTAAGATTATATAGAATGGATGGTGAGTCCAGAAGAAGTGGGAAACAACCTCAACTCATCTCACCAACAGAAATTCTGCCTCTGTCTCAAAAGGAAACTGCACTACTGAGGATCCATGCTGATAGTACTTCTGCCTCGGTTGCTGGGCCCAATGCTTCAATACCGATCCTGCACTGACAGGAACTCCCCATGCCCCTGAGGATAAGACTGATTTGCCTCTCCCAGGTGCACACAAACAAAATGGTTCCCAGCATCACCCCACCTTAGCCCACAGTTGTTGCTAATAGCCAATTAGCCAATAATGTCATAAGGGTCAATTTCATTGGACCTAGCCATTTTCACACATTGCCTTAAACATAAGACAATGAATTATTTCAAGATGTATCGTTTATCTCAATACTGCACAGAAGCCCTCTTCATTAGGTCAGCACTAAGCCAGTCAAGGTCAGGGAGATCTGATGGGGGCCTCTACTGGATAGCGTAGTTCCTTTCTCATAGCTGTTGTTACAGCATTTTTAAGTTTCAAGCTTTTAATACTAACATAGGAATATTAATATGAAATACAGAAATAAATATAATCCAAATCTTGTTAACATATTTGATTATTAATTACTTATCTTTCAATTACTGGGTAATTGAGGTACTTTCTTCTGATGCAATCAACTGTTGCTAGACCTTGAAGACCTTGCAGTATTGTACGAGGTTAGCTTGTTGTAAAAGGTTCGCAACATCAACATGACTTCGTTCATGATAATGTACTAGTACAAAATGGTGACTTGACCTAGTTAGTTTGCTGCAGAATGCATTGTTGTAAACAGCCTTTAAAACATAATGGTTGAGTTAAGCAAGCACACTAAATCCCACTGAAATAAAATCTAAAATCTAGGCCAGTTCACAACTAGGAACTCCAGAGCATTACAGAGCCATTTCTCCTTGAACTCAACGTTAATTCAATCTCTTTTTTAATTCTTTCATGGGCTGTGAGTGTCACTGGCAAGGCCAGCATTTGTTGCTCATCCCTAATTGCTCTTGAGAAGGTGGTGGTGAGCTGCCTTCTTCAACAGCTGCATTCTATCTGGTGTAGGCACACTTACAGTGCTGTTAGGAAGGGAGTGTTCAATCTCTGGGACTGTCCATTCATTTGTATGTCCAAATGTTGAATTGGACATATAGAAAGGATCCAGGATGTCTAATTTGGAAAACCAGTCAAAAAGTAATCAGTGTTTCATGTTTTTATCTCTCAGAAATGTCTCAATGTAGTTGACATATAATGAAATACTTTAAAATGCGGAAACTATTATTATGAGATAAATATGAAGATCCCACAAACAGTGCATCAATAACCAGCTGATCTGTTTTCAATTGTTAGTAGAGTGAAATGATCATCAAGGTACTTGGAAAACTCATTGCTCTCCTTGGAATAGTAGATGGAATCTTTAATGTCCTCATGAGCCATTGGTTCTTTAAAGGATGCCATCTCTTACAATGCATCATTCACTTCATATTTTATTGGAATGTCATTCTAAATGTCATGTTTCCACTACTAGACATCGTTAGCCTGTTTTATAGGGGTTGTTTTAAAGGCATGCCAAAGATGATATAGTATTGAATAATTTTATTACATTTTTACTCAATCTCGCGAATTCTTTATGAGTGCTTTTCTGAATGCATGTTCCCAATGTGACTCCCAGCTGTTGGTTCCTACAATTGTTCATTCATTATCTTAATGGATGGAAAATGTGCCTGCAATTTCCTGATATGCTCTCCCAATGGGCAAGCCTCCACCCCAGAAGCTTGGATTCATAAAATGTTTCTGAATTCAGGAAGCAATTTAAATGAGTGCTGCAGGAATTAGAAATAAACTCATTAACCAAAGTACTAAAAATAGTGCATTGGAAAGTGTCAACCTCCACATATAATCATTTTGTATTGTAAAAATATTCACATCTAAATTGAAAACAAAATGTCTACTTAAGTTCTTGTTCCATTTTACTGAATTAATCCATACTCAATGAATTTGTAATAATTAGGAGTCAGACGTAGGGCTTGCTGCCAGTCATTGGAGATATAAAATATAAGAAATGATTGAAAAAATAGATTTGTACTTTAACAATTTGTACCCAAAAGTGGCAACAGATGGAAAATAATAATACGGTGATATAATTCAACTAACTAACTATACTAATAGTTAGATAGCATTCTCTATACTTGTTCTTCAGAAGCTGGCAGTAAGTTCACCCTGTGAGGTATTAGCTGTAGGTAAGCTTGTAAATCCTTGTGATGCAATTCCTTTTAGAGCCTTTAGGCAACAGCAGCCTTTATAATTTTACAATTTACTTTCAAAATCTTTATTTGCTCACCTACTTAATGCCATGCGCCAGTACATTTGCTGCATCATTAGATTATCAAATTTATAAATGGCATTCACAATGGATTTTTTGTTGGCAAAAGCAAAACACCCTTGAACTGACCCTTCCCCATTTGGCACTGTGCTACAATATCATGCCTTCCCCATTTGGCACTGTGCTACAATATCATGCCTTCCCCATTTGGCACTGTGTTACAATATCATGCCTTCCTCATTTGGCACTGTGTTACAATATCATGCCTTCCCCATTTGGCACTGTGCTACAATATCATGCCTTCCCCATTTGGCACTGTGCTACAATATCATGCCTTCCCCATTTGGCACTGTATTACAATATCATGCCTTCCCCATTTGGCACTGTGCTACAATATCATGCCTTCCCCATTTGGCACAGTGCTACAATATCATGCCTTCCCCACTTGGCACTGTGCTACAATATCATACCTTCCCCATTTGGCACTGTGCTACAATATCATGCCTTCCCCATTTGGCACAGTGCTACAATATCATGCCTTCCCCATTTGGCACAGTGCTACAATATCATGCCTTCCCCATTTGGCACAGTGCTACAATATCATGCCTTCCCCATTTGGCACAGTGCTACAATATCATGCCTTCCCCATTTGGCACTGTGCTACAATATCATGCCTTCCCCATTTGGCATAGTGCCACAATATCATACCTTCCCCATTTGGCACGATGCTACAATATCATGCCTTCACCATGTGGCACTGTGCCACAATATCATACCTTCCCCATTTGGCACTGTGCTACAATATCATGCCTTCCCCATTTGGCACTGTGCTACAATATCACGCCTTCCCCATTTGGCACTGTGTTACAATATCATGCCTTCCCCATTTGGCACTGTGCCACAATATCACATCTTCCCCATTTGGCACTGTGCTACACTATCATACCTTTCCCACTTGGCACTGTGCTAAAATAGCATGCCTTCCCCATTTGGCACTGTGCTACAATATCATGCCGTCCCCATTTGGCACTGTGCTACAATATCATGCCGTCCCCATTTGGCACTGTGCTACAATATCATGCCGTCCCTACTTGGCACTGTGCTACAATACCATGCCGTCCCCATTTGGCACTGTGCTGCAATATCATGCCTTCACCGTTTAGCACTGTGCCACAATATCATGCCTTCCCCATTTGGCATGATGCTACAATATCACACCTTCCCCATTTGGCATGATGCTACAATATCATGCCTTCCCCATTTGGCACAGTGTTGCGATACCATACCTTCCCCATTTGGCATAGTGCTACAATATCATGTCTTCCCCATTTTTTCACAGTGCTATTACATTGTGTTTAATGTCATATGTCATCTGAAAGCAGAACCATTTACAGCAGAGGAAATAAATTAGATTATTCTTCTAGTGGTGTCATTGAAAACAGAAAGAAAGACATATTAAAATGCTGGGGCAGAGTTCTTTTCATTTTCACACTTTGAAATATTTTTCTTTGAAAAGCTTTTGGGGATTTTATGTTGCCTTGAAATTGCTTTAGTGTTTGTAGTATCAGAAGGAAGCAATAACATCTGTGGCAAATGCTCGGTTACAGAATATAATTATTACCAATTATTAATTACATGTTAAATTATCACATCAATATATTAACTATGATTTGGGATTGCTTTAAAAATGAATTAATTGCACAAGGCTAGTTTAAAAAGTGAAGTTTCAATCTCTAACTTATTAATACGATCACTTTATTAAGACTTTCTGACTTTATACCTGTATGGCATACTTTCACCACCAATATTACCACCCTATTGTTAACATGTTTGTGTGAAACATTTTCTTGCCACTATTTCAGTTAACCCATTAATGTGTCATTTTAGGTAAAGGTGGAAGAGCCAAAGTTCAGATATGTAACTTCCATTTTTTTTGGTTGCTACGAATTGTCTAAGGGGGTACAAAATGGCATCTGCAGTTCACATGCACACTTCAGGTGAGATTAGCACCAAACACCATGCAATTGCACCATGTGCAATTAGGCAGATCGTGTAAACAATCAGCGTGTAATGCTAATTTGGCATCAGCACTAGCATTTTGGAGCGGAACGCTCCAGTTAGCACCATCTCTTAATCATGCACTTCTGAGCATGCATTCAGATGCAGAAAGGACCTCTTGCAAATTCCCATATAGTTCAATATCCTATTGACTTTGTTAATTGCTGCTCTGCATTGTTTGGACACATTTAGCATTGAGTCTACTAAGACTGAGGAGTTCTTGTGGTGTAGTGGGTAATGTCCCTGCCTCTGTGTCAGAAGCTCCAGGTTCCAGTCTCATCCCAGGACTTGATGGCCAAGGAAAATGTGCTCATAATGCAGTCAAATGCAACAAGTTGATTATCAACCTCCAAATCTTTCCAACATGTGCCAATGACGGGCAGTAAGAGCAGGAGAAAGAAAGAACATTTGAGCCTGCACATTCGCTATCCATAGCTCCAGATTACAATACGCATGTAAAAGCAACTTGGACTCCCTGAGTGACCTGTAACACCACCTAAGACTCCTTGATCACTTTCATTCTCATCCTTTGCTGTTTCAATGCTATTCATGTATCTGTATTAAATATCATGTCATTGTTCTGACCACTTGCATATCTTGTACAACTCATTCTGTAATTTGGCCACCTAGCACTGAGTTTCAAAATGCAGGTTATATATGTAAATTATAAAGAGTTGAAGTCCAAGCCCTGAGTCATCACATCCAGTACTCTATGTCCCCTCCCCAACACTTTAACAAAGCTCATCTAATGAGTCCTCATTATATCCTACCTTTCAACCAACATCTCCATCATTCCTATGTTCTACTCAGAATTCCCACAGTTTTGGCTTTAATTAATAGCCTTTCATGTGGAACTTGATCAAAAATCTTTTTGGAAGTTAAGATAATTCATGTCATAGGGCTTATCAAAGCTTATCTAGGTTGTTATACCCTCAGAGAGGAGGTTATTCAGGAAGATGGACTGCAGTTTACTAGTTATTGTGCAGATGACCCTCAAGTTTACTCCGAGTAAACAGTTCTATTATTTTACATGGGATGGAAATAAAGCTAATGGATCTTTAGTTGTCTGTATCTGCTTTGACTCTTTTTTGAATGTTGGCACCACATTAGCCTGTTTCCAATGCTTTGGTACTCTAGTATCCAATGGCTCTTTTATAATTATGTCTGGATTTTCGACATGATGGAGAAGTTCCCCATCTTGGCGAAAATCCAGGAAATGGATGAAAATTCTAAGTCCCGCCCCCGAACCCAGGATTTCCCATCTTTGCAGGGGCAGGACTGGAGTTGGGCTGGGGTTCGCACATGCGTGATTCATGGAGGCAGCTGGTCATTTAAACTGCTAGTTGCCTCCACTGAAGTGGGATTTTGGAAGAACACGAGCGTGGAATCCAGAGTTTGCAGATTAGAACATGTAAGAGGAGTTCTGAACTTGGTGGATGCATTTGGATAGCCAGGGTACATCTTTTGATAGGGTCCAAGGACACCTTTGGAAGAGGTAAGGCACCCTTTGGGATTAATGAAGTGAACATGATTATGCACTTTTTTTTATGCACAAGCTCATTAGATCTGTAGAGCTATCAAAGAGCTGTCCTGCTGTCAAGGAACTGTTAAAGACCTGCCAAAACTGTCAAAGCTATTTAGGAAGTGTCAAACCTGTCAAGGAACTGTCCAAGAATAGTAGGTGAGTTGGCATGGAGGTGGTAAGGGCAAATGATGGTGATGAGTTGGCACAGGGTATGGGGAAATGAGGGTGGGTAGAGGGACACTAAGTTGGCATAGGCTATAGAGAAATGGGGTGGATAGAGGTGTACTGTTGGCATTGGGGCTGTGGGGGCCATGGGGGAGGGTAGAGGGGAACTAATTTGGATAGGTGGTATGGGGGCCATGGGTGGGTGGGGGCATGTGTTGATATAGGTTGGATGGATGGGGCATAGGGAATGTGAGGGAAAGTTGGGGGGGGTGGTGGTGGTGAGGGCTGGAGGGTTTTTTTTATTATTATTTTCTATTTATTTAAACACAATGCTAGAGCACAGAGGCAGGCCTCACACTTGGCCTGCCTCAGCACCTGGCAGCCTGCACATTCGTTCTGGGGTCTCCCGTCCCGGCTTTTTTCTCAGACTGCCACCATCTCCATATACCCCATCCGACCGAAAATCCGACTTGCGGGCAGGCGTTTTTAAAGGTTAGGTTCACCAAGCTGGGAAACCCCTCAGCTCAGCAATCCCAGCCCAGGGATGAAACCCTGCACATTAGAGCTTCATAAATGACTATTTCAACACTCTAGAATAAATACCATCTATCCCTCCATATATATATTTGTTCAGAACCTTATTAACCTGACTAGGGCTTCCATTTCATTCATAACAAAATTAGTGGCCTGTTATGGACCAGAGGGGGATTAATTTAAACAGCCCTGATTTCTCCTCTCACTACCCATCCGTAAACAGAAAGGTGTTTCTGATTGCCCTCCCTTTATAAGTAGTGCTTGTGTTTTCCCCAAACCCTTCAGTTTTGGAGTTAACCATTCATCTATTAATAATCCCATAGCAAACTTGAGATAAGATAAAATAAGAGGGGTAGTTATTTTACACAGACACACAAAACACGGGAAGGGGTTTCACAACGTCGACCCTTTTTGCATTCATACAAAGAAGAGGGATAAGGGAAAGAAAGGGGTTCAGGACAGAGACAACGATAAAAATAAGAGTTATGGTTTCACGTGAGTCCAGAGTCAAGTAAGTCATTGTGCAATGCAGGTTCTTTCAGGTGGCTTTACCTGGCAGAATTCCTGGTCTTGGTCCTAGGAACTCGGTCACAAGTTGGGTCTGTTGAAGACACAGGAAAGTATTCTTGTATCCTGGGTATTGACTCATTGTGTAGGTGAAATTCTTTTTGGAAATCAGACTTGGAGAGATCTGGAGGTCAAAGGCAGGCTGCTAGCCTGGAGTCTGGTCCTCTTCAGAGGTTAAACTGCAACTGAAGATAAAATTAAAAAGCTGTATAATGAAAGGAATTCAAATGGCTCAAGTTTCAGTCGTGTGACAAGGTGGTTTCAGGTTGAGCTTTCAGCTAATGAGGCCCCTAGTTGAAACCCACTGTGTTTTGAAGCAGGTAGCAGTGAGGCCATTAGCACAACATTGGAGATTAGGAGTCACAAATGGCTCCACCTTTGAGTTCATAGCTGGATGGACCTGAAGCATCCCAGATCTGCACTAAGTGCGGTAGCGGGCGAAAAACGTGATGTTTTACCTGCTGGCTGCAATGGTGGCTTTTCATGCTGTGATGTCCCAAACCCGCCGTATTAACTATGCATTCCCGCGATGCATGCTGTTTTGATGGCGAGTGGAACCTGATTCACCTGCCACCCCATCACCTTGCCACTTCATCACGCCAGGCACCACATTTAAAGTACAGCTGCGCTTCTTCCTGCCCAGGATTGCAACAAAGAAGACATGGCCCCGAAAAGCGAGAAGACTGCAGCCCTTGAGTGCCTTTTGGACACCGTGGCTGCCCACTGCAATGTCCTAGAGGCGTGCTAAGATGTCCCCTACCCCCGCTCTGGCTACATTAGAGGTGCAGCTACATTACCATTCCTGCTTGGTAGGCGATGGCAGTGGTGATCAATGCCAATGTTGCACAGAAGAGGTTGACCATCCAATGCAGCCAGGGTATGGCAACCATCTCATCACTCAAAATTCACACACTCAAGCCCATTACAAATTCACTGGCATCTCACTCACTGCCAGCTCAAGGGACATCACCACCCATTCTCATACACACATCCTCACATGTCCATCTGGCCTCATCTCCTCTGAGGACTGCCTCAGCCCTCACCATCTTGAGGCCACTTGCACAGATCAACTTGTGCCCCCACACACACACCCTGGGTTACCCTCCTTCCCCAGTACAGCTCTCGTCTTGCAGCCTCTTCCCTTGCCTGAGGCCACTTCTCCCCCTTTCCCCAAGCAAGCCCTAGCCCTGCAGCTGTTGAAAAGCCACCCACATGTGGCTGATCTGGGAGGTAGACACCTACCCATGAGCCCTCCTAAAAGTGTTGTGGTGCTGTCTGTGAAGCTGTATGCTGATGACTGCAAGTACTGACCGAAGCAAGGTAGGCAAACAAACCTTGAAGTCCCAAGCCAAGTAAAGTCCACTAAGTGCACGTCTTATATCTGCTGTTGTGAAATACGTCGGCGTGTTTTCTCGCCAACGTAAGTGGACGATCCGGTTGGGGGGTGGGGCGGGGGGTGGGGTGCGGATAAGTTTGGAAAGCCGGCTTTATAATGATATGTTATAATGAGGTTCCCGACGCCCAGTGGCGGGGAACGCAGCCCACCATCGGCAGGTGGAGCGGACAATCGCAAACTGGTTGCATGACACCATAAAACCGATTTTTGGTCTTCTCACCATATTATCCGCTCACACCACATAACACACCCGACGCCGACAGGCACGGAAAATCCCAGCTATCGTCTACGAATCCTTTGTATTGGTTTGGTTGGAATGTATTTACAGTACAAGTCACATTCCAGGAGGATGATGAGGTAGCCTTTGTCCTTTGGAATAGCTTAGAATCTTCCAGAACAATGAGCATATGATCAACTGCAGCCATTTTATCAGCCCAGCAAATGTCCATTTGAAAAACAGAGCAAAAAAATAATTTTATAAAGTAGCCAGGATGAGGTAGGTATAGAGAATATATTTTTCTTCCTGTCTCCTGGACGAGATAAGCCCCAATTTTAACTCATGATTGTAACTGGGGCAGGGCGAGAGAGTTAAAATGGAGTGTGAGACTTACATGTAAGGTCCTCTGACTTTAACTGAGTTCTTGGAACAAGACAACAAAGCTATTGCACCAAAATCATTGTCTGTAAGTTAACAGAATATATGAAGTAAATATTTGAACAAAATTTTTTAACACTAGGCAATAGTAGACAAGCTGCTTTTGATCCTTGCTCCTTGAAGCTGCCCGGACAATAGGTGATATTGGGCAGAATTTTCCCTGAGTTGCACTAAGTGCAGTAACGGGCGGGTAAGGTCTCACCCACCAATGAAAATGACTGCTTTTCACGCTGTATCTTCCCGAGCCCACCTCATTATTTATTAATTCCTGGGAAACACGCCATTTCCATGGCGGGCGGGGTCTCATTCACCTGCTCGCCATCAACCCGCTGTTGCATCACGCCAGCCACCATCTTTAAAAGGCAGCTGCCAGCAAAGCGCTCATCGCCACCAGCTCACCACCGCTGCCCGGGAGACATTGCCAGCAAAGGAAAAAAGACTGCAGCCCCTCTGCTTCAATGACGGGTCCCTCGAGTAACTGCTGGATGCCGTGGAGGCCCGGCGGGATGTGCTCTACCCCCGCTCCAGGGATGGGCAGCAATGTCACCAACTCGGCTTGGGAGGCGATGGCAGCGGTGGTCAGTGCAAACGCCCCACAGAGGAGGACAGCCACCCAGTGCTGCATAAGGATGAATGATGATCTCTGTTCCACCAGGGTAAGTCACTCTTTTCATCACTCCCAACTCAGTACAATCACAAACCCATCACACATCCACAGGGCCCTCACTCACTGCCAGTACAAGGGACATCAACATTCACTCTTTCACACACGTCTTCATTGTTCTCATCCTGTCAATGGGACCACACACAGGCCAGGCATACTTATCATCTGGCCCGGCAGTCATCCTGATACACTCTCCCCATCTTTGCCCATACAGGACAAACTGGCTCACAACAGGAGGGAAAGGTTGCAGACAGTTGGAGGGATGCCAGAGATCAAAGTTCTGACAGAATTCAAAAACAGAGTCATCAGCTGGATGGCGATGACCAGGACCGGTCCTGTGCTGACAGTGAGGTCGGCGCCGCTCTACCGAGTGAGGATCCAGCAGTGCAAGATCCATTAAACAACAATGCCGTGAGTGATGTGTCCTCTTTCACAAGCCACTGCCATGCACTAATTATCTCCCCTTGCTTCCACATCTGTCAAGCAGCCGACAGAGTCCATGACCCAGGGCCTCCAATCAAACTCCGAAGAAACCTCCAAAGAGGAATCTGGAGGCACCCTCCCTGAAGTCCCATCACAGCGCTCACTACACCCCCCACCACCGCAAAGACACACACCTTGGTGGAACCTAGCTTTACAGTAGCCTCGGGATCACAATAAGATGAGCACATCGCACTTTCTGATCCATAGCAGGTGGACGCAGGGATTTCCCAGGTGCCTGGCACTTGGAGGGCTGCTGGAGGCCAGAACTTTGCTGAGTCTGAGTCAGATAATGAGCCTCTGGACTCGCTCATGTCACAGTTGCTGGAGCTGCAAAGGCAGGCTCGGGAACATCAGGAAGGGATGTCCGCTGCACTCCTCAGATTGCAAGGCACGATGGAGGAGTCCGTTTTTCTTCAGGCAGAGGTGATAGCACTGGCATGCCAATGTACTGAGGTCAACGCTGGCAGGATGAGGGCCGCCGTGGAGACCTTGGTCGAGGACATCACCCCCTGCACTGCAGCATGGGCTTAACTCCATCGCTGATGCCATAGCTGGCCTCCAACATTGTGTATGCGAGAGGGGTGAATCTCACTCCAGCTGCCCCTTCTGCTTATGGAGTCAGCCACGGGCCCTGGGGGACCCACAGGGAGGAGGATCAGCAGGTGCACACTCCAGGGCCATCTACCCAGGTGATTCCGGGAGTGACTGGCCCATCCGACTCCCTGTCCCTGTGACCTCAGCAGCTCCAGCGTCACAGGCCGAGGAGGGTGCCACTGCCACGCAGCAGAACCCTGAAAGCGGGGCGGGGCCCACCAAGTCTTGGCCCTCCAGAGGATGCCCAGCAAAGTCACCACAGACAGGGAGTCACAAATAGCAGGCTGCCTGCACCTCTGCTGTGGATGTCTGGGGAGCATCAAGATGTCACGGCAGGGTTAGGAAAGTTAGGTAAAAGTAACTCTTTCAAGTATAAACACGTTTCCATCTGTGTTTATTCAGATGAAGTTACATTGTTTCATAGTTTGCCATTGTGAGATTTGAACTCTTGATCTTGGGGTTACAAGCCCAGTACCATAACCACTTGGCTATTTAGGCCAAGCTAGGTAAAAGTAGTTGCACAGCCTGGGCACGGGTGTTGATCACTTGACACACTGTTCACTATTGTCAATAAACTCATAAGAATGTCTCCCTGCCTGTGGCTCCTTGTTCTGATGAACAGTGTTCTTGTCACTCAGATGTGAAACCTTCCTGCACAAGGTAAAAGGCAGGTGTCTCAGTCCAGGGTATCTTCCCTGTGCTCTGTGCAGCCTTCAGACCACAGTGATGGTCCAGCCTCACACTCCCTGGAAACATTACTGATGCCTCCACCTCAGCAGTGCTGGTCTTTGCTACCAGAATGTAGTGGGCAGATGCCACAGAGTTCTCTTATACTCTCTGTGTGCTTTCAGCATCTTCAGGGTGGGGCTGGCCCCCATTGCACTGGCACCTGCGACCAGTGATGCTATGCACCAGCTCCTGAAGGGCTGAGGTGCTGAAGTCGAACACAGCATCAGATATGCCCAAAGTTTCATGGCTGTGTCTCTGAGGTGGCCCTCTGTGGACTATATTGCAGCGCTCCACCAGACCGGACCAGGCACAAGAACCTCATCTTCAGCATCCCAATGGTTTGCCCCACGAATTTGCGAGCTGCTGCATGAACCTCATTATAGTGTTGCTCTGCTGCGGTCTGAGGCCACCGCAAGGGTATTATCAGCCACAGCCCCTCCTTGTCCCCAAAGAGCCATCCTTGCATCCTCTGTGGACCCTGGAAGACTGTAGGGATCTGTGAGTGACTCAGAATGTAGGCGTCGTGCACACTCCCTGGAAACCATGCGCATACCTGCAGGATGTGTTTCTGGTGGTCGAACACCAGCTGCACATTCAGTGAATGGAAGCCCTTGCCATTGATGAAGTCCACTGAGTGTAGCGATGGAGACCTGAGCGCCACATGAGTGCAGTCAATCGCACCCAGCACCTGTGGGAATCCCGAGATCAGGGTAAATCCAATGGCCCTTGCATCCTGGCTGTCCTGGTCCCAGGTGAAATGCACAAAGTTGTGTGCCATGGAGAAGATGGTATCTGTGACCTCATGGATGCATTTGTGGGTGGTGGATTGTGAAATCCCACAGAGGTCACCTGTGGAACCCTGAAAGGAGCCACTGGCATAGAAATTGAGCACCGCAGTCACTTTCACAGCAACTGGCAGTGGATGCCCTCCATGTCCCCTTGGCGTCAAGTCCTGCAGTAAGCAGCATATGTGAGCCACTAGGCCCCTAGGCATGCGTGGTCATCGGTGACACTGGTTCTCAGTCATCTGCAGGAATGGCAGGCATCGGTAGACCCTGGGTGTTGCAAAGTGCCGACCAGCCATGGCTCACTGTTGTTCCTGGGCAATGTGTGCGGGAGTCCCTGCTGCCTCTTCTTCATGAGGTTGCAGCTCCTGCTTTTGCACAGCCAGGTGCCTCAGTCGCCCTCTCCTCCGTCTCCTACGCTCTCTGTGGGCCATCAGGTATACAGCAAGGTCACCAGGATCCATGACCCTGATATGGTCCTCCTGCAGCATGAAAGAGAGAGAGATATGGTTATCATGGCTGCACTTAGCATCTTTCCTGGCCCTGTGTGACCGCCCCTTAACACTTCCTGGAGAGTGCTGGTCACTCCGTGGATGGACAGAGATCAGCTGCATGGCTGCCCTGTCAATCTGCAACATGGGGGACACTGGTCCAAACCAGGGTGCTGAGATTGCAAGGGGCTGTGAACGCCTCCAGCAGTGACTGGTGCATGGCCAGCATTGGCGAGGAGATTGTACGTTTGCAGCCCAACTGCTCCTCACTCCAATAAAGTGGTGGCGGATTTGAAGTCTGTGCCGGGACAGTGGGGAGCGTTGGTGGGGGGGCTGGGTAAGGCATGGAGCACCTGGTGCCCCTCTGGTGCTTCCACATTGCTTGCACGACGGACAAACAAGGAGCCCAGCCCCAATCATATCACTGTGGCTGTGCCTGATCTGTCTCAGCTGCAGAGGCATGGTCAGTTTATAAAGGTGTCCCTAATGCGTGGCCACTACCCTCGCTTACCCTGACCCCCACCTCAATTGCCTGTGTGTGAGGTGCAACACCAAGGCAGCACTTGACCCTCCCTGCCCCCCTCAGCAGTTGCCTCCGAGTCTGGCCAGCGCTTGCTCCCGGACACCCCACCCCACCACCCCCCCCGCCCACCCCACTCAGCAGTCACCTACACGGCCACGCATCAGTCGCCCCTGGCGCCCCTAAGGCCTGTAAACAATGGGTGAGCTGTGGAGAACACTGCAGCTCAGCCACCTCAGTTCCCCCAAAGTGAAGGCCGCCAAGTGCACGTCACCTACATGCTGTTGTGAAACATGTCAGCGTGCTTTCCCACCAACGTGGACAGATGATACAGTGGGGTTCCAAGATCCTGGAGGGATGGCCTTTTAATTATATGCTAATGTATTCCAATTAGCTCCCTGCTGACCAATGGTGGGAAATGCGGCCCACCGTCAGTGGGCTGAGCGGACAATTGTGACCTACCTTCATGGCGTCGTGCAGCAGGTTATGCTATTTTTTCCATGCCCACCACCTATCAGAAAATTCCGCCCATTGTCTTTGGCTGTCTTCGATATCTTCTCTTCTCGGGCTCCGCTTCCTGAGAAGTTGTGTACCTCTGTACCTTGAGGTCCCTACTTATAAATTCTCGCAGGGGCTGCCTCCATTCAGTTCTGTGCATCGCCCGTTACCTACATGCGAACTGTCTACCTGACCCCTTGACTACATGTGGCCTGGTCATCTAACCCCAGACTTGCTGGCACCATTTCCACACCTTTTGCCAACCACGGGACACCAGAGGCCACTTTTGGTTTTGGAAACTGACATGCAGCAGCTCCCTGTAGAAAACATGTTTTTTTCCCTTTAACTCCCTTGTAGCTATAAATAGTACAATCAGTCATTGTACAATTCAGAACTTTTCCATAAACAATACAAGCAATATATCAATCAGAGCATCTTTATGAGAATTTACAACATTTTTACAATTTCCCACATACATTTCCTGCCTGACCTGACTGCCTGTTATTTTAAATAGCTGGTAGGGTCCCCCTCAAATATGCAGATCAGGCTCTGATTATGTCATTGAGGCCAAATCTGCCATCTTAGCTGGAGGTCTGCTTTGGGAAGTAAAGATGGTGTTCTGTTTTGTTTTAAATAATCACACTTTCAGACACAAATGCTAGAGCTTCATCAAATGTATTTCTCAGATCACACCATGTGCTGCAGAATGATATGTTGTTTGTTCAATACACAAACTGTAGTGCAATAGTAAATGATGTGATATTTTGGATACTTATGTATACATACACATGAACAGAGTCCCTAAATCATATTGAAATAATCGAGCTGTATAATCTGCTTCTTTCTTTAAACAAAAGAATCATGTAACTGTTCCAATCATTAACATTTTTTATATTATGTCTCAATTTACAATTGACTTTTATAAATAAATTGAACACTTAAGAATCTTTTATAGCTTGTTTTCTCAAAACATTATTCATGGTATTACTTGGGTGGTAGGTTATTGTGCCTCCTCTTCTAAGCTAATGCAGCATGTTGCAGCCTGGTACCTCTGCTCAAACTCTGGTTATGGTCAGCAACTTATGCTTCTCTTCCAACCACTCTATGCATTGTCTTCTGCCAGTTTTTCAGCTTCCTGCTGTGCTTGCTCTACTTGCCTTCTTGCATCATGTATTTCCTCTTTTAAACTCTCCAGCATTTCTCACAGTTTGTTATTGGTCTCCAGTAAATCATTCTCCAACTGTGATATAGTGTTAAGTTGCGTCTGCAGTCCAGTAATTTGCTGTCTGAACTCAGCACTGCCATTCTTTTCTTTTTCAATTTCTTCTATTTGAAACACTTGCTGTTGAAGTTTTGATCTGAGGTTCAGGATCTCCCTCTTGGATGCCTCCCTCTTCTGCTAACTGTACAGCATGCAGTTTCTCTTCCATATGCTCCTTTTCAGCATGCTACATTATTTCCTGCTCAGCCTTCAGTCTTTCCAGGTCAGCAACTTTATTCAGCCCTAGCTATTCATCTTGGAGCACTGGAAATCTTCTTTAGCTGCCTGAACTTTCCAAATTAGCTCCCTTTCCTTTCCGAGTCATCCAATATTGGCCTTGAGAATTTCAATATCTGACTACAACCCATTAATTTGGCTTTGCAGGTTACCTCTTATACTGATGGAATTTGCCTAATCTGTACCCTCTGTGACTCTGGCAACAACTTTCCTGCTTCTGATCAGAGGGCACTTTTCCGTGGATGTACTATCTTCAACTCTCAGTGATGCCTCCTTCATCTCATGGTTTACTGAGATTAGCTGCAGCTCTACTCAACTGTTCAACCCCAGGATAGCAGGACCATCTGTTCCATTGACGTAGAACATGCAGTTAACATCTTTTCCTTTGTGTGTCTTTCTGTTTTGGGTCATCTCTAGCTGTCAATTCCACCATATGCCTTCAGTAAGACATTGCTTGGTTTCAGAGCGCTTTTCTTTGGCTCCCTTTCTTTCAATTTTTTGGGAAAGATGTTCTGGTATAGTCCGAGCAGGATGATGTTACCCTGTGCTCTAGTATCAAGCTTCAGTTTCAGATTTATGGTCACGGGCTTATTTCTCACCTTCTTCCTGATCTGAATGGCTATGTCAATTTCTTTTGTCTGGGAAAAGTCTCATCAAGACATTTCATGTAGTTGTATGGTTCCTATGTCTATCGTGTTCTCAAATTTACTGTCATCTTCTATGGTATAAACATTTTAGATTCTTTTCCTCCTCGTTTGTCCTGTTGTTCTTCCTCTGGATAGCTCCGTTACCCTCTTTTGTTCTTTGTTCCCAGTGACTGGGCTTTCCACAAGCTCTGCAGTTTGATCCATATGTGGGAAATTTCTTTCTGTTTGAACTCGTGGTCGTCCACAGCTCTTGTGGTCATCCATAGCTCTTATGTACCTTTCCCTCTTCCTGGTTTGCATTCTTTTGTTGCTGTTTCACTGCATCAACCCTGCTGCTTTGTTCTTGACTTAATTGAAGGCTAGCTATTTGGGTAGTCAGTGTCTTCATCTGTCTACTCCTGGCTTTGTGTGCTCTGATAACCTCAACAGCCTCTGATATTGTGAGCTTGTCCACTCCAACCAGAGTTTTTGTACATAAGGGTGTGCAGAGATCCAAATGAGCAGATCTACCAGCCTTTCCTTTGTTTATTTGAATTTCCATTTGCTGGCTACATTTCTCAATCTTGTTAAGGAATTGTCACCAGGCTCGCTTGATTCCTGCCTCAGGCTTTGAAATTCTTTTTAGTGGAGCAAATGATTTGACTTTGGCTGGAGATGTGTGTTGAACTTCTCAAAAAAATTTTTCCAGATTTTTACTGTCATCCTCACTGATTTCCCAGTTGTTGAACAGATCTATTCCTTTCTCTCCTGCCCAAAAGATGATGTAGCTGACCTTTTCTTCTTCCTTAGTGCCTGTTAGAAAGCTACTAAATGTCAATCTGCACTTTTGTTTAAACTTCTCAAATGCCTCTGCAACATCATCAGCCTCCCAATTCATCCTGAGCTGGAACTGTGTGTTCATTG
Organism: Carcharodon carcharias; assembly: GCF_017639515.1. Lineage (NCBI taxonomy): Eukaryota > Metazoa > Chordata > Chondrichthyes > Lamniformes > Lamnidae > Carcharodon > Carcharodon carcharias. The sequence continues at coordinate 124,263,365 of NC_054472.1, read as the reverse complement.
CTATGGCATTTCATTTTTGTACTATTTAGACAGTTTTTGCTCTCTTGCACTAATTCAGGTTGATTTTTCTCAATCTACTTCAGTATTGAATTTGTTATAACGCTTGGGTTTTACTGACAGGCACCTGCTGCCCAAGCGAGCTGCCACAGGCAACAAGCAGGATTTCTGCTCTTTTCTTAATTTAGCACATTTCAAAGTTAAGGTATAACGCATCTTTTAAATTACTTAGCAGCAGATATTAGCATCATGCAAAAAAACAAGCCTGTAACCTGCTGAGAAGCTCGGCACCAAGATTCTTGAGCCTGCTGGTGGAAAGCACAGCTTGTCCTGTTCTCACTGCTATCCCAAGCTCACATTCTGCATCCTACATGTAATAAATTCCTCCATGGCAAATATTGAATATACCTGCAATGTAATACGTTAGTGCACCAATACACCATGCCACCTAGCCTCTTGTACAATTAAAGACAGAGCTGTATTCTTATTTAACACATTAGTATCAAATGAATGCAATAAAAAGAAACATTTCCATAATATTATAGTACTTCAATATCATTTTTACAAGTCTGCCACAGAGCAAGTGAAAATTCACTGAAACATCAGGCAAGAGGTGATCTAACAGTGCAGTGAAAATAAATGATTTGTATACAGTGAAAGTAAGAATATTTGTATACATCCTAACCCCCTGTTGTCTGTCTCCACAATAACACCCTCTTGTCACAGTCTTCCCCTTCTCTGCTACCCATCCCCACAACCCAATATTGAAAAGGAACTTCTTCATTTTTTCAACGTTTTGAGTCTTAACTTGCTGCGCCCCGAGCCAAGCTGTTCCAGTACAGCTACAACACTGGCATCTACCCAGCAATGTGGAAAATTGCCCAGGTATGTCCTGTACATAAAAAGTAGGAGAAATCCAACCCAGCCGATTACCGCCCCATCAGTCTACTCCCCATCATCAGTAAAGCGATGCAGGGGGTCATCAACAGTGCTATCAAACAGCACTTGCTTAGCAATAACCTGCCAGCTGATGCTCAGAGCGGAATTGTCCATGCCTGCTGGCGTCAGGCATGCTCGGCAGCGTGAGCAGACAATATGGTGAGAAGACCAAAAGTCAGTATTACAACGTTGTGAAACTAGTTCGGATCGCTCAGCCCGTTGATTTTGGGCCAGGTTTCCCGCCATTGGATGTCTGGAACCTCATTGTAATACATCTGCATATCATTATAAGGCCAGCCTGCTGGAATCATCTCCCCACACCCCCTACTGAATCATCCGCCGACATGGTTCACAAGGTGTGCACTTGGCAGGTTGCACTTTGAGGGTGACTAGGAGGTGAGTGCACAGTAACATTGTGCAGCGCTTGCCCGGGCTGCCTGTTGGACTTCAAGGTTGAGACGTTTTGGAGGCATGGGGGCAAGGGCTGCCCTGTGGTTGAGATGACTTGGGGGTGGGGCAAGGGTTGCTCTGCAGTTTACGCGACTTGGGAATTGGAGCAAGGGATGCCCTATGGCTGAGGGGCGTTGGAGGGGGGTGGTGGGGGGAGGGGGGCTGGGCAAGGGCTGCCCTGTGGTTAAAGGTAATGCACAAACACGTGTGGAGGGAAGTGAGCACACATTAGGGAAACATTTAATAAAGTGACCATTTCTGTGCAGCTGAAACAGTTCAGACTCAGCCATTCCTGCGTGGAGTCGGGCCTCTAGCTTATCTGCCCACTCAAGCAATGCAGAGGCATGAAAGTGCCACCAAGTGCTCCAGAGCTTTTCACCTCTTGGGTACAGACTGCAAAATAATGAATGTGTTACTGGACTGCAGGCCCAGTTGTCCAACTGGGCCAGTTGTATAATCTCCTTGCTCTAGCTGGTCACTGGTGGAAGTGCTCACAGCCCCTTGCAATGTCTTCATTTTAGTTTGGACCAGTCTCCCCCATTGTTCAAGCTAACAGTGCAGCCTTGCAGTGTGAGTTAGGAGAATGCCTACGCCTAAGCTGAGAGCATAGCATGCAGTCCAGCGGGCAAGACTGCCGCCAATCCGACAGGTGGAGTCAGGCGGAGGTGGTTGGGTTTCGGGCAGCCATGCAACGCAGTAAACACTGGTCATCCAAGTGATGGCCAGCACTCTCTGGAATATATTAAGGAGCCTTCAGACTCTTAGTACACCCCAAGCTAACCCATGCATCTCTCTTTTACATCCGGCAGGAGGAGTACATCAGGAGCATGGAGCCTGGTGAACAAGCTGTATATTTTGTGGCGTACAGCGAGTGGAGACAATGGAGTAGAGAACGATGAAGGTGCCTGGCTGTGCAGAGGGAGGAGCTGCACCCTCAGGGGCAGCTGGGACTTGTGCACTCATAACTGAAGAGCCACAGCGAGCTGTCGCTGGTGGGTGCCTAGCTAGACCCAGCGTCTATAGACCCTGTCTTTCTTTCCTGCAGATTGCTGAGAACCAGTGTCACTGAAGACTGCGTATGTCTAGGGAACTGTTCAGTCACATCTGCTAGCTACTGCAGGATTTGGTGCCATGGGGACATGGAGGGCATCCATTGAGAGTGGCCGTGAAAGTGACTTTAGCACTGAATTTTTACGCCAGTGGCTCCTCTCAGGGCTGCATAGGTGACCTCTGTGGGATATCACATGCCACCACCTTGGTCATAGATGCCAACTTCGTGAGGGCACACAATTTTGTGTATTTTGTCTGGGACCAAGAGAGCAGGGTTCAAGAGCGATTGGATTTGCCTAGATCTCTGGTTTCCCACAGGTGCAGGGTGCAATCGACTGCACTCACATGGCTCTCAGATCTCAATCGCAACAAAGGGTCAAATATGCCAACCACAAGGGATTCCATTCGCTGAATGTGCAGCTGGTGTGTGACTGCCACAAATGCATCCTGCAGGTCTGTGCAGTTTCCAAGGAGTGTTCACAAGTCCTACATTCTCAGTCAGTCACAAATCCCTGAAGTCTTCCGGGTCCACTGAAGCTGCAGGATTGGCTCCTCGGGGACAAGGGCTACCCACAGAGGCCATGGCTGATGACACCCATATGATGGCCTCAGACTGCAGCAGAGCGAAGGGATAATGAGGCATGATGAAACGCTGTGGTGATGGCGTGGCGGGTGAATGAGAGACCGTCCATGGGACAGTGTGTTTCCCAGGAATGCATTACTAATGCAGCGGGTTTGACAAGCTGCCATGGCAGCTAGCAGATAAAACATCCTTTTACCCGCCCACTACTGCACTTACTCTAAATCTGGGATGATTCTGCCAACAGTTTGGGTTCCGTCAGGGTCACTCAGCTCCTGACCTCATTATAACCTTGGTTCAAACATGGACAAAAGAGCTGAACACCAGAGGTGTGGTGAGAGTGACTGCCCTTGACATCAAGGCCACATTTAACAGAGTGTGGCATCAAGGAACCCTAGCAAAACTGGAGTCAATGGGAATCAGGAGGAAATCTCTCTGCTGGTTGGAACCATACCTGGTGCAAAGGAAGATGGTTGTGGTTATTGGGGTCAGTCATCTCAGTTCCAGGAGAGCACTCCAGGAATTCCTCAGGATAGTGTCCTAGGCCCAACCATCTTTGGCTGCTTCATTAATGACCTTCCTTCCATCATAAGACCAGAAGTGGGGATGTTCACTGATGATTGTGCAATGTTCAGCACAATTTGCGACTCAGGTACTGAAGCAGTCTATGTCCAAATGCATCAAGACCTGGACAATGTCCAGGCTTGGGCTGACAAATGGCAAGTAACATTCACTTCATGCAAGTGCCAGGCAATGACCATCTCCAACAATAGAGAATCTAACAATCGCACCTTGACGTTCAATGGCATTACCAACACTGAATCCCCCACTATCAACACTCTGGGGGTTACCATTGATCAGAAACTGAACTGGACTAGCCTTGTAAATACAAGAGCAGGTCAGAGGCTAGGAATCGTGCGACGAGTAACTCACCTCCTGACTCCTCAAAGCCTGTCCACTAGGCACAAGTCAGGAGTGTGATGGAACACACCCCATTTGCCCGGATTAGTGCAGTTCACACAACACTGAAGAAGCTGGACACTGTCCAGGACAAAGCAGCCCTCTTGATTGGCACTACATCCACAAACATTCACTCCCTCCACCGCTGATGCACAGTAGCAGCAGTGTGTACCATCTACAAGATGCACCGCAGGTAATCACCAAGGCTCCTTAGACAGCACCTTCCAAACCCAAGGCCACTACCACCAAGAAGGACAAGGGCAGCAGATAGATGGGAATGCCACCACTTGGAAGTTCCCCTCCAAGTCACTCACCATCCTGAATTGTAAAGATATCATTGTTTCTTCAGTGTCGTCGGGTCAAAATCCTGGAACTCCCTCTCTAACAGCACTGTGGGTGTACCTACACCACATGGACTGCAGCAGTTCAAGAAGGCATCTCACCACCACCTTCTCAAGGGCAACTAGGGATGGGCAAAAAATTCTGGCCCCAGACAGCAAAGCCCACATCCCGTGAATGAATAATAAATAAATAAATAAATACTGTGGCTACAAGAGCAGGTCAGAGGCAGGAATCCTGCAGTAACTAACCCATCTTCTGACTCCCCAATGACTCTGCACCATCTACAAGGCACAAGTCAAGAGTGTGATGGAATACTCCCCACTTGTCTGGATGAGTGCAGCTCCCAACAACACTCAGGAAGCTTGACACCATCCAGGACAAAGCAGTCCGCTTGATTGGCACCACAAACATTCACTCCTTCCACCAACAATGCACTGCGGCAGCAGTGTGTACTATCTACAAGATGCAGTGCAGGGACTCACCATGGCACCTTAGACAATACCATCCAAACCCATGACTGCTATCACCTAGAAGGACAAGGGCAGCAGACACATCGGAACACCACCTCACCGAAGCTCCCCTCCAAGTCATTCACCATCTTGACTTGGAATTATTTTATATCACCGTTCCTTCACTGTCGCTGGGTCAAAATCCTGGAACCCTCTTCCTAACATCACTATGTATGTACCTACACCACATGGACTGCAGTGGTTCAAGAAAGCAGCTCACCACCATCTTCTCAAGGGCAATAAGAGATGGACAATAAATGCTGGCCTAGGCAGCGACGCCCACAACCCATGAGCGAATGAAAAAAAATTAACTGGAGTACAGTTCCATAGCTAGCAGTTGACTCTGGATCTTATTCAAGTTACAGTTGTTTATGTCTGTGCTTTAACAATATTTGCTGGCATCTTGGATGTATCAGTTTGTTGCCATCATCTACACTTAAACTTCAAGCAAGGATTTCTGGACAGCAACCATGAATAACTTGGCATGGTTTTGAATTTTTACTTTGAATTTTCCAAATGTTTCTTAAATTCAGCATCTCAGACCAATTCCATAGGTGATTTCTTAAGTGTTTACCTGTCTACTAGAAATGTAAAGTGAGCTCAGGACTTGAACAAAAAGCAATACTATACTTTGGCTTAAAATTCGCATTATGTCCTGAGATTAATGTTGCCTTTATTACAGCAGTGACAATACTTCAAAGCTACTTCATTGGCAATTTGGACATCTGGTGGCTGCGAAAGGTGGTATTTTTCTTCATGTGCCTTCCTTGACTTCAGATGGTGGCAGAATAAGCATTTCGCTGGACCATTGCTTAGGCTATAAACTGTCAAACATATTTATTAACCAGTAAATAGATAAGTGAGCAGAATAATGATGCACTCTACATTTATAGTGTTCACAGGCTTAACTACCTCTCTTTGAATTTGATAGAAAAATAAATATTTGCATTGGCTGCGTTAAACTGCAGTGTAAACTGAACCATTCACAGAATCCCAGAATATTAACCTCTCCAGGCAAGTTGATTGCTGATAATCTATACAATTTCTCTGTGATGTGTTCAGACTCAATTGTTTGAGAAATACTTTGTTGAAGACAACTATGAGCATACTGGTTAAAATATTTGTGGCAGACCTTTCACAAACCTGCTTACTTTTCGGATGTTTGTGAGGTACAGCATGTAGGAAATAGGACAGAAGAACTCTTTTGGAATCTCCTCCACCAAAAATGGCTGCAAGTCTTTTTCCGCCTCCCCCCACACACTACCCACTTGAGGTCAGTTTTTCCCACATGCCTGCTGTGCCTCATATAAAGGACAATGAGAAAGCAGGATTTGAGGACTCGAAACGTCAACTGTTTTCTTCTCCGCCGATGCTGCCAGACCTGCTGAGTTTTTCCAGGTAATTCTGTTTTTGTTAAGCAGGATTTAATGTTCCATTGTGTTATGCTCCCATTATTGCCTTCGCCTGTCTCCAGTAAACAATGCCTGCAAAGAATTTCACCAGGCCATTGCTTAGGCTATAAACTGACAAATAGATTTATTAACGAGTAAATAGGTAAGTGAACAAAGCAATAATTCATTCTACATTTTAGTATTTACAGGCTTTGGATTTCATAGGCAGAATTTTCTGCCTGTTGGGCAGGCAGGCCTGACCCAATCTCTAGCAGGCAGGGAGCTGACCCCCGCCAGTGAAGTGGGCCACACCGCCATTTTATGTGGGCTGGCCAATTAAGGCCCACCCAGCATGACGTTCGGTGGGAAGCGCTATGCGCTCCCTGTGCGGGCGGGGGGAATCCCGAAAAGTGAGAGTGTGCTCTTTCGCGCATGCGCACGAAAGAGTGCACATCTCCCTGAGGCTAAGTGCAGCCTGGACTTTGAAAAATATTAAAAATAGAAAAAAAATTCCCTTACATGTCCCCCTCATGAGTTGGGACATGTTCCTAATTTACAGAATAGCTTTATTACAATTTTTAAACCCTGCATGAAACCGCATCCCGCCGCTGGATGAGGTTTCATGTTTTCTCTATTTGCCACCGGAGCTCCTGGCCTGCCCGCCAAGTTGGACGGGCAGGTCCTTTAATTACTTAAATGATCCTGTCAATGTCCTCAATTGGCCATTGACAGGTCGGTGGGCTCGCAGCTGATTTTGCTGTGCCTCCACCTTCCTGAATATTTAAATGGGGCGGGGTGATATTGGGGGTTCTGCCCGATGTCATCCTGCGTCATTTTATGCATTGGCGAGCAGGCCCCATCCCCTGCTCGCCGACAGCAAAATTCTGCCCATTGTGTCCACAATGGTTCAGGTCAATAGATTCATCCTGTGGTGTACTGCATCAACACTGGAATACACCAAGGCTCAGCTCATCCTTTTACCTCTGCAGCTAAGAGGCACTTCTGAAGTTGCTGGCCTGCACTTGATGGGACTGCAGCGAAGAGGACAAATTTGAATGGTGGGGCCTACGGCTACCTCACCGCCCCTCAGGGAATTCCTCTCCCCTGGACCACCGCTGATGTCTGCCTGTCCACTCACTGCATGCAAATTGGCGTGGGTTGGGGGAGGCTGAGAGAATGGGATCAAGGTCTGGGCCACCATTGGAAGGTAGTGTTGGCTCCAGGATGTGGTGGAAAAGGCCTCAAATTCCCTCTGTGGAGGGAAAGGATTGTGTAGCGGCCTCGCCTTCCTATAATTCAGGTACAGCATTTATTTGCTGAGTCCCTCGTCCCTCAGCCTACACAGGAAATCTTCCTGCCACCTTAAGAGATTGTCTGTCCTTTTGCTGTAGCAGCAGCTTCCCTGTAGCAGCACCACTTGTATTTTCTGCTCTCTTCCACATTGCAATGTTAATTCCTGATGGCAAGGAGCTTGTTGGGAGTCCTCCATACATACAGAATGGAACCTAACCCAGGAAAAACAGCCAGGGTTGGAGCAAATCAGGAGGGACAGGCAAAAGTCCCACACTGCATGGAACTGGCGTTGGGATGTCAATTAGGCTCATTAATGAGCTACTTGACACTTAGTATCCCTGAGCCCACCGCAAATCAGTGGTAGCTCAGGGATTTAATTGGACTCACAAATGGCTCTCCATGCCTCCCAAAGGCTACCCAACAAACCTTCTTGGGTTTGCCAATGGCCTCATGGGGAATGTCCCTCATCAGGCACTCTATATCCGATCGAGAGAGCAGGCATTGGAAAGCGTGATGGGTGGGGAACGGGAGTAGAGCTGAAAGCCACTACCATGCCCTTGCCTCCAACAATCCTTACACCCCTCCCTCCACAACGCCATCCTGCCCCATGGACCTGTGTCCAGGAATCCAGCAGTGATCCTCAGGCTGGACCTTGAAGCATTACCGGCAGCTGCCACCGGTCCCAGTGGTGCTGCTGCCAATGGAGAGCTGCCAGCTGCCAGCCTCTCCCAGTGGTGGAATTTCCACCACCCCCACCTTGTTCCCCTTGGAAGGCCCAACACTGGTCAGTTAAATGCCTGAGGGCACTCAAATTGTGTCAGGCTTCCCCACTGAAGTGACGCAGGGCTTCTACCGATTTTCCCTGTCACTAGAAATCAATCTTGACTATATATTTAGTGGAAGTGGATGAGTACAGACTACATTCCGGGCAAATGGTGTCTCACCAATACTTGAGTCCTAAAGCTATAGTTGTCTGCTTCAGCATCTGCAAGCTCATTTAAATCATGATAATCATCAATTGCATGCCACATCCACATTTTCAACAGGCGTTTCTGACAAGGAAAGCATTCATTTAGCACCTGCTTTACCCTCGGCAAAATGAATTCCAATAAGAGAACTAAATGAATTGGTCCCTTTCATAGATACCTGACCAAGCAAATTGCCTCTATTTACAATTTCTGTATCAAAACAAGTTGGCATTTTAATTCTATATACACTATTACAGTAAGCAAGAAAACAAATAGGATACCCCACAAAAAAACTTCATCAAACAGATATCTGATTGAGTTTCTATTCCCTAACCTTGGGTACTGCAGTTAATCCAGGAATTTTTTTGGACAGGATAATACAGTGCTGTATTGGCTTATCTACAATTAAAGCCTTCTGTAAAATGGAGTGCACATTGAACTGCATAATTAATCATATTTTAAAATAATGGGATAAATTTTCAACCTGGTCATAAAACTAACTTTGCAAATATTCTGCCAGTTATAGGAACCATCCCATTGGATTCAATGGAAATGAAAACTAGGTGGTGTTTATAACAGGCAGCTGATTCACAATATCAATTTTACATTCAGGCAACCAGTAGCTTCTCTTATTCAGAAAAAGTGTGAGAGCCTCAAAATAAAACAGTTGACAAAAATAAGAAAAACTGTGGGAGAACTTGGAAAAATAAATGTAGAACGAATATTCAAAGTGGAACCTCAATTTAAAATGCAGTTGTTTAGCAAAGTGACCAACATGCAAAATGGTACACTGCAACAGTACCAAAAAAGACAGTTTGTAGGAATTCAATTTTTAAAAAAGGACCTTGAATCAAGACCCTTATAAAAAATTCACACAGCTTCAAGAAGTGGCTTTGCCTGAATGTACTAATCTATTTTATTGCAGCATTATGTGCAATGATTTGGAATGTTTGAGCAAACAACTCTGTGGTCCTTAAAAGTGAGGAACTTGGTGAAAACTTTCAAAATGAAGGAGACATTTCAAGCACATCTTAGATACAAGATTTCTGTGAAAGTGTTCAACGTAAATCAGAAATCCTACAGAACAGCTGATGGGTTGGGGATGATTTATTTATTATTCTATATGGAAAAAGTTAATATTTTTCAAACAAATGGTGTAAAAAGTCAATCAGCATTCCACCAGTCTTTGACATTATTGACAGATATCCCATGCTATTGCAAGCAGGTAGCGTTGAGTCCAGAGCATAGCTGTCGTTTTTAGCTGCTTATCTGATCCATGTCTTTAAGGCTACTGTTCTAAATCAGCAAAATACTCTGTGTTACTTATAGTTATTTACAGCTGCTGAGATCAATCACAGAACAGCTGTAACCACTTGTAAATTTCAGGCTTCATGTCAATAATGAGCTTTCCTTTTTATTTAAGATTATTCTCAATTTGTCATAAAGTGCATTGTCTGGGATGTGGCTAGCACTAGATGCAGGGTTTCTTTTCCCCTTGAATAAAATGGATCTATTGTGGCATTGTTCACATTAAGATAAATGTCATACTATTTTGTTCAGATAGGAGCTCTAAAGCATATAATGCATGATATAAAAACAAAAAAACTGCGGATGCTGGAAATCCAAAACAAAAACAGAATTACCTGGAAAAACTCAGCAGGTCTGGCAGCATCGGCGGAGAAGAAAAGAGTTGACGTTTCGAGTCCTCATGACCCTTCGACAGAATGATATATTAGGCGAGGAGGGAACTGCATGCCTTTCAGACCAGATAGTTTAATTGCTTTATGTAAATTGAGGTTTAGGTGTTTTGTATTTCATTGGTTTTTGTTTAAGGAAGTTAGCAGATTGGAATATGTTTGTCACTTTCAGGCTGGGGTTCGGATGTGATCGCATGGTCTGGCATATGCACCATTTTAAGATCATTTTTCATCTCTGACAAAGCGTGATGCCTTCATGTATCGATATTAAACGTTTATCTATTATAGGTACAAGTAGATCTCCCATGCAATTGCTTACTGTGAGTTGAAAGCTACACTTTTTGACAGTGAGGATATTGATGCTTTTAGGGGATAAGATCTGACGACTGTTTTACAATTATTAATTGTATGCAGGTGGTGGACATCAGCTGGAGATTCTGATGTTATCCTCTCATGGGATAAATAGCTTTATTGTTATAAAACATAGCTTCCAACTCACAGTGAGCAATTGCATGGGAGATTTTCTTATATCTATAACGGATTAAAAATTTAATATCACCACATGCAGAAATCAACTTTGTCCAAGGGTGAAAATATTATCTTAAAATGCCGGATGTGCCTGACCATCAGCTTGAAATTCATAAACATGTTCCAATCTGCTAACTTCCTTGATCAAAGAACAATGCAACTCTAAATAACCAAGCCTTGATTTACTTAAAAACAATTAGGCTATCTGGTTTCAAAGGCCATCAACTGAGGCTTGCTGAAGACAACATATTGAGATCACTAAAATAAGTTGTAATTCAATGTAAAATAGCAGGAGTGAGCCATTATATAGATGCTGATGTAGGCTCTAATGAGATACATACGCTGTTTATTGAAACTTCTATGAAAAAGGCATAAAGGAAACTTCACACAGAGCATAATAAAGCAATTATTTTGGAAAGTTAGTTGACCTGTAGTTTACTCAGTCAGGACATTATCATGCCCTCTTAACAAAACCTAATGCTTCTTGTCCGAGTGTTAGACAAGTATTAATGGCATCAGATGATAAGAATCAGAGAGAAAAAATAAATTGTCTGTGTAATATATATTGCTATATAGACATTTTGCTCACCCTATTTGTCAAAGATTAAAAATTCTGCTAAAAGACGCAGATGTGGTTGATGTAGAGTATATTTATAGGACAGATTAATGAGAAGTATGAAATCTGTAAGAAGTATCGGAGGACACCACCGCATCTTTTATGAGCCTTTTATTGGCGCATGGCTTTAATGAGGTGGTTGCGATGAGTCTAAAGGTATAGAATAAAGACAGAAATATTTTCATCCGACAGTTTACAGACCTGGTAATCAGATTTAGTATTTCCGCAATAATGCATAATAAGGAAAAGATGATTATTATGGACAAAACCATGGACGAATGGATAGAGACTGAACTTGGTACACCAGCAAAGTTTCTGACATATTGGAGGGGGATTTGCCAATGGTGAATTCAGAAATATGTGTAAAAACAGGAGTATTCTGTTCACCAATGCTGCAGCTGACAGGCCTTTCAGCAACGGACTTTATAAATGCAAAAACATGTGCTGATCATTGAAATATTGCAGAAAGATTTAGCTGACCAACCAGACTACTGGTTAACCACTGCCCTGGCATGGGTAGTTCATGCATAGAATTCATTCAAGATAATTGGAGGATATAGTTCCGATTAAATAATCTATGGGTGAAATCCAAAAGAGCTTTCTGTTTTTTGTGATAGTCCTCCTGCTCTAGAAGATACCACAATTAATTCCATTTTGAATGAATGCTTTACATGCAGGGAGACAGGCTTTCATCAAGGTTAAAGACTCAGAGAAAATCTGGAGAGCAATGGGGTGTCATAGCAGACCCTCTCAGACAGATTTCGATCCACTAAAGGGAGAGCCATGGAGAATGGAAAGGCCCTGGGAGGTAATAGGTAACACAGTTCTTATCAAACATTTTGACTGCTAAGCATAATTCCTCATGATTAATTGGAATGAATTATAAAACATCGGACCCTGAGCAGCTGATAAAATAAATGAGGGACCTTATGCCTCAAGAGCTCATGTGTTTTGTGATGAGGGTTCTGGGGAACAGAATGCGGTATATCAAAGACTGGATAGTGGCAATGTGAATGATCATGACACACACGACAGAGCTATTACACCCAAACGTCACTTGCCCAGAGTGGATACTTGGGTGACATATATTCTAGAGGGGTCTAGTGAATGGATGGGTAAGACAATTATGGGACATGCATGAAAAGCTACCGGCAAGTTTAAATAGTGGTTAAACCTTTAGGATGATGGCTGAGAAACAAGGTCCATGGACTGGCAAAATGAGGTGAAAGAGTGGGGAGTAAGAAAACTGTACAAATACTGATAGTGGGACAGAAGTAAGTTTTGCATCAGAGAGCAATTAGGTGCCGGAGAAAGAACCTCCAATAGTGCAAGAGGGAACTCTCATAATAGTAACCCTGATAGACATAAAAGTAGAAGTAGAAGCCATAGATTGAATAGATGAGATGATGAAGTAAAGGCCACAGAAGAGCCTTGTAACAGAACTAGAAGCCAAAGTCCTCATGCTCATGAAATCTTGGTAGTTGCCAATAAACTTGAGGATAAACTAATAAGAGAGCTAAAATAAAAAGCTTTAGATAATTGGGGAGAGTTTGGAGTTTATTCTGAGATACCAGATAAGAGTCAACCAGCATTTTTACAGAGGTGACTGCCTTTGACATCAGGGCAGCATTTGACTGAGTGGGACATCAAGGAACCCTAGCAACAATGAAGTCAATGGGAATCAGGAGGAAAACTATCCAATGGTTGGAGCCATGCTTGGCACAAAGGATGATGGTTGTGGCTATTGGAGGCCGATCATCTCAAGAGTTCCTCCATGTAGTGTCTTCAGCCCAACCAGCTTCAACTAGTTCATCAAAGACCTCCCTTCTGTCATGAGGTAAGAAGTGGGGGTGTTCGCTGATGATTGCATAATGTTCAGGACCATTTGCGATTCATCAGACATCGAAGCAATCCTTGTTCATATTCAGCAAGACCTGAATAATTTTCAGCTGTAGGCTGATAAGTAGCAAGTAACATTCACTCCACACATGTGCCAGGTAATGACCATCTACAAGAAGAGAGAATATGACCATCTCCTCTTGACATTCAATGGCATTACTACTGCTGAATTTCCCATCATCAACATCTTGGAAGTTACCATTGACCAGAAATTGAACTGGGCAAGCATATAAATACTGTGGCTACAAAAGAAGGTCAGAGACAGGGAATTCTACGGTGAGTAACTCACCTCATGACTCCCCAAAGCCTGTCCACCTTCAATAAGGCACAAGTAAGGAGTGTGATGGAATACTCTCCACTTGCTTGGATGAGTGCTGCTCCAACAACACTCATGAATCTCAACACCATCCAGGATTGGCACCCCATCTATCACCTCAAACATTCACTCCTTCTAACACCAATGCACAATGGCAGCAGTGTGTACCATCTATAAAATGCACTGTAGAAACTCACCAAGGTTCCTTCGACAACACCTTCCAAACCCAGAACATCTACCATCTAGAAGGACAAGGGCAGCAGATGCATGGGAGCACCATCACCTGCAAGTTCCCTTCCAAGTCACACACCATCCTGACTTGGAAATATATTGCCGTTCCTTCACTGTTGCTAGGTCAAAATCCTGGAACTTCCTCCCTAACAGCACCGTGGGTGTACCTACATATGGACTGCAGTGGTTCAAGAAGATAGCTCACCATCACTTTCTCAATAGCAATTATGGGATAAGCAATAAATGCTGGCCTAGCCAGTGGCACCCACATCTTGTGAAAGAATTTTTAAAAATTAGGGAGGGGCAACAAATGCTGGCCTTTCCACGATCCTGATATAAATTTGAAAAAAGGTGCATTTGTACTTAAACAGTCTTTGCAGATGGAACATATAAGGCTAAAGTGAGGCTAGTTGCAAGAGCTTTTGAGTGACTGGGTGATACAGATGTAAGAGTGTACTCTCCCACAGATGGAAAAGTAATCTTAAGAAATCTTTTTAGTGTTTTGGCCACATGTTGATAGGAGTGGAGGTCAAACAACTGAAAAGCGAGAGAAGAGTTTCAGAAATGACCCAAAGAGACAGCTGATACAGAAGGAAAACTGTGGAAACTGAATGATGCTTTCAGGGTGCGGTATTTTTCAGTGAGATCTGTTTGGTTGAAAATGGGTTGTGGTCAACTAAAAACCAGATCTGTAATGTTTTCTTGGTGTCATAAAGGAAAACTTCAGGCATCTTCATGTTGCATGTTGATGATTTCTTATGAGATGGAACTGCAGTATTTGAGAAATGTGTTTTTATTAAAATTAGAGTAGAATTTAAAATTAAAAGTCAGGCTTCTGGGGCCTCTAAATATATTGGATAATATATTAAGCGAAGTAGGTCTGGAATAACTAAATCAATAATCCTATTTAGATAGTGTTACTCCTATCATAGTTATTTGTACAACATCATCACAGAAAAAGATTACATCTAAAGAAAAGATAGAGATTATGAAGCTTCATTGGTCAATTGAATTGGTTGTGCACCCAGAATAGACCAGGTGCCAGTTGATGTTAATTTCTATGATGAAACACCCTGAAGTAGAGAATGTTTTAAGTGCACATAAAATACTAAGAAATTAAATATGATTAAATTAAGCTTCATTCTTGGGTGATCCAAAGAACATGAAGCCAATCATTTTTAATGATTCTTCACATGCAAGTCTTCCTGATAAGTTTTCAAGTGCAGCCGGTTTATAATATTTCTGATGGATGGGAATGGAAAATGTTGTCCTTTAACTTGGAAGCTAAGAAAATAAAAGGGGCTGTTAAAAGTACTTTGGCTGCTGAAACACCGACTCTTGTGGAGACAGTATATATGGGATTCTATTTGTCACATATTTTAAGTGACATTCTGTACAATGGCCATATTGAATGTTATGTAGATAATCATTCACTTGTAGGATAATGTACAATCTACAAAAGTATATGTATGAAAAGATTGACCTTGCTGGCCTGAAACAAATGCTGGAGAGAAAGAAAATTTCTAAAATTAAATAGATGCGTGTAAGTCAACTATTGTCAGATTGTTTCACAGAAAAAATGCATGTACGAAGAAACTGTTAGGGATGCAACGTAATGTCTTGTGTAGAGTATGGAGAGCTTGGATTCAATTTGTTTTGAAAGATTGGTTGTACATGGAAATTTATTTAAATAGAGAGAAGGGAATTTGTTAATTGTATGTTAATTGTAGGAAGGTGGTGGGCATTAACTGGGATCCGCTTGTGTCCCCATAAATAGGAACAGACCAAAACTGTGGTTCTTTGATTCTGAGGTGCATGTTCGTGATGTGTGTTTGTATAAGCAAATATTTATAAAAGTATGTAAAGATTGGCTGCAATTCTATACTTCACCACCTGGATTTCTGGAATATAACAACAGTGAATAAGCCAAGTTTTCCTTTTTATTCTGTGATTCTTTTTTTAGTGGCGAATTAAGCATTGAATTCTATGGCTACTTGTTTTTTTCAAGGCAGCAAATGTGGTTTCAAGGGGCCCTAGTAAAACTGAAGCCAGTGGGGATCAGGGAAAAAATTCTCCATTGGATCGAGTCGTACCTAGCACAAATGAAGATGGCTGTAGCTATTAAAGGCCAATCATCTCAGCCCCAGGACATCGCTGTAGGAGTTCTTGAGACTATTGTCCTAGGCTCAGCCATCTTCAGCTGCATCATCAATGACCATCCCTCCATCATAAGGTCAGAAGTGGGGATGTTCTCTGATGATTGCACAGTGTCCATCACCATTTGTAATTCCTCAGATACTGAAGCAGTCCATTTCTGCATGCAGCAAGAACTGAACATGACTCAGGCTTGAGTTGATAAGCGGTAAGTAACATTCACGCCAAACAAGTGCCAGCCAATGACTATCTCCAACAAGAGGGGATATCCAACCAACTTCCCTTGACATAAGTGGCATTGCCTTCACTGAATGTCCTACTATCAACATCCTAGGGATACCACTGAAAAAGAATTTAACTGAACAAGCCAAATAAATACTTTAGCTACAAGTGCAAGTCAGAGGCTGGGAACTCTGCAATGAGTCACTCACCTCCTGACTCCCCAAAACTTGTCCACCATCTACAAGGCACAAGTCAGGAGTATGATGGAGTACTCCCCACTCACCTGTAGGAACACAACTCCAACAACACCCAAGATGCTCAACGCTATCCAGGACGAAACAGCTCATTTGATTGGAACTCCATCCATGCCTTAAGCATTCACTCCCTCCATCACAGGTGCATGGTGGCTTCAGTGTGCACTATATTCAAGATACACAGCAGCAACTCATCAAGGAAACTTTGACAGCGCCTTCCAAACCCATGACCTCCACTTCCTAGAAGAACCAGAAGTATTGGAACACTAGCACCTGCACGTTTCCCTCCAAGTCACACACCATCCTGACTTGGAACAATGGGCAGAATCTTCAGGGTTGGGGCCCGCATATTGACGTGTAAAATGACGCGCGGTGATGTCAGGCATGTGTCCCAATATCACTATGCATCATTCCGATCTTCAGTTCAGCGGGCGCACACTAGAGTTGGCTTGCGCCCGCCGAACTGTCAAAGGCCTATTAAGGCCATTTATCCACAAATTGAACTGATTGTCTCGGCTGCCCATCCAACCTTAAGATTGGCGGGCAGGCTAAGAGCCCAGGTGGCCTTTGCATTTCTCATGAAACCTCATCCGTGGGAGGGATGAGGCTTCATGAAGACTTTATAAATTAAAGAAAATTTTTTATTGAAATACATAAACATGTCCCAGCTCATGTGACTCTGTCACATGAGGGGACATGCCTGAGTAACTTTTCTTATTCTTTTTTTCCATTTTTCATAATGAGGCAGCTCCATGCCTTAGGGAGATTTCTGCACTCTTTTGCACACATGCACGATAAAGCGCAAGCCCTGACTCTCTTCTGCCCCCACTCGCACAGATAACGCTGAGCGGCTGCGTGCCCGCCTGCGCCCGCTCCTGCCCAGCCTGCATAACGGGGAGAAAATTCTCCCCTATATTGCCATTCCATCACTGCTGCTGGGTTAAAATCCTGGAACTCCCTTCCTTAGACCACTGTGGGGGTATCTACACCTTGTGGACTGCAGCGCTTTAAGGAGATGACTTGCCACCATCTACTTGAGCACAATTAGGTTTGGGCAACAAATGCTGGCCTTGCTTGTGATGCCCATATCACATGAACTGATTTTAAAAAAATGTTTCTGAAATGATCCAGTTCTCAGCTGTCTAGCTCGCATTGCTTTCAGCTCAAATATGGAAAAGCTGATGTGCTTGCCTGGTGTGCAGACCCAGTTGCAAGAAAGAATAAGGAAAATCGAAGTACTCTTTATTAATGTGACCTTCCAAAGGAACATTTAACCACCTTCTGATGATGCTTCACTTGGAGATATTGAAAAGTTGTCTTAAAATTCAACAAGAGTTTCAGGCCTCGGAGTCGTGAAGGACAAAGTTGTGTTAGTCTAATTAGAAGAAGTTTTCCACTTTAGAGCTCAGCAGCCTATAATTTTCCATCCATTAATGTGAAATTATGAGCTGGTGAATGGAGAATTGAAAAGTTTTGTGCTAACTGTACGAAACTATGATTGTTCAGTCCATTCCCTTGATTATTCACAGCACGGAGTATAACCTTTTCCTTGGAAAGACGGTTAAACGAATGTGGAAGGGAAGGTACTAAGAATTGCAAGCTACCCGAAATATAAGCATTTGTGGCCATTTAAAGATGGGCAACAGAAATTCCTATAGCTTTTATAAATACTCAAAAAATATTTTAACTTATTTGTCAAGGCTGAGGGGGAACATAACTTAAGGAGAAAATGAAGTAAAAGGAAACTCAATGTGAAGTCACAATATGAAACCCAGTGGCTTCACCAGATTATGATTAAGGATTAGCTGCCTTTGATGTGGGGTTATGAATACAAATGTTTGTTTTTATAAGGGATTAAGTATTTGTGGCAATTCAAATGTATTGATTGGGCTTTTCTGAATGGGGGAGTGTTTTTATTATATATATGTTTTGTTTTTGTCTGTAATAGATATCTAGAACTTTATTTTATTTTATCTCAGCATGGCTCCTGAGGTCTGCCCAGAATGGATATTGGGTGAGTTGGCATAGGGTTATAAGAGACCATGGGTGGGTGGGTGGGGGTCATGTGTTGGCACTAAGTTGGAACCAGGTTGAAATAAGGACGATAAAACACCATGGGAATGGTGAGGGGTCATGAATAGGCATGAATTGGCACTAAGGTGGCATAGGGGCTATCAGAGGTCATGGGATTTGTGGGATCATGCATGTATTGGCATGTATCAGCATGGGGAATGCGTGGGATGTGAGGATGTGTGAGGGGTAAGGGTTAGAGGATCTATTGTTTAAGAGAACCACTAGGACAAAGTCTCAGAGAACTGAAGCGGGTCTTTTAAACAGACCACCATGGCACTTGGCAGTCTCCGTGGCCACCTCTAACCTGCATCCAGGGTGGGATGGGCCCAACTCCTTCCCACACCCTGCAACATAGGTTCTGCCATTTAGGGCACTTTTTCCCAAGGCAGGTCAAGCACATTTGCCTCAGGAGTGAAAATCCCAGCTAAGAAATGCAATTTTAATCAGAGAGCTGAAAAGTTGAACCATGATTTTTTAAATTTTCAAAACTAAGATAAATAGATTTTTATTTTGTAAATATAATCGAAGGATTTGGATGAAAGTTCAGCAAATGCAGTTAAGGTACAGTCGAGTTGCAATCTAATTGATTGGTAGATCGGGCTCGAGGGGCTGAATAGCTTACTCCTAATCCTATGTGTACAAACATATAGGCCCAGGAATTTTAGGAAAGCGGGGTTTCCCTTCCTGCTATATAAGAGTTGGTGACGAATGCGCCCCGCCGATACTGGCTGTGCTGCAGCTATTTAACACTCAAACAAGCATTAATCAAAGTCCCTCACGCGGGAGGAAGTCCCACCTCAGAGAGCTGTAGGCCAATCAGATTGGCTGGCAGCTGTCTCATCCCAGCAGTACCAGAAGCAGCAGTAGACAGGACCAAGACATCAGGCAGTTCCTGATCAAAGTCCCAGGAGCCCAGGACCAGGTGAGTGTGGCGGTTTCAGGGTGGGGAGGGGAGGTGAGGCCCAGGGGGTCGCAGAGGAGGCTTGGGGTATTAGCGGAGTGGACAGGGTGGGGAGGAAATACCCACTAGGGCCAGACCTAATTGGGGATCACCAGATGTTGAAAGGAGCCTGTTGATGATGGAACCACCAACCCCCTCCTCTTTCCTGCCTGAAGCCTTAGCAGGGTCACTTTCCGGGCTCTCCCTTACCCCTCAACAACTTCTACCAGCCTAAAAATTGAGGCTGGGCAGCAATAGCCCTTAAGTGGTCAATAATTGGCCACTTAAGAGCCTCAGTTGGTGGGCAGGCCAGCATAGGCCTCGCTTATCCCACGGTAAAATTGTGGGGAGGGCGGGAGCCCAGTGCGAATGCCATCTGGGGAATTTTATGGACCTCCCCACCTGCAAACCCACAGTCGAGGGAATGTAAAATTGTGCCCATGATTCTGATGCTGTAAATAGTTTTTAAAGTTCCATGGGCCAAAAGTTCCGGTCGGCATGCGGGGGCGGGCCAGACGCATCGGCGCATGAAATGACATGCAGTGACGTCGGGCATCCGTCCCGACATCATCGCGCACCATCACGATATTTCGTTCACTGGGCTTGCGCTGGAGTCGGCTGTGCACCCACTGAAATGTAAACGGCTTATTAAGGCCATTAAGAAATCAGTTGAGCCACTTACGAATGCTGCCCGTCCAATCTTAAGGTTGGCAGGCAGACGGAACGCCCAAGCGGCCTTTGTGTTTTTCAGGGAACCTCATCCATGAGCGGGATGAGGTTTCATGAAACTTTTAAATAAATAAATAAATTCTCATAAATATAAAAACATGTCCCCACTCATGTGACTGAGGGGGCATGTTTAAATAAATTTTTAATTCAATTCTTTAATTATTTTAATATCCATTCAATCTCCCTGAGGCGGCTCCATGCCTCAGAGAGATTGCTTATATGTGCCAAAGAGCTTTAGCCATGACTCTCCCTCCTCCCCCCACCCACACAGGTAGTGCTGAGCTCTACCGGCCATGTATTACGCTGGGGGGGGGTGCCTTAATTGCGGGCGGTGATCAGCTTCCCGCACAACCCTGCCCAGCCTGCCCGCCACGGGGAAAAATCCTGGCCATGCTTTGTTCTGTGCCTTTTAGTTCACTGACAAATACAGACAAATAAACTTTACTGCCAGAGACATTTTGCCAGAAAGGACTCCAGGATTTTAGCATTTCTTTCATTGGTCTGTTTAAACTGAACTCGATAAGCATTTACAAGCACGGTTATACCACATGATGCTTTTACTTGTCTCTGTCTTATCATCATTATCAAAGTATTGTGAATAACTTCAGTGTAAGAAGCTGACAGCTTGCAGACAGTGTAAGAAGAGAAAAATAGCTCCATAAAATTGTCCTTTGTTGTCATACTAATAACATTCAGGCCAGAAGTTTTCGCTCGGTGTGCAGGAATGCGCCCAACACACTTGAGCATAAAATGAGGCGCGATGACAGGGGGTGAGCATCCGGTCATCACTGCGCACTCGCGCAATGTTTCGGTTGGCAGGCACATGCAGGAGTCAGCACCACGCCCACCGACAATTAAGCGGCCTATTAAGGCCCTTAATCAACTAATTGGAAATTTTTGCTGCCCGTCCAACCGTTCAGTTGGTGGGCAGGCGAGAAAGCCAAGCGGCCTTTGCATTTTTGGTGAAACCTCATCCACCGGCGGGATGAGGCTTCGTCGAATGATTAAAAAGAACATTTTTACATTCATATTCAACATGTCCCTGCTCATGTGACAGAGTCATGTTTTCATTATTTTAAAAACCTTTATTTTTATTGATTAAAAGCCTTCAGCTTCCTGAAAGGGATCTTTTACTGCGCTCCCGCAAGCATACGTGAACTTCAGCCCTTGCACTCCTCCCGCCCCCACCTGGGCAGTGCTGAGGGCTGCAGTGTGCACTTCACAGTGGCTGATTAATTGGCTGTTAATTGGCCAGCCAGCGTGAAATCACGCTCGGGGCCTGATTTGCGGGCGGAGGTTGGTTTCCCGGCCGCTCCCGGGCCCACCCGTCATGCCCGCCTGACGAGGGCAAAATTCTGCCCTGTTTTAGAGAGGCATCCCTTTATATCTCTTGATATGGGTTTTCTATTAATCCTAAGAGAACAATAGCAAAACTAAAATTCTGCAAATTTTAATTTTTTTGTTATGATCCTCATGGAGACCAATAATTTTTTAAAAAGATGATTGAATTCCTAGTGACCGACTTAAGGAATTGCACAACAGGATTTCATGTTTTATGACTTTCACTGTAAAAACCAAACTAAAAGCAACAGCGAATAAACATTACCTAGTAGGCAACTAATACTCTAAACTACAGAAAAGCTCACCCTTATTAATGTTTTAACAAGACCAATAACCCATGCTGTATACATATACAACTCGCTCTCCACAGGATTAGTCTTTATAGGTGACAATTTACAGTCACTTCCAGTTTCCAATGGGTTTACGTCCCACCACTTTGCCAAGTCATAACATCAAGTGGCTGAAAAAAGGCACTTCCCTCAGTTTTCGGAGAATTTTCAAACCGACTACCAGCAATGAGGCCCGCTCCAGCAATTTCCCCACCTGGTTTTGCCAGGGCATTCTTCAGAATCTTTACATTGTTTACATTACCACAGGATGCATCTCTTTGGCCAGAGACAATCCTCCCTTCCACGTTCTGCCTGGTAGCTTATCGAGGACACGCAACCTCCTTCTCTCTGTTGGCCATACCAGATCCACCTTTTGCCTCTGTGAGAGCTCTCTCTCTCTTTTTCTGTCCAAAAACTTGGAAATCGAAAGTCTGTCCACAGTTAACCCAGTTGCTCCTTAGGTGTGAACATTTTGGACCTTGCTGCCAGTAAGACACCACCTAGGCATCCCCATCAGCCATGGTAACCAAATCTTGTTGTGAGGCAAAATTTGAAGCAGATCACATGACCCTCTTCATGCCTCCGTTTTTTTTACCTTGAATTAAAGAGACAATCCATAACATAATCACCTTAGAGAACCTTGCATTCATAACATTGCAATCACATATTATTAATTTACGCTTCAGTCCTTCTGTGGGTTTCTCTAATTCTGCTATAATATTTGCAACTCCAATATAAAGAAGCTTTTTTAAATGTTATATTCCAGGTAGAACAAAATTAGACGTTTTGAAAGATGTTGCGTTAACATTCAACAGTGGAATGGTTAGCATCGATACACAGTGTGAGCTATACCAGACAAGATGAATTGTACTGAAGCAGTTATCACAGAAATTAGCTACCATTGTTATTTACAGGCCCAAGATAATTGCATTGTGAATTCAGACTGATTATTTAAAGCCCATTGCATTTTATAACAAGACATCATTTTATACCTTTTAAATATAGTAGTGGCTAATTAGTCTCTGCATTCTTGTTGAAATCAAGTCATCATGATGAACCAGAAAATGAACGTAATGATGCATTTTGGTAAGATGCTCATGCAAACAAAAGAGTTCCCCTGTTCAGAGTGCCATTTCGATTTATTGCCATGCCACTATGGTGAAATTACTTTTTAAATAACATCAAAGAGAAATTGTTTTTCTGGCTAATTAACAGCTTGCTAATGAAATCACGTTCTCAGAAATGTCTCACTTTAAAGATGTGCATCTGTGCAATAGCACTAACCAGTCATTAATTTTAGAGAAGGAGTGGGGGAAGAGAAGGAATAATCTTACTCATACTCAATCAGATTGGCTGCTCATTTTACCTGCCTCCTGATTTTACTTTCCATCGACTGACCTGATTCACCTCAGATTCTGGCCCGGCAGTTTACATTAAAATTGCTGTTTGATGTTCTCCAAATTCTTATTTTTAAAAAGGAATCTCACCCTTTAGGTGGCCCTAATAAAAAACCCAAGTAAGCTACAGACATGTGCACTTCACAGGCTTCCTAATTCGATACTTATATAAGAAAAACAGGAATCATCACCATTCTGCAGAAAGATCAACTTGGAAAATCCTATTATTGTGTCATATGTGATTAACACAATGGCATTCTAGGCAGTTCTACCATGGGCTGGATTTTTAACCCTTCCGGGGTGGAAACAGAGGCACGGAGAATATAATGCCGCGGCTGAGTGCTGGTTCCCTAGCTCCACCTGGCCTCAGCCCATTTTCCATTTAAAGGGCAATTAAGGCTACCATGTCAGTGGATTACAGCATTCAAAAAGGCTCTCCAGCATGTCACAACAGTACAGCAATCTGTCCTCCAACAGATTATTAGGATTGGTGAGGCACTGCCAGTCATTAGGAAGGCAGCATTTGACCTCCCACCTCTGCCACTCCACTTGCCATTTACTGCCAGCCAGCCCAGACTGCTGCAGCCCATTTTGAAATAACACAGTCCACAGCCAAGGGCTTCAAGCTCCAAAAGTGCTCGAGATTGTCCTGCAGTCTCCTCCACCGAAAGCAGCAGCCTTCCACTAGCCATGCTGCAGCCACTGCTGCAGAAGAGCAATAGGACAGGCAAAGGCACATGGAACACAGACACCAAGGTAATGCACAAGGGTGAGTAGTTGAATTTGTCTGCAATATGGCAGGATTTCATTTATAACTTTAGTTTGGAATGTTTATTTGTGGAGACTTTTAATTTTGTCTTGTGATCAAGTGGCCAAAATCAGAAAGCTCAGATAAAGTCAACATGCCAGCTGGGAATGCAAACTGTGAGGAGGACACAAAGAGGCTCCGAAAATATATAAGTAGGTTAAGTGAGTGAGCAAAAGTTGGCAGATGGAGTATAATCTGGGGAATTGTGAGGTTATTCACTTTGGCAGTATGAATAGAAAAGCAGAATATTTTTAAAAGGTGTGAAGCATTTAAATGTTGATGTTCAGAGAGATTTGGGTGTACTCCTACGCAGAACATAGAAATTAGCATAATGGTACAGCAAGCAGTTTGGAAGCCAAATGGCATGTTGGCCTTTCTTGTAAGGGGATTGGAGTGCAAGAATAGTAAGTCTTGCTATAGTTGCATAGAGCTTTACTGAGACCATACCTGGAAAAACTGTGAATATACTTGCCTTGGAGTCATTACAGTGAAGGTTCACTAGATTGGTTCCTGTGATGACAAGGTTTTCCTCTGATGAGAGACTAAATAAATTGAGTCTATACTCATGGGAGTTTAGAATAAGAGGTAATCTCATTGGACTGTACGAGATTCTGAAGAGGCTTGACAGGGTGGACAGTGAGATATTGTTTATCCCAGCTGAGGAATCTAGAACACAGGGGCACAGTCTCAGAATAAGAGGTCAATAAGTCAGGATTGAGGTGAGCAGAAATTTCTTCACTCAGAGGGCTGTGAATCTTTGGAAGTCTCTGTCTCAGTGGATTGTAAATGCTTCATTGTTGAGTATATTTAAGACCAAGATCGGTAAATTTTTGGTCTCTCAGAGAATCGAGGAATATGGGGAGTAGGCGGGAAAGTGGAATTGAGGCAGAATATCGGCAATGATCATATTGAATAGTGCAGCAGGTTAGAGGGACCATATGGTCTTTCGGACAGTGGGTGGTCAGTGACAATGGGAAGGGAAGGTTTGGGACTGTTGGTGAATGGGGAATTGTGGTTGTGGTTTCTGGTGTTGCATTTCAGTGAGTTCTTCCTGGACAGCTCAGGCAGAAAAGGGCTGGCCCCCGCTCTCCGTCAGCTGTTCATCGTGCAGCTGGTGGTAAGGTCTGTCCTCTCATGATGGTGAAGTTTTACAACATACTACAGACCACCAAATATTTTGACAGCCCCTCTGTCAAGTATTATAGGGCTCCTGCAGAGCAGTCCATGCAGTTAATGCGTTGTTCCAGCATGCTAATGGTCAATTTTCATGTGGCAGCGGGCTTCATTGTATGCATGCTGTGCATATGTGCAATGGTTAAGCACTAGAGACATCACTCCTGTCATCAGCAGGTAGCCCTTGTTGCCCAGAAGCCACCTTTGGTTTGCCGTGGTCGTTCAAATGCTGTTGGCACCGTGGACTATCATAGAATGAAGACATTATGACTCCTGCCAGGATGCTAGGCATTAACCTGCATAATTCACTGCCTGCTAGACA
Organism: Carcharodon carcharias; assembly: GCF_017639515.1. Taxonomy (NCBI): domain Eukaryota; kingdom Metazoa; phylum Chordata; class Chondrichthyes; order Lamniformes; family Lamnidae; genus Carcharodon; species Carcharodon carcharias. The sequence goes on along the minus strand of NC_054472.1, from coordinate 124,237,857 downwards.
TTGATATAATCCTTTTGATTCTGATATAGGGCAGAGTTGACATGTGATACCCAGGAAATAATATGTGTGCAGTCAATGCCATTGTTCACCGTGGGGATATCTGCAATCCTAGTAAAAGCACTCTGCTCAGTAAAGTGCTCGTTCCTCCTGCTTGTCCCTGGCAAGACAGAATTAAATCTAGTTAGATCTCTTTGAATTGAGAGCCTCAGTCACCTTCCTTACACAACATTAGATGACAAACCGTGAGATACTGCAAACATCCCCAGCTGCAACCTGAAATAAGCCAGATACATAAAAACCCATCACCACAGTCACCTTCACAGTCATTAGCTTTATGGTCCAAGCCCTACCCTGCAGTTGCTGTTGTGGTTGCAACAGGTGGCAGATTCACTTGTGACATCTTCACTGAAATGCAGATGTCTCACTAAGGTTCAGTAGAAGAATTGCTCCCTGAACACCCTGGGTAGATATGCCCTCCTACTAAGCGCTCTTCTCCTCCTCTTCCTCCCCCTTTCAGCAATCTGTTCTGCTCTGTGTGGCCTCGTTTCATGTTTCATTCTCCAAGGTCATGCTGTACGCCAAAGGTAATGCCTACCAGTGTGTACCCATGTTTGGGGACAAGTGGTTTATGCAGAAGTCTTGAAATCAAAAAAGTCATTCAGTACCTGCCACACCACTCCCTTTAGACTTTTGCAATTTGAAACAGTTATGGAAAGAATCATAGCAACAGCCGCAGGAATGCTTTCTAAATGGTGAAAATATGGCAACAGTGGAGGACCAACAAAACTTGGGGGTCCAGGTACACAGATCATTAAAATGTCATGAACAAGTACAGAAAACAATCATAAAAGCTAATGGAAAGCTAGCGTTTATATTTAGAGTAATAGAATATAAGTGGTTAGAAATTATTGTTCAACTATACCAACCCCTGCTTAGAGCATACCTAGAGTATTGTGAGCAGTCCTGGCACCAAACCTTAGGAAGGATATATTGGCTCTAGAACGAGTGCAGTGTTGATTTACTAGGATAAAACCTTGTCTCCAATGGGTAATTTAGGAGGTGGGAGTAAACAAACTAGGTGTGTATCCCTGGAATTTAGAAAGTTAACAAATGATTTGCTTGCACTACTCAGGATATTAAGGAAACAGATAGGGTAGTTTGAAGAAACTATTTCCACTAGTTGATTAGCCTAAGACTAGGGAGCATGGTATAAAAATTAGAGACAGGCCTTTCAAAGTGAAACTATCTTTTGAAAATAGTTATTGATTCTAGATTAATTGTAATGTTGAAACTGAAATTGATAGATTTTTGATAGCCAGTGGAATTAAGGGACACAGACAAAGGTGGTTACATGGAGTTAGGTCACAGATCAGTCAAGATCTCATTAAATGGCAGAAATCTCAAGATGCTAAATGGCCTCCTGTTCCTATGTTCCAACGAGTAACCTGTAAGTAGTTGATGAACCCTTTAAGTGATGGTGGTCTGGGTTTCTTTCTGCTGCTAAATGAGTGTTTAACTGTGTGAGATTAAGAGAGGACATTGTCTGGAACGTTGAGCTCCAAAGTGGAACCACTGACTTCAGAGCATCACTGCACACCATGGTTTGTCTGCTTGGCATATGTCTGGTGGAGATTCACTGGACCGATATGGTGGCCAGCATGATTTATCCCACAAGCGTATGATCTAAGAGCACTCATAGCTCCCACAAATAGGCACTTGTGTGCCCAATTTCTCACCCACATTCTTCCGAAGTGAAAATTCACTGTATTCATGCCTATCTTCACTAAAGCCTGCAATTACATTTTACTCATTTGGCACAATAAGAAAGTTGCTTAAGCTTGAAATGAACTTATATAGCTTTTCACCATCACAATGGAATAATCTTTCACTTTGTCTAACATAACATTAGTAAAGTTTTGAGAGAAGCAAAATCTAGGTCTAAAAAGAAAAGTTATTGTTGGATGTTTCTTCCTCTAGTAAGGTACAAAACTTAATAATGAACATCTGATGTCATTTTTTATTTGTTCAAATCAAAATCTTATGTATGTTGCAGTAGGTAATACAGATACAACTTCTTCAGTGAATTTGTGTTATCTGTTTCAGCCAAGTGTGAAATTAAAAAATTCACCCTATAGTGCCTAGTATCAATTTGGGAGCTTTTATTCAATCAAGTGGCTATATTCAGATCCTGAGACCACATAAAAAAGCAACTGTTTATAGATAGAGTATATTGGATAGCATGCCTTAAAACCCCCAAAAAACTAAGTTAATGGTAAACAACATTACAATCTTGCTGGCCTGTTTCTCAAAATCCTTCAATATATCTGCCAAAAGCAAGGTTGTCAGCCTATATTTCTTTGCATAGATGCATAGCTAAAATAATAAATTCCAAAAAAGCACATCAAACTGAATGAGTAAAACACCACCCTCATTGGATAAATACAACAGGTGATGTTGCTCTGGCCCATAAAAATCAGGGAAGTCTTAGGTTTGATGCTGTTTAGGTGGTCACCAGCAAGTTGGCATTGAGAATGTTACAACTGTATCACTGCCTCATTGTAATTGGGTTAGGAAGGAAATAATTTGACAGGGGTTAGACCTAATAATTCCATTCAGTGACTTGTGCCGAAAGTGTACGTCCACAGGTTTCCAGCTAAAGCTGCACTGGATTGTGCTTAAATAATCTGCTGACAGTGTCTTGTGTTATATATGAAGATGCTCACCTTGTTAAAGTATACCAGTGCTGAGATTGTTTGTGGTACTATAAGGAAAGGATGAACTTGCATTTACTTAGTACCTTGAGATGACAGCCAATTTCCTAGCCCTAATCATCTCCTCTTCACTATGGACATCCAATCTCTACACCTGCACCTCCAACCAGGATAATATGAGGGCTCTCCGTTTCTTCCTTGAATGGAGGCCTGACCAGTTTCCAACCAGCACCACCTCCTCCACCTGAATGGGCTTGTTCTCTCATTGAACAATTTCTCTTTTAATTCATCTCACTCCCTCAAAGTAAAAGATGTTGCTAAGGTACCCCTATGGGTCTTAGCTATGCCTGTCTTTTCATGGGACATGTAGAATATTCCTTGGTCCAGTCCTACCTGGGCCCACTCCGTCAAATCTTTCCAGTACATTGATAATTCTTGGTGGTGTGTCCTGCTCTCACCCTGAATTGGAAAACTTCAACTTTGCCTCCAGTTTCCACCCTTGTCTCAGTTTCAGATGGTTGATCTCTGACTCTTCCCTTCCCTTCCTGACATCTCTGTCTTCATTTTGGTGATAGGCTACCAACTAATATGCATTATAAGCCACTGACTCTCACAGCTACCTCAACTACACTTCCTCACAAACTATATCCTGTAAGGACTCCATTCCATTCTCCTAGTCCCTCCATCCCTGTCACATTGGTTCCGATGATGTAACTTTCCACAACAATGCTTCTGAAATATCCCCTTTTTTCCTCAACCAAGGATTCCCCAACACTGACTCCTCCCCTGACCCCACCATGGTTGATAGGATCCTCAACTATGTCTGCTTCATTTCCTGCACTTTGGTTCTCACCCCTCCTATCCCTCCAAGGATTTCCCTTGTCCTCACCTTCCACCCCACCAACTTCCATATTTAATGGATCATTTTCCACTATTTCTGTCACCTCCAGAGTGATGCCACTACCAACACATCTTTGCCTACCCTTTCAGCATTCCAGTGGGACTGTTCCCTCCATGTTAGCCTGGTCCACTCTTCAATCACCCCCAACATCTTGTCCCCTTCTCATGGCACCTTTCCATTGCAGACACAGGAGGTGTAACACCTACCCTTTTGCCTCCTTTCTCCTCACAGTCCAAGGCCCCAAACACTCCTTCCAACTGAAGCAGTGATTTACATGTACTTTTCAATTTAGTCTATAGTATTAACTGCTCACAATGTGGTCTCCTCTACACTGGGGAGATCAAACTTAGGTTGGGTGACTACTTTGCAGAACACCTCCGTTCAGTCTACAAGCATATCCCAGAGCTTCCAGTGACCTGCCATTTTATTTTTCCACCTTGTTCTCCTGCTGACATCTCTCCCTTTGGCAAAGCTCAGCATAAGCTTGAGCCACAGCAGCTTATCTTTCGATTAGGCACTTTACAGCCTTTCAGATTCAACATTGGGCAGAATTTTCTGCCTGCCAGGTGGGCAGGCCCGACCCAATCTCTGGCGGCTGGGCGGGCAGCCGACCCCCGCTGGAGAATTGTGTCCCTCTGCCATTTTACGTGACGTCTGCCGAGAAGCGCTATGTGCTTCCTGTGTGGGTGGGTGGGGGGGTTTTCTCAAAAGCAAGAGTGCGCTCTTTCGTGCATGCGCACATCTCCCTGAGGCTAAGTGCTGCCTCAGGGAGATTGCTGACAGTTTAAAAAAAATTAAAAATAGAAAAAGAACATGTTCATAATTTACACTATAACTTTATTAAACTTTTTTAAACCCTACTTGAAACCTCATCCCGCCGGTGGATGAGGTTTCATGTTTTTTTCTATTTGCTACCAGGGCTCCTGGCCTGCCCACCAACCTTAAGGTTGGACGGGCAGGTCCTTTAATTGTTTAATTGATCCTGTCAATGGCCTCAATTGGCCATTGACAGGTCGGCGGGCCCGCAGCTGATTTTGCTGCGCCCCCCCGTCTTCCTGAAAATTTAAATGGGCCAGGATAACGTCGGGGGTTCCGCCCAATGTCATCCCGTGTCATTTTACAGGTCAGCGAGCGGGCCCCGCCCCCTGCTCACTGACAACAAGATTCTGCCCACTGAGTTCAACAGTTTTCAGACTGTAAATTCTGTCTCCCCATTTTGTTTCCTTCACATTGCATGTTTTTGTTTTTCTCCTATTTTTGATTTCAAATGGTACCATGCCTGTTCTAGGAGCCTCTTTTGTTTCTTTTTTTGCCGCATTGTCATTCCCTGAGACGTTAACTGTTTCTCTCTCCACAGACGCTGCCTGACATGCTGAGTATTTCCAACATTTTGTATTTCTATTTCAGATTTCCAGCATCCACAGTATTCTGCTTTTCAATGCTACATTTATAGCATATTCATTGTAATAAGTCGGATACCTTGTGATCTAAATTCTGCTGATAATTATACAGATTTCCTGACGTGTTTCAGTTTATCCAGGTGGACTGTGGGGAAGGGCGTTGGGGTTAGAAAAGGGTCCAATTTGCTTTTGTGTCTGTGGGGCATGAAGCATACGGATTTGCCAAGTTTTGCAGAATTATTCGGTTTGGCTGCAATTTCACACTTGGTAAAAAGCACATGTCCAAAGCCCATCCCAAAGATTCCCATGCAGAGGGAAAAAGTACATCTCTGAAAATTTGTTTCTGCCAGCCTCAATATCAACCACCAAAAACACAGACCCCTTGGGCTGAATCTTCCAGTCGGCGTGCGGGGGCGGGCCCAACACCCCAACGTGTAAAATGACACACAGTGATCTTGGACATGCATCCCAATGTCATCGCACATCATCTTGATATTGATCTTGAGTCGGCTGCACGCCTGCCGAAATGTTAAGAGCCTATTAAGGCCATTAAGAAACTAATTAAATTAGTTAAGAACGCTGCTCGTCCAACCTTAAGGTTGGTGGGCAGGCGAAAAGCCCAAGTGGCCTTTGCGTTTTTCAGGAAACCACATCCACAGGCGGAATGAGGTTTCCTAAAGGTTTCACAAAATAAATAAATAATTTTCCCCACCTTCACAAACATGTCCCAACTCATGTGGCACTGTCGCATGAAGGGACATGTCCAAACAAATTTTCATATCATTTATTGAACTTTCTCATTATCCATTCGACCTCCCCAAGGCAGCTTCGTGCCTCAGGAAGATTGCTGCGCTCTTTTGCGCGCGTGTGCTTCCTCCCCCATCCGCACAGGTAGCGGTGAGTGCTACTGGCAGCGCATTATGCTAGGCGGGCCTCAGTTGGCCCACCCATGTAAAATGGCGGCGCGCAGCCGATCGCAGGTGGCGATCAGCTCGCACCCACCTGCCATAGGAAAAGTCCAGGCCCTGGACATCCACAGGAAATTTATCATGGCACGTGACAGGATCCATTCGCCATTGACCTTTGGCTCAGATGTAGGGTCAAATTGTGGTCAGCAAATTTAATTCATCTAAATAGGTGGTTAGAGATGAATCTTGAGCCATCACCAGAGGGAGGAAGCTCCAAATAAAGCAAGTACTGCGAGCTCTGGAGCGGAAGGGTGATACAAGCCAAGAGGCCCACTGGAAAACTGGTGGAAATATTTCCACTGGCCCCACTTACAAGGAGATCCAAAAATATTCAGCATTTCTGTTAAATCTTCAGGGGTTTAGACCATAAGCAGCTTCAACTGACAATAGATTGCTGTTACTGTGCATACAAGCCCATAAACTTGGGAGCCCCTTCCCCTGTCATGGGAACCTAGGAGCAGGAGTAGGCCATTAAGCTCATTTCTCGTCTGTTCCACCATTCAGTTAAATCATGGCTTTTCTATACTGTAAATCCATTTAGCTGCCTTTTTTCATATCCCTTATTACGTTGACCTAACAAAAGTTAATTAATCTCAGTTTGGGATATTTCTAATTGATCTAAACTCAGCAGAGGTATTAAGGGAATGGGTCGCAGATTTCCGGCAGCCTTTATCTGAAAAAGTTCCCTCTGACATCAAACACGGAATAGCCTCACTCCAGTTTAAAATGGCCCCATATTCTGGACTCCCAGAGAAAATTCTACCTTATTCTATCTACCTTATCTAATGATCTTAAACACTTCAAATAACCCCTCAAGCTTCTGTATTTGGAGGCATACCCCCTCTGACACTATTGCCTTTGTTTGAAATAAGCCAAGCCTCCCCTGCCCCAAACAAAGCCCTGTATAAACTGTTAGTGAATGCTGGGAGAGCAACTGGACAAATGTCAGTCCCATCCACTGGACTTATGAATGTACCAGAAGAGCTGATTATCTTTGGCCCTGCAACTCATAACATCAATAATTCTGGAAAAAACAATACAGTGTTTATTAATAATCTCACCCATCCTATCTTCCAATACCTTTGGCTCACTCAGGCTTTTCTCCCCTCAAGAATTGAGCTTATTTTCAGCTCCACTCTTGGAGCTTGGACCACATAGATAGGTTTTTTTTCTATTCTTTACACATGCAGAACCGTCCTTTATTTTAATAAAAACCTTTGGCGTACCCTAGCACCTCATTCATGATGTTTTCAGGGTCCTCGATATTTGCTATAATTGTCTGGAAGCTTCCATTCTTGACTTGGTCCATTTCCCTCTTATGGCACTTCATGCTTTCTGCTATTGGCTGCCAAACATTTTGCATTTGAAAACACTTCTTTGCTTGAGGTGACCACACCCTTGCTTCTATTTGCCACTGCTGCTCTCTGCTCCTGACATCCACAGCTGTACTTTATGCCCTAAATTACTGGTGCTCTCCCAAACCAGAGCAACTGCAAAGGTTCAAAACCCAATTCTAACAAAGTTCATTAGCCCTAACAGCAGCCATCCTAAGTAAGGCAACTCTCAGAGCGGTTCCAGGCAACATCATAGACTCCAGCTTCCCTCAAGCACTCTCACACTTTTAGACACCTGTCCTTTCAAAATCTCCCAGTGTGGTCCAGCTCCCCCAAAGTGCTTTCAAGCCTCAAACCCTAGATTTGAATGTCTATAGATGCTAGCACCAAAGAATTGTTCCCAACTCCAGCATTCAGATTTCCTAACTGCTTCTACATAGTTAGTACTCCCATTTCCCAGTTTTTTCAAGGGCGCTTCCAGTTTCCATATTTGCCTTCAAGTACTCCATGACCTCAGAGATCCCAACCTACATACTGCCCACCTCACAAACTCCACATTACAGCTTCTCTTCTGTAAGATTTTAAGCCCCAGTCGTCTCTCCTTCCCAGGCATCTTTCATATAATGCAGTCCCTGGTGCCTCCCCTATCCTTAAATAGCCTCATTTTTTTTCTTCCCCACATGAGTTCCAGAACATTCTCTGCCCATTTACTCCAGGAGCAGGATTTTCCCCCCGTCGGGGGCAAAGTTGAAGGGTGGGCACGCACAGACACACTTCTGATTGGCGCACCTGACTGGGGGCGCGGTGCCATTTTACGTGGGCAGGTCAATTAATGCCCGCCCAGTGCAATGTCCGCTTGGAAGCTCTATGCGCTCCCTGTGCGGGCAGAGGGAATCCCAAAAGCGAGAGTGCGCTCTTTTGCGCATGCGCACGAAAGAGGACACTCATCACCCTGAGGTTAAGTGCTGCCTCAGGGAGATCGGCTGTTCTGAGACAAATATTTACAATAGAAAAAAAATTCCTGGCATGGCCCCTCATGTGACACTGTCACATGAGTTGGGACATGTCCATAACTTTTACAAAAACTTTATTAAAATTTTTTAAAACCTACATGAAACTTCATCTCACCGGTGGATGAGGTTTAATGTTTTTTCTACTTCCCACCGGGGCTCCTGGCCTGCCCGCCAACCTTAAGGTTGGACAGGCAGGTCGGTTAATTAATTTAATTACTCTGTCAATGGCTTCAATTGGCCATTGACAGGTCAGCGGCCGCGCAGCTGATTTTGCTGCGCCCCCGCCTACCGGAAAATTTAAATAGGGCGCGGTGACATCGGGAGTTCTGCCCGACATCACCACTCGTCATTTTATGCATCGGCGATAGGGCCCCGCTCCCCACCCGCCAACAGGAAAATTCTGCCCCAGGGTTTTACCTTTGACCAAATACATACTGAGTGGATCTGTGAAATAAATATATAGAGTAACTAAGAGAGTTGCAGGAAATAGAGGAGATGGAGTAAAAGAGAGATATAGACAAAGATTGAGAGAAAAAATGTTAATAACAATAATGAAATGAACATCTTTGAGAGCCAGAAACAGAAGAGAGCGAACGGGTTAATGAAACAGACATGAAAAGTGACTCAAAAATAATTAGAGCTTAGGAAAGACCATAAGGATGGGAAATGTATTAAATTCATGAGCAATGCTACCAGGGATCAACTGGTATCATAAAAATTGAAAGCTACCCAGTGCAATTTAGTTCAGGGAAATAATCCATGTTATCCATTTTATTCGGCTAGACCATGGCTTAAACAAACAATAATACACAGTAATAAAGTTACTCAAATGTCAGTAGCTTCTGTAATATTAGAGATGATAAAAAAATTGTTTAAAAGGAAAATTTCCACCTGTACTCCTAGTATGATCCTTGCTCTAGGGATTATATGCAAGGATATCACAGGCCTGCCTTCCCTTATTTTCTATCCACTAATTTTAATTGGAAGAAATTTGTAGGGAATGTGCTCATGCTTTACTAAAATACATTCCCTGTGGCTAAGGTCCCATATCTCTTTATACTAAATTAATTACTTTTTTAATTACTTTCCAATAAAAAGTGTTGCTATGGGTACCTGCATGTGTCCGAGCTATGCGTGCTTTTTAGTGGGATATGAGGAACATCTTCCGGTCCTACTTGGGCCCCCTCCCCCATCTCTTTTTCCAGTACATTAATGACTGTATCGGCGCTGCCATGAACCGGAAAATTTCATTGACTTTGTATCTAATTTTCACCCTTTGCTCACCTTTACCTGGTCCATCTCTGATTTCTCCCTTCCCTCCTTGACATTTCTGAAGGTAGACAATCAACTAATATTCACTATAACCTCACTGACTCCCACCGCTTTCTTTCCTACAATCTCTCTAATGCCTTCCCATCTTTTCTAAAATGTGGCATCCAGAACTGAATGCTATACTCCAGATGGGGCTGAACCAGTGTAACATAGCTTCCTTGCTGGCTGAGGGAGGAATTTTGACTGACACCTGTCCCATCAATCTTTTGGTCCATGCTAATTATTTTACCAATACCAATATGTACCTGCATCTAACTCGATTACCTAACAATTCTATATTCTTTTGAATTTAGTGATATTGAGCTGAACCTTGAGTTGGGGGCGTGCTAGAGGTGATAATGTGTGATATCTAGAACAGGAATGAATCCACCTCTAACCCACCCAGTTCTGGTTTTAATGGAGGCAGGATGAGGTATGGATGACCAACTTGTGGGTTGGTCAGTTAACTATTATAATGAGTCTGCATGCCTTTGTTTTAACAGTCATCCTATTTTTACACACAAGGGGCTGAATTTTGCTGTCAGCGAGCCGGGGATGGGGCCCGCTTGCCGACGCATAAAATGACGCGGGATGACGTTGGGCGGAACCCCCAACATCATCCGGCCCCATTTAAACTTTCAGGAAGGCGGGGGCACAGCAAAATCAATTGAGGCCATTGACAGGATCATTGAAACAATTAAAGGACCTGCCCGTCTAACCTTAAGTTAAGGTTGGCGGGCAGGCCAGGAGCCCTGGTGGGCTTCAGAAAAAACATGAAACCTCATCCACTGGCGGGATGAGATTTCATGCAGGGATTTAAAAAGTTTAATAAAGTTTTAGTGTAATTTATGAACATGTCCCATCTGATGTGACATTGTTACATGAGGGGGACATGTTAAGGAATTTTTTTTTCTATTTTTAAAAGTGTCAGCGATCTCCCTGAGGCAGCACGTAGCCTCAGGGAGATGTGTGCTCTTTCATGCACATGCGCGAAAAGAGCACACTCTTGCATTTGGGGAATCCCTCCCGCCTGCACAGGGAGCGCATAGCGCTTTCTGTTGGATGTCACAATTAAGGCCTGCCCACGTAAAATGGCGGCGTGGCCTGCTTCTCCGGCGGAGATCAGCTCCCCGCCTTCTGGAAATTGGGTCGGGCCTGCCCGCCCAGCAGGCAGAAAATTCTGCCCAAGATGACCAGGTTTCCCATGCCTCAGGAAACTCAGCAGGTTAAAGGAGGCACTTAGGGCTGAATCTGTGAGCTAACTACAGCACTGCTTGTGGGCTAGGAGAAGGAGGAGTGTTTTCACTAACAGCAAAAAGCTACACAGTAACTGCAACCCCATTTCCTGAACCAGCCACCTTCCTAATTGGGACAGACTTGAGAGATTGGAGCAATCTCCACCACAGTCTTTTGCACTCCCCTAAAACACCTCTCTGCTCTCATTGACTTTGGGCCTGTGACACAGGCTTCCCAACTGAAAAGCCATCAGCATGTCAATTTAAGGCAGCCCTAAAGTTAAATTCTGCAGGACAATTGGGAAACCCATTTTCCGAGTTTTCCGATCTGACAACATCACGATGGTGCAGAACTCATCTTTAGGCTAACATCCATGAGAACATCAAAAAGCGGAGCAGGAGTAGGCTATTCGGCCCCTCGAGCCTGCTCCACCATTCAGTAAGGTCACGGCTGATCTGATTGTGGCCTTAACTCCACTTTCCTGCCTACCCTCCTGTAACTCTCAAAGCCCTTGTCAATCAAAAACCTGTCTATATCAGCTTCAAGTGACTCCGCCTCAAACACCAACGACCTGCTAAAAGAAGAAATCCCTCATCGTATCCATCTTAAATGGGAGATCCTTTTTTAAGCTGTGCCGTCTACTTCTAGATTCCCCCAGAAGGAGAAACATTTTCTGAGCATCTGCCTTGTCAAGCCCCTTCAGAATCTTATATGTTTCAATAAGATCACCCACTCATTCTTCTAAACTCAAATGCATATAGGCACAATGTGATGATCTTCCCTCAAAAGACAAATCCTTCCATCACAGGAATCAGTCAAGTGAACCTTCCCTGAACTTCTTCCAATGCAAGTATGTCCCTCCTTAGGTAAAGTGACCAAAACTCTGCACAGTACTCCAGGTGTGGCCTCACTAATGCCTTATACATTTCTAGCATGATTTTCCAACTTTCATCTTCCACCCCCTTGCAATAAAGGCCAACATTCCATTTGTCTTCCTAGTCTCTTGTTGTATCTGTGTGCTGACTTTTTGCGATTCATGTACAAAGACACTCAGATCCCTCTGCCTTGCAGCATTCTGTAGTCTATCTGCATTTAAGTTATATACCGCTTTTCTATTCTCCCTGCCAAAGCAGACAACCTCACATTTTCCCACAGTATACTCCACCTGCCAATTTTTTACCCATTCACTTATCCTTTCGATATCCCTACAACTTGCTTTTCTACCTATCTTGGTATCATCAGCAAATTTGGCTACAATACAATCCCTTCATTCAAGTCATTAATGTAGATCATAAATAGTTGAAGCCCCAGCACTGATCTCTGTGGCACTCCACCAGTTACAGATTGCCATCCTGAAAATGACCTATTTATCTGAACTCTCTCTCTCCTGTTAGTTAGCCAGCCCTCGATCATGCTAATATATCAGCCCTGACATCACGAGCTCTTATCTTGTGTAGTAACATTTTCTATGTATGGCACCTTATCAAATGCCTTTTGGAAATCCAAATACAGTACATCTACCGGTTCCCCTTTATCCATCCTGCTGTTATATCCTCAAAGAACTCTAATAAATTTGTCAAACACGATGTCCCTCTCACAAATCGATGTTGAATCTCCATGATTGTATTACAATTTTATAACTGCCCTACTACTACCTCTTTAATCATGGATTTGAACATTTTCTCAATGATAGGCATTAGACTAACTGGCCTATAGTTTCCTGCTTTGTGCCTTCCTCCTTTCTTGCACACTGGTGTTACACTTGCAGTTTTCCAATAACCTTTCCAGAATCCATATCCTTGTTCCTCATGATTGACTGCCCCTTATTTTGGTTTCACCTGAAATTATCAAAAATTTGCTTGTAAAATTGCTTACAAAGTCATGTTACCTCAAATTCTGCAATTCCTAACCAAAGCTTTTACATTATCAATGTTGAACCTTGACAAAGCTGCCTGAAAATCAATTTATATAATTCTCTGTCATGTCAGCAACAACTTCAAAGAACTTCAACAAGTTAGTTAAGCATGACCTCTCTGTTTTGACTTTGCTTACAATGTGATTTAATAAGTTATCTTTTCTAAGTGTTCGCATGCCATGTCTTTGAAAATAGTTCCAAAGATTAAACCTTGTCACGAACTGAACAATAAACAGTTTACTGTCTTAGGGTGGGGGTGTGAAAAGTCTCTTGCCTAACAAATGGGCTGCTGCGAGGCTTGCTTATCAAGTTCTCTGTCTGAAATCAACTTTCAGGCAGGCCTTTAATTTGGTGCCCAGCACTTGTGTTCCAAGCACCAAGAGACATAATGTATAGCTCTTAAAAGGACCAGTGGAGGTTTCTCCAAAAAGATAAGTTTGTTTGTAAAGATTTTTGTAGGGTCAGAAGAAACAGGAGCCTCCACCAAGCCCCACAAAAATCTCTATCCTACTGCTAACTCACCTCACTACCACCAGCAATACCCCTCCCCCACCAACTTCAGCTTCTGAACCTTCCCCGCCCCTCAACGACTGGTCTTAGTTGCCAGCCTGCTGCTTGCAATCAACAATTGATTCTGACTGGCAGGCTACAGCGGAGTGCTGTTTTGGCACCATCAGCTCACTAAACAATGACCACCGTATCAGACAGGTGCCACAAAACCAGAAATGCTCCCATAACTGTGTACAGATTTGGCCACCTTACCTAAGGAAGGCCTTGCCTTAGATGGGATGCAACAAACATTCCCTAGATTGATTCCTGGGATGAGAGGGTTGTCCTATGAGATTGAATAGAATTATGTTTATTCTCTGGAGTTTAGAATGACAGGTGATCTCATTAAGCATATAAAATTCTTAGAGGGCTTGACAAAGTAGATGCTGAGAAGCTGTTTTCCCTGGCTGGAGAATCTAGAACCAGGGTGGGAGTGCGGAGGGGTGGAGGAATTGTCTAAGGGTATTGCTGAAAAAAAGAGACATGCTGTTGAAGCTTTTCATCTTGCACTCATCAGGACTGACACAATAAAATCAAATTTTAAAGTAACAACAATTTATACTGCATGGGAAAGGGTTCTGATTGGTTGGCAAGTGGACTCTGATTGTTTGAGGCACTGCCATGGAGAATGCACCAGGGAGCAGTTATCCCCCAGCTTTTGTTTAAATTAAAAAAAGACAAATCAACTCTGATTGGTTGAGACATTGCCATGGGGAATACACCAGGGAACAGTTGTTCCCCATGTTTTGGTTAATTGAAAAGTTGCAAGGCCTGGACATATTCTTTCTGTTTGCAGGTCCCTGCATATGAATATAATTAGCTTCCAGCAAGTGTCAGTGAGCCACATTGTGAGCTCAACTGATAATCTTAAATTGGATGTTAGAATAATTCTTAACACGCTTGGGATTATTCGGTAAATGCTGCCCAATCATTGGAATCACATCTTGGACACCACGTGACAATATTTTACACTACTTTTGCAAGCACGGGCTGGTTGACTACAGCCAGTACTCTGCCTGTTGTGAACAGCAAAAGGGACCCAGCGTTTAATACAGTCTACCAGACCAGTTGTTGGGATATACGGCCTATATACCTGGCATCTCACCTGTTTGAAATTCATGTACCACATTACACATTTATGTGGTAGGCAGAATGTCTTTACTTAAGTTCTGTACTACCAAGTGACTAATTGTCTAAGGATAAGGGTAAGGCCATTTAGGACTGAGATGTGTTATACTGCTGATAGCCAGCTGGTGAAGAAAGAAACCAGAGCCAGTCTTTTCTTGGCATAGGTTTATTCACAGAGTGAATTACAAGTATGTCTCTCCTGCCTCCACTTTCCTCCTGTGTCAGTAAGTGTCTCTTTATATGTGTCCACGTAACCATCCAATTAATGCCCTCATCTGTATGTACTTAACCTCAATTGATACAATTAACAAGATGAGGAAAATTTTCTTCTCCCAGAAGATTGGGAATCTTTGAAATTCTCTACCTCAGGGGGCTGTATATGCTCAGCCATTGAATATATTCAATATATGGGGACAGGATGGGAATGTGGAGTTGATGTAGAGGACTAGTCCTGATCCTATTAAATAGCAGAGCAGGCTCCAGGGGGTATATGACTGACTTCTGCCCCTATTTCTTAAAACAAAACTGTTACAAGCTTGCTGCAATTATTTTGATGAGACCATGCATACTGCACCAATTTCAATAATATTGAATTAGTCAAACTGTAGAAGTCTAGCATACAAATTACAACATTTGTTGTTAACGGCTGCTTAAAAGCAATGTGGAGCCAACAGCTTTAATGCGTGCCTCAAGCCAACAGTGAAAGGTAATAGGGGAACATGTGGCTGACTGTGCTGACATGGAACTCCAAGATACTGATACCTGAGAGCAACAAAAACCTTCAGACGTTGATGCCATAAAGAAAATTGACAAAATATTATTTTATATCAGAGGAGAGAAGTTAACAAAACAATCTGGATAATTTGTGATTTTGCTAAAAGCACCGAGATTAGAAGATGCCTCACGGATTTGGAAGAGAAGCATATGACTTAATGGAGGGAAATATCACAGTTAACAAGGATTTGATAAAATTTGATAAAAGCTTGAAGAACAATTGGCTGGATTTTCATGTTTGAGGTGGATAGCAAGAGTTTGGAAATTTCCTGGCTCAATGCATCTGCCTCGGGAAGAAGTACCTCGAAAGATGTGACTTTCATTTTGCGGGGGAGGGTCCATACTGGAGTTGGGTCAGCCATCCCTAGACACAGATCATAGGCATCCACAGGAGCTACCAAGTGCTGAGGCAGGCTGCTTAAAAGGCCCGCCACAGATCTCTGGGACTTTGTCCCAGTTGTTTTATTCAATATTACTCCCATCCTCACATTCCCTCCCCCTCCCCCACCACTTCACATGCACCATCCATGCCAACACATTCCCTCACTCCATGGTCCCCCATACCCTCCATGCCAACTGATGGGCCTCCACCCACTCCCAATGGACCCTCAGAGAGGCTAGGCATCCATTAATCTGTTGAAACAGGTGCACACAAGGGAAAATATTGCTTGATTGACAGTTTTTCCTTTGAGCTATTTTGTCAATTGCTCAATGTTTATTTACACAAGATAAAGAGGTGTTAATTGCTTGTAGGTTCTGCTATTGATAATATAAAGGTCTGATTGATTGACCCTTTTGTAGGACTGTAGTAACAGCAGGTTTTTAAAGAAAGTTATGATTTTTTTTAAGCTTTTCCACAAATGCCATTGTTACTATAGGGATTAATGGTTCTGTACAGAGTGCACACTGGGGGAATGAGCATGGAGGCTCTGTGCGTTGGCATGGAAGATATGAGAGGCCATGGGGTGGATGGCAGACATGAGTTGGCATGGAGGGTACATTGGGGTTAGCCTGGGTTAGCCTGTGGAACATGGATTAGACTTTTTGAAGTTATCATTCAAAATGTTCCCCATCCAGCCTATGGTTTATGACTCCTCTGAGGGACCGCGAATCACGAGTCTTTGAGAAGTTAGCCCAGCTCCAAGAAAATTGCAGGGTATTAAGAGATGTTTACTCCCAGTGGAGGTCGGCCAGGTTTAGGCTTGCTGCCCACACCCTTCTCCCATCCTGGCAAAAATTGGGGGTGCCAGGAACGGGGGTGGGAATCCTGGTATCGGGTCCCATCCACCATGTTTAAAGATCTGCAGAGTCAGGGAGGTTCCATGAAAATCCAGCCCAATGTAAGGAAACTAAGTGTGGGATTCAAAAATATTCCAGGGTATGGTGAATTGGATTGCAAAGCCAATTGCTATTTTATACAGAAAATATGGACAAGATAACCATTTAATCTAAATTTGTGAAGTGGAGTGACTCATCAGCTGGGTACAATTAAAGCAAGTGTTCAGTAAAGTGGAGACTACAACAGACATTTATAGTTGAGATGACATCACAGTAGAGTGGAGAATAACTTCTGATAAATTTATACTGAATTTAAAATAACAAAAGAATTTACTTTAAAGCTATGCAAACAAGAGCTACTACTTCTTTCAGCAAAGCTTTAAAGTTATTGCTGGTTGTAAGTGATAGATATCTGCATTGAAAGGATATATTAGCTGTCTCTCTTTCTCTTCATGTAGTGCCCTCATTGTCTGAGAGTTGCTAATCATGGCTCTCCATAATTCTCTAGGCCACAATATCACAATGGGGCAAGGGAAAGAGGCAGGCCCAAAGAACTACCTCAGTCAGGACAGAACCAACCTCGTTGGTGTCATTAAACACCATGCTCTATCCAACTGAGCTAATTGGCCCCATCACTGGCACTGTGGCTAAAGGTTTATGACTCCCTTAGCAGAAACTTCATTTGTAGCACTACGCATAAGAACCTGGAAACGCAGCATGATTTGGAGAAGAGGATGCAAAAAAATCTGGTGGAGCGAAATTCCTCAGGATTTCTGCATCATTTAAACAGCCCAAGAACTCCTGACCCAGTGAATGCTTTTTCTATCTTCCTCAATCACGTCAGACTTGCACTGTGAGGATGTGTCTGGACACTCCAGTGCAGTACTTAGGGACTGTTGTACTGTCAGAGGTGCTGCCTTTCAGATGAGATATTAAAACTTTCTGCTCTCAGGTGGGTGTAAAGAACCCCATGGCATTATTTTGATGAAGAACAAGGACTTAATCTTCATTTCCTGGCCAACATTTATCTTTTAGTTAGCATCAGTAAAAACAGATTATCTGGTCATTATCACATTGTTGTTTGTGGGAGCTTGCTGTGCCCCAACTGCTGCCAGATTTCATATATTACAACCGTGACTTCAAAAGTACTTAATTGGCTGTAAAGCACTTTGAGGTATCCAGAGGTTATGAAACGTGCTTGATAAATATAAGTCTTTATATTCCTGGCAGTCCTTCTGAAAGTATCTCTCATGGGCCTAGCATGGCCCACATCTGCTGACAGAAGTTCCAACAATCAACATCAACACCCTCCTCCGTCATGCAATAACTGCAGAATTTATCATCTACAGAGTGGCAATTCACCAAGTTACTTGAACAGCATTTGCAATCTCTACTCCCAAGAAGGACAAGAGTCCCATACCATGCTGCTGGACATATATTGTTGTTCCTTTAATGGTGCTGGACAAAATCCCTGCTAACTCCATCATCCTTACAAGCATTGCAGCAGTCAAGGAGAAAATCATCACATTCTCAAGGCAACTTAGGATGGTCTTTGCTCGCGTCATCCGCTTCCTTAGAACAAATATAGAGAACAAAATTCCTTTACTGATGTTCTGTGGCAACGACTTGTTTTAACCACAGGACATTCAGAAAATAGGCAGGGATTTCCGGTCCTGCCCATAGTGGGAATCGTTGTGAGCAGGACCAAAAATTTGATGGACCAGCCAAAGGCCCGATGACTTTGGGTGAGAATTTCTGTGGGTGGGATTTTCTGCTCCTGACAGGAATGGGAATTGTGGTTTCCCAATGGAAGGATAAACTGTTGGAATTTTGTTTTCCTGACTTTCAAAGGGGGTTAAAGGCAGGTCGAACAATGTCGGGAACTCCATTTGCATGTATTAGCATTTCTTGCATGCTAATTAAAAGGCCACCTTGTTGGAATTAAGTTCGCCCTCCAAATTAAGTACCCCGCCAGCGAGAATTTAGAATGTTCAGTTTTATGACTATATAAGAAACAAAGAAATAGGAGCTGGAGTAGGCCATTTGGCCCCTCAAGCCTGCCCCGCCATTCTATAAGATCATGGTTGATCTGCCCCAGGCCTCAACTCCTCTTTTGTGCCAGCTCCTCAACTCCCGATATTTCAAAAATCTATCTCCTCTTTAAATACTTTCAGTGATCTAGCCTCCACAACTCTCTGGGGTAGAGAATTCCAGACATTCAATACCCACTGAGAGAAGAAATTCCTTCTTCTCTCATTCTTAAATGAGTGTCCCCTTATTCTCTAACAATGTCCCCTAGTTCGAGATTCCCCCACTAGTGGAAACATCTTCTCAACATCTAACCTGTCAAGCCCCCTCAGAATCTTGTACATTTAAATAATATCACCCTTCATTCTTCTAAGCTCTAATGAATAAAGGCCTAACCTGTTTAGCCATTCTTGCTAAATCAACCCCTTCATCCCAGGAATCAGTGTAGTGAATCTCTTTTGAACTGCCTTCAATATCCTTTCTTAAATATGATGACCCAAAACTGTACACAGTACTCCAGGTGCGGGCTCACCTACACCCTGTACAGTTGTAACAAGACTTCCCTATTTTTAAACTCCAACCCCTTAGCAATACAGGCCAAAATTCCATTTGCCTTCTTAATTACTTGCTGTACCTGCATGCTAACTTTTTGTGTTTCATGCACAAGAACACCCAGATCCCTTTGTGCTGCACTTTTTTTGGAGTCTCTCTCCATTTTAATAATAATCTGCATTTGATTCTTCCTATCAAAGTGCATGACCTCACACTTCCCTGCATTAAACTCCAACTGCCAAGTTTTTGCCCACTCACAACCTATCTATATCCCCGTGCAGATTCCTTATATCCTCATCACAACATGCCTTCCCACCTATTTTTGTATCATCAGCAAATTTGGATACATTACACTCTGCCCCCTCCTCCAAGTCATTAATATAGATAGTAAATAATTGAAGCCCTAAGACTGATCCTTATGGCACTCCTATAGTTATATCTTTCCAACTTGAAAAAGACCCATTAATCCCGACTCCCTGTCTTCTGTGTGTTAACCAATCCTGAATCCATGCTAACAGATTACCCCCAGTAGCATGAGCTCCTATCTTGTGCAATAACTTTTTATGTGGCACCTTATCAAATGCCTTCTGGAAATCCAAATACACTACAGCCACCGGTTCCCCTTTATCAACTCTGCTTGTTATATCCTCAGGGAACTCTAGCAAATTTATCAAACATGATTTCCCTTTCACAAAACGATGTTGACTCTGTTTGATTGCATTAAGCTTTTCTAAATGTTCTGCTATTTCTTTCTTAATAATGAACACTGGCATTTTCCCAGTGACAGATGTTAAGCTGACTGGCCTGTAGTTTCCTGTTTTTTGCCTCCCTCCCTTCTTGAACAGGGGCATCACATTACCGGTTTTCCAATCCGCTGGGACACTCTCGGAATCCAGTGAGTTCTGGAATATTTTGACCAATGCCTCCATTATCTCTGCAGCCACTTCCTTTAAAACTTTTGGATGCAGGTCATCAGGTCCTGGTGACTTGTCTTCCAGGACTGTTAAGTGTGTGCACCTGGCGAGCTTCACCTCTTCCTCAACTTTGAGGTCAGTAGATGTTGAGCTCTCCTTTTTGGAGACCTCACATAACTTCACTCATATTAAGTGCGTAAGCAAACACTGTGCCAAGGCTGGGCATGGGAGGCAGGCGAAGGCTTGAAGGAGGGGGTGGTAGGCTGGAAAGGTGGAGCAAAAGTTGGACAGGGGAGCCAGGTTTATGAGGGAAGGGTAGGAAGACTGTCTGGGGAGGGGGGGCCAAATGTCCAGGTAAGTGTGGGGGAGAGTATCAGGATAAGGGGATGGGGGAAAGAGTGTCCAGGGAAGGAGGGAAGTGTTCGAGTAATGGGGGAATGTCTGGGAAAGAAGGGGTAGAGTGTCTAGGAACGGGAGGGAGAGTGTCCGGGGAAAGTTGTGGAGGGGGAGAGTATCCAAGGGGAGAATGTCTGAGAAAGTGGTGGCGGGAGAGTGTCTTAGAGGGCGGTGTCGGCGCTGTTGATAGGGGGGTCCTGTGGGGAAAACTCACTGGTGATAGGAGGGGAACGGTCACAGTCAGAGGCAAGAGTGGGATGCAGTGAGGTAGCAAGTCTAGGGTGAGAGTCTGGTAGGCAAGGGTCTCATCAGGTGGGTCACAAAGGGGGCAATAGTTTTAGAATAGACAGGTGCTTGATGGCTGGCATGAACACGATGAGCCAAAGGGCCTGTTTCTATACTATATAACTCTATGACAAGACAAATGGCACAGATAATGGGACAGGGCAGGGTCAGGGTGGTCATTGGGATGGTAACAGGGGTTGGCTCTGAGGGGAGCATAGGCATATGGAGGTGGATCATATCAGGGTAACACTGGGTGTTTTAAGGTTGATGGGAAGAGGAATGTTGATATCGGTTGGGTCTGTGGTGATGGGGTGGAAGTTGGTGAGTGACTGGGGGCAGGTAGAAGGTGATGGACCGAGTTTGAAAGGGTGAAACACACTATTTTTCCAAAGTGACCTTACCACACAGTTTGTCACTCAGTGAGATCCCTTGAGGTGGGAGGTGGGTCTTTTTGGGTGGGTGGAGTTGAAGGTCAGCACAAGTTGCTGACTAAAGTGACACCCTAATAATTATGAAGCAATTGAATGTCAAAGATGCTCACCTCTGTTCTCCTCACTATGGTTAAGCCTGCCATGCAGCAGGTTTGTTCCCGGATCATGTTCATGGATCTCGTAACATGGAGATCCCAACAAAATGTGGAGCTTCCATTCATTCTATGTGATTTGCCATTGGCTGCAGTCAAAGGTAGCGATGACAGGAGGGAGTGGGGTGGATGCCTCCAAGGGGCACGGCTGGTGGCGGGTAGCCAAATCATGACTCTGAACCTCCATTCTCCTGGGTGAATGGTCATGGCTGACAAGGAATCGTGCAGTTAATCTTTCTATGCTGCCAAGGCAATGGCTTCTCTATGGAGATTCGAGGGTAGTGGAGACAAGCGGAAAAGTGTCCATGTGAGGCTTCTTGCACATGGCTCTCATCACCCTGGTCAAAGAGCAAAGTCACCATACGAATTCATGTATGAATGGGAGGAACATCTATCTCTGGTCCTCCAGTATGTCCTTTACCTGGAAGCAGTGGGGTGGGGATGCCATGTCTAGATGGATGCCAGACCAAAGGCTTATCATTTGCCTGCAGGTGTTTAGATGGAAGGAAACCTGTAAAGGACATGCTCACTAAATATATTGCTTCAATTCATTAACACATCCACTGAGGCATTGATGATGCAGGCTGCAGGCAAACCTGCCTTGGTAATGGCTGTCATCCAGGTGAGAAGGAAGGCCCATCGCAGGTTGGCACAGGGCCAGGAGGAGCAAGGGACCTGAGCCGCAAGAAGCAGCAGACCTCTATAAGGTCAAGAGGCTGGTGAACATGGACCATTGCAATGGCAAGCTTTGGCCCCACAATGGGTGTATCACTGGTGGTGCACTTAGCCAAAGATTAATGAAAGGAAATGGTGGAGGTGCCCTTGTAAGTCCCGGGATGTGAGCAATCACATGTGCCAGCTTCTCCAGTATGAGCTGCGGCCACAGGGACTTGGGAGGAGTAGTGCAGAGATCTTGACCTTCAGTGAGTGAATGTGTGTCTGGGTGCCCTTTAACAATGGCGTCAGGGCATTCAACCCCATAAGGTAACAGCGGGTGTGCGACTTCCTGCCCATCCCGCCATGAAATTCACCGAGCTCCTTGCGAATGTGTATTTAATGAGCTGAAAAGCATAAGTTTGCGCATGTTCACCTGCCCCACTGTCCAGTGAGAATCATGCCAACTTTCCCACCCACCACCGGACTTCGTCTCTAGAATGGAAAATTACACCATGTGCGAATGTGGCAATAGAATAAGTGATCTGTTTCTATAAATCCCACTTTATAGTGATACTGTTACATGCTGTATCTATACCAGCAGGGGTCTGATATTTGTTTTCGTCCAGTAGTGCCGTGAATGGGTATGCATTAAATGTTGTGATATTATGCATCTGCGTAAACCTAAATTGTACATATCTTTCTCTTTCAAAGACATATTTGCTTTTGTCAATAAAATCACATCAAGAGGGTAGAACATTTACAAACTGGCCTTGTTCTTTGTAAGTCATTTAGTAGCCTTGTGAAAAGGGCACTTGCTTAATATCTCTAAGGTTGTCAAGTTTAAGTATTGGTGAAATTCAGTGCACCAACCTTCAGTCATAGAGCACTCGTGTCATATTACATCTGTTTTCACTTGAGTCATATTGTGGAATATCTCAGTGGGTATCAGACAGACACTCTATCCAATTATAAGGGTGGAATTTAGGCTCACTCAAATGTTGCTGCTTTCCATTGACTAAATCGGTGGGTAACCATGTTGTCAAATATATTGAGAGAGCTGAAGATTACTTTTAAAACCTATGCTTTTCCCTGACATCTGTACAAAAATTAAAAAGCCAAGGGCTCAAAAGCATCATTAATGACATCAATGCATTTCAAATTTGGGCAAGGGCCAGAAAAAAGTTAATTCAAGTGCAAAATTTTACATATTAAAACTTGTAAAGAAATGTGGTTCATTACCCACAGTGTGCACATGGTACTATTCCCTCCTGATATAATGTCATCATGACATAGATAGATCACTGGTATGATGAACCAAGCACAACACAAGGATGTAATTGTAATTCAGTGTAAGCCTGGTAAAACATAATTGTTCATTAAAGTTTCTATTAACCAGAAGCGCATAGGCCAGGATTTTCCAGCCCCACCCTGACGGGACTGCTGTGGGGGATGCAGTGTGTCAAACAAGAGTCCATTGACTTTCGGAGGGACCAGAAGATCCCGATGGTGGTCAGGGCCGGAAAATCCCAGCCATAGGTTGTAGTTCGCTGCAAGCCAGTGACACATTAGAATGGGGGTTGGGGTGGAATCAGATGACAAACAAATCAATAAATATGACTTACAGTCCAGCTGGAGTCATTCTTAATAGCATAGGAACATGAGAATGTACAAAACAGGAAAAGATACTCATTGTCAATCAGGCTCATCACAAAGTTAGAAAAAGCATACTTCTCAACATGAAAAATGGGTGGCCAGCAGTTGAAAATGGGAAGAGCACTGCACGCTCCATTGACTTCCAAGGCCTGCTTTGTGAAATTTTTACAGCAAGGCTGTAAATGGGTGAGCACCTTAGTTACCTGTTTGCATTGGAGTTCAGGCTTTCTGGCATCGCTTTTAGGTGGATGGTGGAGTTGGCAATTGCCCCCACTTTTGCCCCATTATTTACTGAGTCAGGGTGGAGGAATGCAGGTCATCTTGGAGTCACCTCACACTTGGCATGTGATTATTTTTAAAACAGATTTCCTGCCTGGCAGCCAGACTGATTGAGGAGTCTTTTGCCTCCTTGTCCAGTGCAGAACCCTGCAGAACAGACACAGCCCAGAAGCAGGTAGTTTTTGTGCTGTTCGGGGTTGAGATCATGAGAAGGCAGGTACAGTGCGGTTTGAGGGGTCAGGGGTCGGAGGATGTCTGAAAGAGATTGAGGGGCAGAGCTGGATGAGTCTGGGAGAGATTGGAGGGAGAGCTGGGGATTGGGAATTGATCAATGGATGGGGGTGTAGTGGGGAGATTGGAGAGAAGTCAGAGAGAGGTCAGACGGAGAAATGGATGATCAGGGAAGAATCAGTGATACTTTGTGGGTGGTGTTGTGATGGTTTCAGTGATGGGAGAGATCATGAATGTGGTTAGGACATTTACACTCCTACTGCTCTTGACCCTCAAGCAATGCTTTAAAGGCACCTGGTGTATCCAAACCTTCATGCCTCCTTTTACCTGTTGGATTTCCTAAGGGCCCGAAAACCCAACCAACTGTGTTTAAAAAGAGAAGCACTGTTATATTGGAGGCATAAAATCTCCATAAAAGATTTTAATGACCTTCTGGGAGCAGATTGGTCACTCGCCCCTTATCCCACTTGCATGAAAATCAGAAGTAGGTAAGTTCGAGGAAGTTTGGGTTCCTGTTTCAGATTTTTAACATTTTAACTCTCCATGTGATCCAAACCAACCCAGTTTGGGGGGATTGAAATTACCCCCGATATTGCTCATACCCTTCAGTTGCATTCTTTGCTAAATATCTTTTGAGGTCCACTTGAAATTTGTTATCACTCCTTGTCTCTGCTTCCTTCCCCCCTGGGTAGGATGCTCCATTTATCTGCCACCCTTTGTGTAAAGTAGTTAAACTGTCTAATCTTCTTCACTCTTTGATCTTCATTCATGGCCTCTGATTGTATGTGCTGCAGAAGATTGTTTTTGTCAGCTTCAGGACATCTTGTTATTGCCAATTATAAACAGTGGTGAACAGCAGATTTACTTGATTGAGTTGTGAAATTTGCATTCAAGTGATATTGTACCTCATAATTTAAACTCTAGAGATACTGGTGTTAAAGGGAAATAGCACATAATATATATTAGAAGGAAATGGTAATATAAGCCATAGTGAAGAAAGTGACATTGATATAACAGCAAAAGATGTTAATTCAGAAAATCAATGCTGAATGATACTGATATCAGTTTCAAGTAATGATTGGTATTTTTGTGTTAATAAGATCTAACCTCAAAACTGCTGGTTATTGAATAGTATTGGACCTATTTTTCTGTTATATTTTAATACAGCATTACCGTATATTCCTTACCTGTTTTCGCAAAGACTGTGTAGAGTTGCTCAAACGTTGCCTGCAAGAAACTGATATGGAAAAGTAAATTAGGTAAGCAACCTTTTTCTAATTAACTGCATATATTTCTCCTTTCTCTTGTGAAATCTATTTTTAATATTACTATTATAAGCAATAGGAATATTGTACAGTGTGAGGTGTATCCTTTTCTATTAAAATAGTTGTACACTGATTGAAGAAGAGAATTATTATTCAACAAAATCTTGTTTGATTTAATTTATTTTTAAATGTTATATATTCATATTTATTTCAATACTGTTTTCCATCCTTCTGCAATGCATCATTGCTCAACCAAGACATTAGGCAGATTAGTTTTTCCTGGTCATCTGCCATTTCTACTTTTGAATAATTACTAGATGGTTGACAAGAGTGATATGGGTTGACTGCCTTCAAATTTCCCTTCCCTTCCTCAGCAAAAAACATGAGACGAGTTTTCTCAGGGCTTCTCTCACTTTGCCACTGTAATTTCAGTGGAAACTGTGTTGAAGAAGATGGGTGTGCATTTATATAGTGTTTACAAAGTGCTTCACAGCTTTGAACTATGTTTTGAAATGTTGTCATTGTGTAATATAGGAAATGTAACAGCCAATTTATGCGCAGCACGGTCCCACAACAGTTATGTAACAATTGCCAGGTAATTGTTTGTCACTGATGTTGGTTGAGAAATAAATATTACTTGGGAAGACTCCACTGCCATTCTTTTTGTACGCCCATTTGAGAGGACAGGCCACCTCGATTTAATGTCTTAACCTGAAAGATTTTGCCTCCAATAGCGCAAGACTTCTTCTGTGTCAGCCTTAATTTTGTGCTGAAGTCACTGGAGAGGTATTTGAACCTACGACCTTCCTGTACGTGTACTCATGTAAATAGGTTTCTGCCAATCTTCCCCTAAAGTTGCTGTGAGGAGCCAGAGGAAATTCCCTCTCCTGCCTTAGTTAAAATATGTGGATACAATTCATCAGGATCAGGGATTTTATCCTCTTTGAATTTATGCAGTTTTTTGATGTGTTTCCTTTTTATACCCTAAATGCACTTTTCGCATTACTTATCCCATCATTCAATGTCACGCCTACTTGTTCTATCTTCCTAGTAAAAAACAAAGATAAATAATCATTTAATATTTCTCCCATCACAGTCTTCCTTTTCTATTGATTATCCTGTAAAATATTTTATTCTTTTATTTTATGGGAAGGGTCTTCTGGTCTGAGCAGGGGGTGGGGCCCGCTTGCTGACGCATAAAATAATGCGGGATGACGTTGGGCGGAACTCCCGATGTCACCCCGCGTCGTTTCCATTTTCAGGTTGGTGGGGGGGCGCAGCTGAATCAGCTGTGCGCCCGCAAACCTGTCAATGGCCAATTGAGGCCATTGATAAAGAAATTAACATCATTAATGGACCTGCCCGTCCAGCCTTAAGGTTGGTGAGTAGCCGGGAGCCCTGGCGGGCTTCAGAGAAAGCATGAAACCTCATCCACGGGCGGGATGAGGTTTCATGAGAATATTAAAATATTTAATAAAGGTTTCAATAAAAGTTATGGACATGTCCCAACTCATGTGACAGTGTCACATGAGGAGACATGTCAGGGGAATCTTTCTATCATTTGTTTAACAATTTTTAACCTGGAGCCGATCTCCCTGAGGCAGCACTTAGCCTCAAGGAGATCAGTGTGCTCTTTCACACACTCTCGGCTGAGGGAATCCGCCCCGCCCCCCCGCCGCCCACACAGGGAGCGCATAGCCTTAATTGGCCCGCCCAGGTAAAATGGCGATGTGCCCCCAATCAGGGGTGCCGATCAGAGGCGCGCCTGCCCGCTCCCACACCTCCCCCCTCCCACGACAGGGGAAAATTTTTCCCTATGTTCCTTGATAATTTAATTTCATAGTTTACCTTTGCCTTCCCTCTTTTTTTACTTTTTACATTTGTAACACAAAACAGCTTTTGGAGAATATAAAGATGTCAAAAGCACAACTTTTTCATAAAAATGATGCTTCAGACTGAATAAATCTCTCATCATTTTATACAGGACAACCAATAAGCAGGTCAAAACAGAAGCAAGAGCAAACCATTCTCACTGTTAATCTCCTGGAAACTGAAGTTTTAAAAGAATGATATAAAGGGCCCATGAGTAGATTTCAATATTTGTTATACATGAACAACAAATAAACTAGACAAGTCAAGTTCAACTGCTAGCTTGACTAATTTAGTTTAAATTTTGCCTTTGTGTCTGAAGGTTATGGTTGGAACCCAATTCCAGTCTTTGAGCACATAACCCAGGTCAATACTTCAGTACTGAGGGAGTGCTACACTGTTGGAGATGCCATCTTTCAGATGACATGATAAACTAATGTCCTATCTTGCTGTTCAGGTGTGACACAATTTGAAAACAAGGGACTGTTGTGCCAACCTTCATCCCTCAATTACTGTCAGCAAATATAGTAACTGGTATTTCAATTTCTTTGATCTTTGTGGGACCATGCTGCATTGGCTGTTGCATCTGCACTTTCCTAAATTAAAGAAGTGACTACATTTCAATGCATTGAATGTATTATTCTGAGGACATAATAGGGTGCTACATAAATGCAAGCACTTTCTTCCTGGCAAGGATTAGTTCACCACAAATGCAGCCTGCTACAACAGAGACCCAGGATGTCAGTACTTATTGCAAATAGTACAATTTCCTGTCTAAATACTGCATTTTGCATTGAATGCAATGAAAGTGATAATAAGTGATTTAATGTGACAACTGAATACCCCAGCTCTAGACAGTAGGCTCTGTATTTAAATATCCTGAAGACCTTTTGGAATTTGATCTGATAATTTGGGTCTATAGTTAGATATGACACGTCAAAATATATTTTTCTATCTGTTTGATGACATCTGCATGTCAAAATGTGAACAAAATAAAAGCTATTTTAATACTGAGATGAAAGTATGTCTAATTTGCCAGCATAATTGTAGAAGGAAAATTTCTTGTTTTTTTGGTAAAATGATTTGCTGTTATCACAGTTAAGATAGATCAACAAAAATGTAGTGTGTACTTGCATTAAACTTGGACACCATAGTTATGTTCTGAGACCATTCCGTATCTGGACAAGCAAGCTTAGTTTACATAAATTATTAGAATGTTGCTATAGTCAATGATTAATTACAGATTACATCTTTCATTTATCAACTTATAGTGAGCTTAAACCTCTCCACCCAGGGCAGGTAATTACTCTATATCTACTGCCACTAAGTACTTAAAAAAAAAAGTGAACCCTCTGCTCCTTCGAGCTGAATGCAGTCAAAACTACTAACCAACCAATTCAGCCCAGTACCCAACTGAAAATATGCTTAATTGTTATAAATAGACTATGGGGAAGCAAAGATGTTGAATCCTTGGAAGGATAAGTCACAGCACACAGAGTTGCCTGTGAATGGCCCCATTGGGTGTTGGGGAGTTTACAGATTTGGGAACAGATGTGGAGAACCCCTGAGAGACCTGAGTGAATGGAACAAACACCTGCACATCTAGGTTCTGAAAGAGAGGAGAACAGGTGGCATAATTAACAGATTCAAGTGTAAATTTAACAACCTGAATTTGGAAGCTGTTAACATTTTCTGAAAAGAGCATGATTTGGTCTGAACAAAGTCATTGAAATAAAAACAAATCCTTCCTTAAAAAACTATTTAGTACTCTTCTAATGTAACATGAAAGAGGGATCATTAAAGGATCCTTGTGTGCAAGAATAGCTCCGCCTTTATCAATAACTCTTTGTTATAATGTAGATAGTTAACCTGTTTGATAACTTGTGTTCTGGATCACATTGCTCTTGGAATGTGTTCAGTTTTTCAAGGGCAATTTAAATTTTTGTAAATCTGGATTCAATCCTCCAAATTCACAAAAATCATATGCTAAATAAATAATTATAAAATCTTACCCTTTGGCATTCTGAGCAACTAGGCACAAACCCTGGCACAATTTTAGGTAAAGGGAGATAATTTCAATTAAACACAGGAGTAGTTTTCTTTTTTCACAGCCTGGATGGTAATCTTTAGATCTTTCTTTTTTTTTGGACTGCTAATATCCATGCAAATGTGCTTTCAAGTGTAGAGGGAAGAGAAACTAATAAATTCAACGGAAGGAAATGGCAAGAGACAAAGAATACACAACAGATTTAATTTAGCTTCTATAATTGGTAATTCTCAAGTTTTTATCAATGATTTTGGAACACAAAAATGCTAAGACAGATTTAGTGCTGAATTTCCTAGAATAGTTCAGGCTGAATTTGATTTATGATCTGTATTCATGTAGTTATTTGCCAAGACTTGAGGTGTGTTTTGCATGCCCTGTTAAATAATATGAACTAACTAATAGCCTGAATCTTCAGGCGCATGCTATCGGCAGGCCCAGAAATGGACACGAAATGTGCTTCTGCCTGTGACCGGCCCCCGAACACAATTTCACTTTGGCTGGCCAATTAACAGCCAGCCAGTGTGAAACACGCCCTGAGAAAACCTCAGCACTGCCAGGGGAGGGGGGGGTGTGTGGGAAGAGGGCAGGCGCCAACAAAAGTGAGGGTGTGAATGGGCACTTTTAGCAAGCTCCCTTAAAGCAGACAGCTGCTGCGGAGCTGCCTCAGGGAGCTGCAGACCCTGGGCAGATTAAATGGCAAGAAAAAAGCATATCAAACTGTGTCTATGCAGCACATTCAAGCACCTGACAGCAGAACTCAAAAAACATCAATCCCCGGGCATCTTCTTTTATTATATTTCATCCCGCAAATTTCATCCCCTCCTGAATTTAGGTTTCAGCAAAAATGTAAAGGCTACCTGGCCGATTGGCCCATTCGCAAACCGTAAAAGTTGACGGGCCATGTAAAATCGATTTCACTTGCTTCCTTAATGGGCTTAATTGCCTGCTTAATTGTTGGTGGGCGTGCTTCCGATTGACGTGCTCACCCACCGAGCGAAATATCACACAAGTGCGCGATGACATCGGGAGGCGCACTCGACATCTTCTCGCGTGATTGCACGCACTGTCAGGTTGGGCGCACGCCCGCACAACCAGCGTAGAATTCTGGCCAATATTTAATATCTGTTAAGTTATCTTCACCTTCACCAAGCTTTCACATGAGTGTATTGTGTTTCTAAAGGAGGTCCGCAAAGAAAGTGGCCTTGTTAGCACAGCAATATTTCTGAAACCAATGAGAAATTAAAGGCAATATATTGTTGAGATATTAAAATCAAATTATGCATCTTGGCGGAATATTGGTGGTCAAGGTAACCCATTACATTAACAGGAAGAAAATTAAATTGTAAAGTAGAACATGAATACTGTTATCCACGGAACAAAAAAATAACAGAACTGGACCATCCATATAAATTCTGTGGCTACAAGAGCAGGTCAAAGGCTGGGAATTCTGTGGCGAGTAACTCACCGCTTGACTCTCCAAAGCCTGTCCACTATTTACAGGGAACAAGTCACCAGTGTGATGGAATATTCTACTTGCCTGGATGAGTGCAGCTCCAATAATACTCAAGGAGCTCAACACCATCCAGGATAAAGCAGCCTGCTTGATTGGCACACGTCTACCACTTTAAAACTCACTCCCTCCACCACTGATGCACAATGGTAGCGGTTTGTACGATCTACAAGGTGCACTGCATCAACTCATCAAGGGTCCTTTGACAGCACCTTCCAAACCCACAAGCTTGACCAGCAAGAAGGACAAGGGCATCAGAAGCATGGGAACCCCACCACCTGCAGGTTCCTCTCCAGGCTACATGCCATCTCGACTTAGAAATATATCGCCGTTCCTTCACTGTCCTGGAACTCCCTTCCTAACAGCACTGTGGGTGTACGTAAACTACATGGACTGCAGCGACTCAAGAAGGCGGCTCACCGCCATCTTCTCAAGAGCAAATAGTGTTAGGCAACAAATTCTGACCTTGCCAGCAACACCCACATTCTGCGAAAAAACAAAAAAAATATTGTTTTCTGTCTGTAACTTTGCTGTGTACCATATAAGATATGTTGAACAGCAAACTAAAGGCTGAATGAAGGGCAAACTTTATTTGCATCATGGAAAAATGCAATTGTTCTATATAAAACAGAGCAAATCCATTTTCCTATACCTCAGACATGACAGGATTCATCTTATTTGCAAGAATTTTTTTCAGTTGATGTAACAGTATAATTTTTCACAATGTCAACAGATATAGATGTCTGAAAAGACCAAAGCCATCACTTGTCAGCCAAATTAATGATTAAAATGATTTAATTTTATATCAAATGTGAGAAGTAGGATCCCGTCTAAAAATCCATTGATTTTAGCTAATGAATGATGCAGTAGCCATTAGCAAAATGGAAACTGTATTATGTGATGCAAATGCTGCCTTTTGATTAATACTTCTATATCATTCAAGTATGACTTCCAATTTAGATGGGCTTTTTCTGAACTGCACTCAGTTGCTGAAGCTTTAGCATGGCTTTGTTATGAATTTATCTTTCCCATGTTTCATTCATGAACCAATACAAAAGCATAATAAAATCTTATTTAAGAAAAAAACAATGTTCATTATAAATACAAATTTTAACAGGGGAATGGTTGTGGGATTTTATTTTTTAAAATTCTGGCTGTTCTTCTCTGTTACATCCACATTTGTTTGTGGCATTTGCCAATAATTTTAACCAAAACTTTTCCTGTTGACCAACAGGTTTTACTGAGCATGCATTCCATTCAGCAAGCCTTCAAAACTGCATTGGGGTTCTATTCACACCATTACACCTTGTTTCGTGTAAATCAGTGGGGCTTCTGTCTTATTAAAGCTGACATTTGAACATGGCTGAGTTAGATGACAATGAGGAGGAAAGGGATGCTAAATCAATCGCTTCAATTTTATTGCCACTACTGCCTCAATATTGTTGGGTGGAGAGAGTTAAAGCACGCCCCGAGGAACCCCGCCCCTGGTCTTACCTCTCTAATGACAGCCAGCAGACAAATTCGTACCTCTGAGCAATCAAAGGCTGCATTCTTCCAACAATTTTAGAAGGTCAAAAACTGTAGTGTTCAAGTTTTTAAATTGTCATCAGTTGACATGGTATAAAAAGCACTTCATATAAACTGCATAATAAACTTTCCATTGTTCATTATTGTTGCCAAGGTGACCTTGAGTTGATAGAACACTTGACAATTCCTTAGCTTTTATCAACTCTGAATCTCCTATTCCATCATCACACATGCTGGAACATTCATTATAGTGATATTTGCGGCAACTGAGGAGCAGAAAGTGGGGCCATTTTTTAGAAGTAGCACACATTGGGTAGCCAGTGGGAAAATGAATCACAATACCCAACTGAGAGGTTCAAAACATTTTAACAGTCGAGCCTCAATTGCATAATTTATGTTCGCCAATAGGGGGAAGGTGGGAAACCTGGAGCCGAGTGGAAGAATAGTCATAAAGAAGTTGCAGGAACCACTGGGTGACTGGTAGTGGGTGGGATGATTTCTGTGGGGCCTAGTGGAGCATTTGGGTTATTTAAGTCATATAAAATAAGTAGCACCATTTCTTCCTGGCCAATTTTTAGTGACCTGCAGTGGTTCTGAGGAAAATACATCCAGTACCAATGGGTGAAGTAAATGTGTTGCACTGCACACATATGTACCCGAAAATAGCATTGTGTCCTGCAAGTGGCATATTAAATAACTTGATGAGACAGGGAACTGATAAATATTCCCAGACACACGGTGTTCTTGAAATTTCGGGTGGTAAAGAAAGGAGGAGAGGTGGCAGTATTGATTAAGGAGAATAGCCGGGATTCTGCAGGGGGGCAGTCACCCCCATCCACTGGCCAGGAAGCCACTATCACATTTTATGCTGAGTGGGTAGTTAATTGCTCGGAGTCCTGGCTTCTGCCCCACTAAGGGAGGATGTCCTGCCCCTAATAGCTGCTGGCCAAACAGTTGGCTGGCAGCTCTTCACTCCCAACAGTATCACCAGCACCAGTGGCCCACAGCTGGGACTGCAGGAAGCCCTAGAGTAACCAGCCATTGAAGAGGTCCGGAGTGCAGGCAAGTGGGGTCAGGAATCGCCGGGAGCCAATCAGGCAGGCGAGGGTGGGTTGTTTGATTGTCAAGGTGGAGAGGGCTCTTCCAATGGAGGTGACCCTTGCCACTGGGGGAGCTCTTGGAATACCACAGGCTGCGTGATCAGGAGCCCCCACCACCCCACCACTCTGAGCCCACAGTGGGGCTACCAAGGTATAGCTGGCAGCTTCTTTAGGTGACAAAAATGTGCCCAACCATAGCTCGTAAAATACCAGGGACCCCTTAAGGGCTTCAATTGGCCTCAGGGTTCGCAGGCCACCACCTGTCCCGATACTGGTAAATTGTGGAATTTGCAGAATTGGGAAAGTGATGGACACGGCACCGCTCCACACCTTCCATCCCACCTGATTTAACGTGCCCCCTGACTCCCATGCCTCCCAGCCCACTCCCAGGAATAAAATCTCCGAGGGCAGAAATTTCCACTCCCGTTGGTGGCAGGTGTGTTTGGCGGCACGAGTGGACAATATGGCAAGAAGGCCAAAAATCGGTTTTACATCATTGTGAAACCAATTTGTGATCATCCAGTCCACCCGTCAGTGATGGGCTGCGTTTTCCACCACCGCACAATGGAAACCTAATTTCAATATTTTATCTTCTCACTATAAGCCCTGCTCACCGGAATCATCCCCCCACCCTCCACCCCAACACTGTATCATCTGGGATCACACCGACGTGTTTCACAACTGTACATAATGACACGCACCTGGTGGGCTGCACTTAGCTCGGGACTTTGAGGCTTCGGGCAGCACTCGCGCGCATCAGCGCCAGGCTTCACAGGCAGCACCACATCACTTTTAGCAGGGCTCACAGGCAGTTCCCTACCTACCAGACCAGCTGTAAGGTGGGGTTGGCTTTTCAACAGCTGCAGGGCTAGGGCTTACTTGGGAAAGGGGCCAAAGTGACCTCAGGCAAGGGAAGAGGCTGCAGGACGAAGGCTGTACTGGGGAAGGGGGCTATCCCAGGGTGTGTGTATGGGGCACATGTTGATCTGTGTAAGTGGCCTCAAGATGGTGAGGGCTGAGGAGGCAGTCTCCAGAGGAGATGAGGCCAGATGGAGATGTGAGGTTGTGTGTGAGAGAGTGAGTGGTGATGTCCTTCAGCTGGCAGTGAGTGAGATGCCAGTAAATGTGTGATGTGCTTGTGAGTGTGTGAGTTTAGAGTGATGAGATGGTTGCCGTACCCTGGCAGCATGGATGAGATCATTCACCCTCTTTTTGCCACCCTCTGGATGGCCAAACTCTTCTGGACAGCGTTGGCACTGACCACCACTGCCATCACCTCCCAAGCCAGAGTGGTGAGATTGCTGGACCTCCTGTTGCCAGAGTGGGGGTGAAAGACATCACTGTGGGCCTCCAAAAGGCATTCCAGTGACTGGTCACAACTCTCCTTGGCTTTCAAGGCCATGTCTTCACTGCAGCATTCCTGGGCTCCAAGCATTGAGA
This sequence comes from Carcharodon carcharias, assembly GCF_017639515.1. Classification (NCBI taxonomy): domain Eukaryota; kingdom Metazoa; phylum Chordata; class Chondrichthyes; order Lamniformes; family Lamnidae; genus Carcharodon; species Carcharodon carcharias. The sequence continues at coordinate 124,203,003 of NC_054472.1, read as the reverse complement.
ACTGTGTCCGTAGCTGCTGTTGGATATGGCACCCAGAGTGAGGAAATGGTGACGTAACGGCATGACGGGAAATTCAGACGCTGTTCCCCAGTAGGATGGTGTATTTTTTGTGGCTGCATAGTTAATGAGGCGGGAAGTGGATGACACAGCACGAAAACCTGCCATTGCGGCCAGCGGATAAAATATATTTTTTCACGCCTGCTACCACACCTAGTGCAATTCTGGGATGATTCCGCCCTGCCAATATTACCGTGCTGGGGAAAGAGACATCTGAGAAAGGTCAAGGATTGTATCCATTTGGTTAGAACTAAGAAACAATAGGGGTGCCGTTACAGTACTGGGTGTATTCTATAGGCCACTAACCAGTGGGAAAGAGATAGAGGAGCAAATTTGCAGGGAAATTGCAGAAAATGCAAGAACTATCGAGTAACGGGGCTTTAATTATCCAAACATAGACCGGGAATAGTGTAAAATACAGAGAAGGAGAAGAATCTCTGAAGTGTGTTCAGGAGAAGTTTCTGATCCAGTGAGGAAGAAGGCACTTCTGGACGTGGTTCTGGGGAATGAAGTGGATCAAGTATCAGTAGGGGAACTTTAAAGGACAGTGACCATATCAGGTTAACAATGGAAAAGGACAAGGAGCCATCCAGAGTGAAAATATTAATTGGGTGAAGGTCAATTTCTGTGGGGTGAGTACTGATCTACCCAGGGTAAATTGAAATCAAAAATTGGCAAGCACAACAGGACTGCCTTCATAAAAGAGACAGTTAGGGTACAGTTGAGATACAGTTACACAAGGGGGAAAGGTACAGACAGAAGAGATATAAAGTAATGTGAATCAGAAAATGGTTGTGTAAATGTCAGATTGATAGTATTAGTGAGAACTAGGCTGAATATAGAAAGTTCAGAGGGAAAGTGGAAAAGCAAAATAAGAGAGGCAAAGAGAATTATATGGAACCAGGCTGGCAGCTAACATAAAAAGGAATCCAAAAGTTTTCTATTGGCAGAGCAATAGTAGATGGGTAGTAAGAGGAGGGAAGAGGCGGATTAGTGACCAAAATCAGGATTACAAATGGAAGCAGATGGCATAATTGAGGTTTTAAGTTAGTTTTTTATGAGGAAAAGGATGCTGTAGGAGCTATAGTGAGTGAGGAAATACTTGAGGTACTGGATGGGCAAAAAATTGGTAAAGAAAAAGTATTAAAAAGTCTGGCTGTGAGTAGAGTTTGTAAGTCACCAGGACCGGCTGGGATGCATCCAAGGATGCTGAGGGAAGTAAGAATAGAAGTGGTGGAGGTACTGGCCATAATCTTCTAATCCTCCTTAGATACTGGGTGGTATCAGAGGATTGGAGAATTACAAATGTTCCACCCTTGTTCCTAAAAGGATAAGCCATGCAACTACAGGCCAGTCAGTCTAACCTTGGTGGTGGGAAAGCTTTTAGAAACAAAAATCTGGGACAAAACTAGCAGTCATTTGGACAAGTGTAGATTAATTAAGGAACACCTGCATGGATTTGTTAAAGACAAATTGTCTCTAACCAACTTGATTGAATTATTTGGTGAGGTAACAGAATGGGCTCTTGAGGGTAATGTAGTCAATGTGGTTTATAAGGACTTCCAAAAGGCATTCAATAAAGTGCCACTTAACAGGCTCATCAGCAAAATAGAACTGCATTGAATAAAAGGGACAGTGGCAGCATGAATATGCAGTTGGCTGAGTGATAGAAAACAGAGAGTAGCAGTGAACAGTTGCTTTTCAGACTTGAGGAAGATATACAGCAGGATTTCCCCAGGGCTCGGTATTAGGACCACTGCTTTCCTTGATGCACATTATTGACAAGACACAATTTCAAAATTTTCAAATGACACAAAACTTGGAAGTATAGTGAACTGTGAGGAAGGTAGGGATAGACTTCAAGAGAACATGGGCTGGCTGGTGGACATGTGGCAGAAGAAATTTAATGCAGCAAAGTGATTCTTTTTGGTAGAAGAAATGAGAGAGACAACATATGCTAAAGGGTACAATTCTAAAGGGGGTGCATGAACAGAGAAACCTGGGGACATATATGCGCAAATCATTGAAGGGGGTGGGGGGGCAGTTTGAGGAAGCTATTTAGAAGGCATACAGAATCCTGCGTTTTATAAATAGAGGCACAAGACACAAAAGCAAGGGAGTTATGATGAGCCTTCATAAAACACTGGTTTGGCCTGAAATCAAGTATTGTGTCCAATTCTGGGCACTGCATTTTAGGAAGGATGTGATGGCTTTAGAGTGGATGCAAAAAAGATTGATAAGAATGCATCCAGGGATGAGGAACTTCAGTTACCTGCATAGATTGGAGAAGCTGTTGCTCTTCTCCTTAGAGAAGAGAAGATTGAGAAATTTCAAAATCATGAAGGGCCAAGGCATGGTAGATAGAGAGAAACTGTTCCTTTTGGCAGAGGGGTCAAGAACCAGAGGACACAGATTTAAGGTGATTGGCAAAAGAACCAAAGGCAACCCAAGGAAAAACATTCTTATACAGCAGTTGATTACAAAATGGAATGCACTACCTGAGCATGTGGTGGAGGCAGGCTCAATCATAGCTTTCAAAAGGGAATTGGATAAACACCTGAGGAGGAAAAAATGCAGGGTATTTCCAGGAAAGGGCAGAGTGTGACTAGCTAAAGAGAGCCAGCATGGATTCGCAGATAAAACGCCCTTCTCCTGTGATTCTAAGATACTAATAAGTTCCCCTCCAGTTTTCAAGGGCTATTTGAAAATCCAACTTCAGGTTCCGGTGAGAAATTTTATTTTTATTTCAGGTTCCTAAGATAGCAATTTTAGCAAATAATAAGGAGTTTTGAAACCTTCGGTTACAAAATGTGAGGAAAAAATATGTTGGCAAGAGCATTGGTATGATTTTTCACCTTCACCACTGTGTGATTGTCTGACGAACCAGATAGCCAGCTTGTTAAAGACTCATCCCATTATCAGTCCATATAAATGGAATAAAAATCAGATAGATTCAATCATACCTACCTACAAGGACAGGGCAGCAGATGCATGGGAACACCATCGCCTTCAAGTTCCCCTTCAAACCACACACCGCCCTGACTTGGAAATATTTTGTCGTTCCTTCACTGTCACTGGGTCAAAATCCTAGAACTCCCATCTTAACAGTGATGTGGATGTTCCTGCACCACATGGACTTCAGCAGTTCAAGAAGGCAGCTCACCACCACCTTCTCAAGGGTACTATGGATGAGCAATAAATGCTGGCCAAGCCAGCAATGCCCATATCCCATGAAAGAAAAGAAAAGCAGAGAATTCAAAGGGGAAGAGGTGGTCATGTGGAAAGTAAAAATTGAGATGCGACCCCATCCCATCTGCAATGCGCCCATTTCCGGGTTTAACGGAGAGATGTTTGAGAGTAACCTGCTCGCCAGAGTCAGAATGATCATTAGCAGAACCAGGTCAATAATTGGCATAGCCATTAACATGATCAGCATATGGTTTTGACAAACTTTCAATTGAATTAAACAGGCATTTCAATTTGAGTAGCCTCCTGTATGAGTTCCCCAGGCCTGGGGAAACTCTTCAGTAAGAAGGCAAACTTTAAAGTTCAGGTTGAAAGCCTTTTCTAAAGGTTCAATGCTTACAGCTGCTTTGTCAGTTCCCTTTGGCAACTGTTGCACAGAGAACTCTTGTCAACACAGAGGATTTTAGGCATTCAAAGGGATACAGGCAGGATGGGAGGACTGAGGTGGGGAGTCTCCATGGAAAACCAAAAGCTTGGTCATAGAGATAAGATTTAGGGAGCTTCTTGAAAGAGAGTTAGAAAGACAGAAATTTAAGAAGGGAATTCCTGAGCTTAAGGCCTCAACAGCTGAAGACACAGCTGCCAGTGGTCGAAAAATTAGAATCAAGAATGCTCAAGAGGCCAAAATGAGAGGAGTACTGATATCTTGGAGGGTTGTGGGGCTGGAGGGGGTTGCAGAGATAAAGAGTGATGAGGCCATGGAGGAATTTGCAAACAGGGGGCCAATGTAGACTCGCAAACTTAGGGTTGATGGGTGAAAAGAACTTAGAGTGAGTACAGATACAGGCAGCAGAGTTTTGGACAAGCTTAGGTTTACTGGGGCTGAAAGATGGGAGGCCAGCCAGGAATGCTGAAAAACAGGTAACTATAGGCCAGTTAGCTTAACATCTGTCATTGGGAAAATGTTGGATTCTATTATAAAGGATGTAAGAGCAGAGCATTTAGAAATACATAATCTAATCAAGCAGAGTCAGCATGACTTCATGAAGGGGAAATCCTGCCTAACAAATTTATTAGAATTCTTTGAGGAGTTAACAAGTAGTCTAGATAAAGGGGAACCAATAGAAGTAATATATTTGGATTTCCAAAAGGCGTTCGATAAGATACTGCACATAAGGCTACTTAATAACATAAGAGTCCATGGTGTTGGAGGCAGTATATTAGCATGGATAGAGGATTGGCTGACTAATAGAAGACAGAGAGTTGGGATAGGGGGGCATTTTCAGGATGATAACCTGTAACTAGTGGAGTGCCACAGGGATCAGTGCTGGGGCCTCAATTATTTACAATATATATTAATGGTTTAGATGAGGGAAGTAAATGTACTATCGCCAAGTTTACGGGTGACACAAAAATAGGTGGGAAGGCAAGTGGTGAGGATGACACAAGGAGTCTACAGAGGGATATGCACAGGTTAAGGGAGTGGGCAAAAACCTGGCAGATGGAATATAATGTGGGAAAATGTGAGGTTATGCACTTTGGCAGGAAGAATAGAGGAGCTGAATATTATTTAAATGGAAAGACTGCGGAAGCTGCAGCACAGAGGGATTTGGGAGTCCTCGTGCATAAATCACAAAAAGCTAACATAGAAGTTCAACAGGTAATAGGGAAGGCAAATGGAATGTTGGCCTTTATTTCAAAAGGAATGGAGTATAAAAATAAGGAAGTCTTGCTAAAACTATACAAGGCACTAGCTAGACCACACCTAAAATACTGTGAACAATTTTGGTGTTCTTATCTAAGAAAAGATATACTAGCATTGGAGGCAGTCCAGAGAAGGTTCACTCAGTTGATCCCGGGTATGGAGGGATTTTCTTATGAGGAGAGGTTGAGTAGGTTGGGCTTGTACTCATTGGAATTTAGAAGAAGGAGAGGCAACCTTCTTGAAATATATAAGATTCTTAGGGGGTTGACAGAGTAGATGCTGGGAGGTTGGTTCTCCTTGTGGGAGAGTCAAGGACCAGAGGGCATAATCTCAGAGTAGGGAGTGTCCAATTAAAACAGGGATGAGGAGGAATTTCTTCTCTCAGAGGGTCATGAATCTGTGGAATTCTTTATCGCAGAGGGCTGTAGAGGCTGAGATACACAAATTTTTAATCAGTAAGGGAATCAAGAGTTATGGGAAAAGGCAGGAAAATGGAATTGAGGATTATCAGATCAGCCATGATCTCATTGAATGGCAGAGCAAACTCGATGGGCTGAATGGCCTACTTCTGCTCTTACATCTTATGGTCTTATGGTCTTAATGCTTTGGAATAGTCAAGTCTAGTGGGAACAGAGGCATGGATGAGGCTTTCAGCAGCAGAGCTGAGGCAAGGAGCAGAGTCGGATGAAGTTATAGAGGTGGAAGCACGCAGCCTTGGTGATGGCACAGATATGTGGTCGGGAACTCACCTTGATGTGAAATACAACATCAAGTTTGTTAATAGTCTGGTTGAGCCTCAGATACTTGCGAATAAGAGGAATGGAATCTGTAGTTAGGGAATAGAGTTTGTGGTGGGCACCAAAGATAATGGTTTTCATCTTGCAGATATTTAGTTAGAGGTAATTTCTGCTTAGGGACGTTTTGAGGTACACTGGTAACGTCCCCTGTCCAAATCTCTGCGGCCTGTATCCTAACTTACTCCAAGTTCCGTTCACCCACCACTCCTGAGCTCACTGATTTACATTGGCTCCTCTGGGCCAGAAGCTCTGGGTTCAAGTCCCACTTCAAGACTTGATGGCCGTGGAAGGTGTGTTTGTAACGTGGCCAAACAAGTTGATTATCTTTCTGTAAATCCTTCCAATATGCCTAATGACAGGCAGAAATACCGGGAGAGCTTCTTGATGATGCATTTTCAGAAACAACAAGCCACTGCGGTACTTTACCAAGCATAATCATGGACTAATCCAATAGAAGTCCATGGTCTCCAACATCCTCTTAGAGCATGGTACCTGAAGGAGGAGGAATTGCTGCTCACCCGGTGCTGGATACCAGATAAGCAACTGACAATTTTGACACAGTGGGCAGAATAATACACTCACCAATCAGGAGGGTTCCCCATATCCGGACAAATATTATCGGGCGTGATGAAGTCAGGCAGAGTTCCCAATATCATCATGCCAATTTTATATAATATGGCGGGTGGGCTTAAATGTCGGCAACCCACCTGAATTACATAAATGTCAATTAATCGTGTATTTAAGTCATTAACGATCAATTGATTGCTATAATATAGTTCAAATGCAATAATGCGTCTTTAGAGTCAGATTCAGTCCATGTGTGGTTCTTTTTTTCAAGAGACAGCTTATTAGGGTGCGTTTAAAAGCTGTAGCTGAGCCCCGAGTCTCAGCTTAGCAGTTAGTAGATCTGTTACTGCTCGTAGTGCTTATTTGAATGAGCACACTATCCGTTTCAAAATCATATGAATTAGAGGCCTCTTTTCAGCTGCTGAGTACTATATTTTGTTCTTGGCCATCTCCCAGGGCTATAAAGTATCCGAGAGAGATGGGCATTGTGGTCTCGTTTCTCCTGAAAAGATGTGTAAGAGTGCACTTATTAACAGTTTAAGATTATTTTATTGTATGCTGTCTATTCATTATTAGCTAAGTACTTGCCAGACTGGATGCTGTGCTCATCCATCATTTGCTCATTCTGCCAACCACCCACCCTACAACTGGACCAAAGCTTTAAATGCACAATGACATAGTTGAAGAAGCTGTGTCCTTGTTGAATCATGCTGCCTTTGAGGTCCAGCCAAACTGACTTTCCCCCTGCATTCACAAGTGCACCCTGTAGCACACTGGCACAAGATTGCACATGCTAAGGCTTTACTCACCCTGGCCGTCCTCATTAGATCATTGAACCTTTTCTGGCATTGAGACCATTTCCTTCTGTCCAGCCCAATGCTGCTAACCTCCTCGGCCACCTCCTCCCAGGCTGCACGTGTCTGGCTCGGCTTCCTCCTCTTACCAGAGGTAGGCATTAGCTGCTCATGTTGGCCATAGACTACACATAGGAGGAATCTGAGGAAGTCCTCACTGAATCTAGAGGCTGGTTTGGCCCTTCTCCCCTTCTTCTCCCCTCACTCCAATGGCACAGATATCACTGGAGGAAAACATGCAACAACTAGACAACTCCTCCGTGCAAATAAGTGGTAAACTTGTTCAGGTTAAAAATGAATGCCACCTCTGATAAGTGCCAAGGTTTAGAGACAATGGAACTCAAAATAAAATGCATTCACATTAGAAGTCTGTAAGCTGCTCAATGGCAAATTATCCTGCGGAATTTGAAGCGATCCTGCACTTACTGGGTTCCCAAGACACTGTCCTGTGCCAGGGGGCCCAGTAAACTATGGCTGTGACCTTGTTCCGGGGCACAGCCAACAACCTCAGAGGCCAGACCTACCCCCTTCCAACACTGATTGGGCAAGATTACAATCTCAAACCCTCCGTGGAAATCAACAATCCCCAGTTGACGTTTTATCGGGCATGTTCTGAAGGCAATCCCAAAAGTTAAAAGGCCACCAACTTCTGGGTGTGGAACCCACCCTCGACGCCCCAGTGTATTATTCAGCCCGGTGGAGGGGTTGAGAGAAGTGGGAACACTTTGAGTGGAGTTCCCACTTGCACATTCCCTTTCACCATCATCCCTTGCCTGGATCAGTGCCATATCATTCCCACTGTTCTAATGGAGAGCAGCTTGCTGAAGATCTGTGATGCATTGTAAAGCTACTAATAAGGTTATCTGTCACCCTGCTTATGCCAGTAAAATATGTTGGCATCAAATGTCCACATGGCCGTGGTCATAACTGGCATGGACTTAACTGAAAGCCAGACTTGAAGATCTATAGAGACTGCCATGCTTTTTATGGCAGACAAACTTACAATCACCTGTACTGCTAATCTATTACTGATTGAGTTGGAGTCCTCCAAACTCTTTGCTATTGTGAAAAGTGTGTGTTGCACATATGTCAGTGTCTGACCAAGTTGCTGATGCACCTCTGGTATTCTGTTATTCAACAATTTCAGTGTCTGGTTGAGCAGAGCTTGGAGAGGATTACAAACAATCCCCTCCCTCAACATAGACACTCCACAGCTCTTCCTGCCATCAGTGTCTACTTGTTTGCATTGGTGAAGTGGGAATCGCCAGCTGAAAAACATCTGACTGGACCCACCACACTGTGGGTATTTGTGCTGGTGAATGGCTGTATGTCCTGTAACAGTACACCTTCAGAAGGATTGAGGCCCACTGAGGAACTGTCCTCATTCATTTCCAGCAAACCCTATCATAGATGAGAAGTTCCTGGAAGATAAAAAAAAAGTGATATGAATTAGTGGAAGCAAAGTAACAATCATGCCAGTTAACATACTCGGCCTTCTGATAGTTCAGTCACTGATGAAATAAAGTCAGCATGTGTGTCAGAGATATTTTTAATTCTGTCACCAGCCATCTGCAAGTTTCTAATCTCTCCATCTCCAACAGAGAGAGATTCAGACATGCCACTCATCTCCAGAGGCTGATCCTTTACATCGGTTACCTGCGCAATTTGGGGTGAGCCATCTACATTTCTTTCCCTATTCCTGTGTTTTGTGTTCCACAGATAGATGCACCACATTTGATTGGCATGAGTGTTAACAGTGGATGGTAAATGGGGAAGTGATGAAGTACACAGAAAGTGAAGGCTGTGCACTGCTGAAATTTGAGTGGGTCTGAAGAGTGATGTGATGACATATACTAAGTAAGACAGAGTGAAATTGGGTGGTGCATTATGCCACAGGATGAAGGCGAATCAACAAATGTACTCACTTTTCCCCACCTGGTTCAGCCATTAAATCACTCTCCGTGTTGCATCCGTGTCCAGGGCACAATGATCCGGCCACACAGCACCCCAGCCTTCTGCAGCTACTTCTTGGTAACAGTAGCAGATTCCTTCCTCAGATTCTTGGGGGAAAAGTATGTTCTTCCTGTTCCTGACAACACCCAGCTGTAATTCCAGGGAAGCATCATTGAACCTGATTACTGACCTTGATTTCTGTAAATCCATCTTAAACACTTGCTGGCTGTTCCAAATTCCATGTCAGCATTGTTCATTTAAATAGTTGATTTGAGATCACTTCATCCGGGCGTGTGTCATGCCCACCGCACAGCTTGGAGATGCGAAACCCAGAAGGAAAAGTATGAACAGTCAATCAAGTCAAAATTGGAGAATTCAACTAGAATTGCTTTTGGGTTTTGTGCACACATGCGCTGCCGCTGCCCGCTTCTCTGTCCAACTCAACCCCACCTCCCCAACCCTGCTTGAAACTTGCCTTTGTATTAATGCCAGGGCCGAAGTATTCCCTCTCTACTCATTTATAAGGACCACAGCCTTTTCTGGATTTTGCACAAACACTTTGTTCACATGAAGGATGGTAATGCTAAACTGCTTGTCACAGCTCTGGTAAAGTCTGTTGAAATTTGTGAAATAATTCCCCACTGGTGTAATTAAATCTAAAACTGCAGCTCTCTTAGGACATTTTAAAAGATGCTGACATCATGTAAATCCATGTAAAACTGCGAGGAGTGTATGTCAGCAACTTCAAAGTAGCTGTGCTTGTATGACCTTGCACTTGTGCAGTAGATTAGGCCAGTGTTGTTACTCGTACTCTGGCAAAACTTGCAAAACTAACAGGGGTGCAAAACTAGCGTTGGCTGATTGGCTGCCCACTATACACCCTTCGCGATTTTCCTTTGCATTGAATTTAATGAGAGCTGTGACCTCTGAATTTTCCTCGCAGTGTAAAAAGAGCAAATTCAGAGCACCATCAGATTGCATTCCATAAGTGCTCACTGAGAGTGGTTCTGTTATATAAAAATATCATTCATGCTTAAGAGACAGCCCAGGATGTTGTTCTTCAAAGCAATTTGCAAATTAGAATTTGCTCAATTGACTAGATATTCTTAGAAGTGCTGGCGCACATTCATATAAATGATGCCATTTTACATTTTTCATCACTCACTGTAGCTGCTATAATTGTAGCATGTAGCTTAGAGGCAAAGGAGCTTCTGTAACAGTTTGAAACTGCTTTGTGATAGCAGACAAGTGAAAAATGTCTGTTCCATTCTTGACATTTTTCATTGTTGTACTGCTGTGTATTTCCAGCTAAAATGACAGCTATTTTCTCAAGTTAAGAGTAGTTAATGTGAATATATTTTAGAGCTTCAATATCAGTGATTGAAAGATCAAAATGATCTTTTTTAGTAAGAAATAACATTTCTACTGAATGCTCTATTCCAGTCAGTCAAATTTGCTATATAGTTTCTAGTGAAAAATATCAGTAAAAATGCAGAGGAATTAGAAGTCATTATAGATACATATGTAAACCAAAAGAGAGGCTTAAATTGTATTGGAAAGCAAATAAATCACTGTCAAAAAGCAAGTAAAGTAAATTGAACTTCGTTCACTGTATTCAAAGTTCAAGGTGAGATAATGAATGTGCCCTTTAGTTTAATTGTTGATATCATTGTTTTACAATTATTTTTAATGAGGTGAAAGTCATCCAGCTATACATCAATGTTGATTGCATTTTAAAGCTTTGTTGTTTGTAATCAGAAACCAAACCACCAATAATTATTTTATTTTATTAAGGATTATTTTCAGAAAAAGGCTACAGGTAATGTCGTTTTCATTAAATGACGTCATAACTGTGGGAGGAATATCAATTTAAAGTAGTCGTTTTATAAAGGATGCAAAAAAAACTATAATTAATCCAAACTTTGCAGTCACAGAATCACATAATCTTTACAGTGTAGAAGGAGGCCATTTGGCCCATCAAGCCTGCACTGGCTTTCTGAAAGAGCATTCTACCTAGCCCCACTTCCCTGCCTTATCTCAGTAACTTTGCATATTCTCTCCTTTCAGATCACAATCCAATTCCCTTTTGAATACCTTGATCGAACTTGCCTCAACCACCATTTTAGGAAGTTCGTTCCAGACTCCAACCACCCTCCAGGTGAAAAATTTTCTCTTCACATCACTATCACTCCTTTTGCCAAATATTTTGAATCTGTGCCCTCTAGTTCTTGATGCTCTCTTGAGTGGGAACAGTTTCTCACTATTTACCCCTCAGGATCTTGAAAACCACTATCAAGTCTCCTCTCAGTCTTCTTTTCTCCAAGGAAAATAGTCCCAACCTCTATCTATTTTCATAGCTACAGTTCTTTATCCCTGGAATCATTCTTGTGAATCTCCCCTGTACTCTCTCCAATGCCTTCACATCCTTCCTCAAGTATGGCACCCAGAACTGGATGCAGTACTCTAGATGAGGCTTAACTAATGTCTTATACAAGTTCAACCTGACCTCCTTACTCCAGTACTCAATGCTCCTATTACTAAAGCCTAAGTACTATATGCTTTATTAACTGCTTTCTCAGCATACCCTGCCACCAATGACTTATGCACATGTACACCAAGGTCCTCTGTTCCTGCACCCCCTTTAGAGTTTCTCCCTTTACTTAATACTGTCTCTCCATATTCTTTCTGCCAAATAAATTACCTCACACTTCTCTGCATTGAACTTCATCTGCCACTTTTCTTTCCAATCCACCAACATGCCTATGTCCTTTTGAAGTTCACAGCCATCCTCATCACAGTTGACAATGTTTTCAATCTTCATATCATCTGCAAATTTTGAAATCATGCCCTGGACACCACAATCTAGGTCATTAATATATATCAAGAAGAGCAAGGGTCCCAATGCTGACACCTGGGGTACTCCACTACAGACTTTCTCCCAATCTGAAAAACACCCATTTATCACTACTCTCTGTTTCCTGTCGCTCAGCCAATTTCTTATCCAAGTGCCCACTTTCCCTTTTATTCCATGAGTTAGAATTTTGCTCACAAGTCTGTTTTGCAGGCACTGTATCAAATGCTTTTTTGAAAATCCATATGCACCACATCAACAGAGTTTCCCTTATCAACCTTCTCTGTTACCTCCTCAAAAAAACTCCCAACAAGTTAGTTAAGCGTGATTTTCCCTTAACAAATCCATGCTGCTTTCCTTAATTATCCTGCACTTATCTAAGTGACTACTGATTTTGTCCCAACTATAGTTTCCAAAAGTTTCCCTACAATTGAAGTCAAACTGATTGGTTGTAGTTGCCAGCTTTATCCTTGCACCCAATTTTGAACAAAGGTGTAACATTCTTAATCCTTCAATTCTCTAGCCCCACCCTGGTGTCTAAGGAGGATTATCAATAGTGCCTCTATAATTTCCCTCACTTCCCTCAGTACCCTTAGATGCATCTCATCCAGTCCTGGTACCTTATCTATTTTAAGTAAGGATAGCCTTTCTAACACTTCCTCCTTCTCAATTGTAAATTCTTGTAGTGTACCAGTTACCTCCTCTCTCACCTCATTCTGGATTTATTTGTCCTACTTTTCCCCTTCAAGGGACCACACCTTGACATTGCCTGTAATACTGTTTCTTTGAATGTGGCCTATTGTTCAGGCATTGTCTTTTCTACCAACATTTGAATCCAACTCACTCGACTCAGTTGCATTCTCATCCCATTGAAGTTGGTTATCCCCCAATTAATTATCCCTGTTCTGGATTGTTCTTTGTCCTTTTCCATGGCCAACTTAAATCTTATGATACAATGGTCACTGTCCCCTAAATGCTCCCATTGATATTTGATCCACTTGGGCCAATTCATTCCCCAGACCCAGGTCCAACGGTGCCTGCCGTCTCATTGGACCGTAAACATACCGCTGCAGAAAATTATCTTGAATGCATTCCAGGAACTCTTGTCTGCCTTGTCCCTTTGCAGTATTCCTATCCCAGTCTATATTTGGATAATTGAAGTTCCCCCATTATAATTACTCTCTAATTCTTGCAGCTCTCTATAATTTCTTTGCAAATTTGTTTCTCCACATCCCTCCTACTAGGTGGCCTACATACTATACACTCAATGTTATTGCACCTTTTTCATTCTTTACCTCTAGCCAGAAAGATTCCATCCTTGACCCTTCTGGAACATCCTCTCTCTCCAGCACTGTAATATCATCTTTAATCAATATTGCCACTCCCTCCTCTTCCTTTCCTGTCTCTCCTAAATGCCTTGTACTGTTACAACATGGCAGATGATGTGTGCCAGGCAGACCAAATCCACAAGGGAAATTTGGTCACACTATCACAATGGTTTTGCAATTTGTATTTATTATGACAATATGTGTGCACTGAATTCAGAGGTAATGAATCCACCAAGATCTTTAAAGATTTTTATTAAATTAAATTCATTAACAAAGTAAAAGATTTCAAGCACATACATACGAATACAACTACTTACTGCTATAGCAACGGCTAAAATTCCTAAATAACGTGACCCCAAGTTACACCCCCTTTAAGGCAACAGTCCAAAATAGATTTTAGATTTAAAACAAAATCAACAGATTAAGACAGTACCCACTTGAGAGTGGAATTCCAAATGGGTGTCTCCAACTTCAGTTACTTTACATAGCAGACTCATGCACAAATGGCTGGAGGCTTTTTGAAGGCTGTTTCACACACTCCTATTAGATCTTCTCCCACATAGCCTTTCATTCTCCTTTTATATGTTTCTCTCTTTTTAACATGTAAAGCCTGTTGTTCCATATGTCTTTGAAACTGTACCTTCCTCATAATATTGTCAGTGACCTTTGGGAAAAATAAACACACTCCTTAACCTTGCTTATCTGGCTAGTTGTAAACAGATGAACATTCCTTTGAAATCCAACAATCCCTTCATTTGTCTAAAAATATAAATTCCCTTCACACTTTACATGCTAAGCCAGCATCCATGTTTACTCATTAGCATGTCAAGTACCTAGCTTCTTTTGATGATTTCATGCTTGCTGTCTACTTGACTCCAAATGTAATTAAATCACACAGACAGACTCAACTGTACTTACCCCCATAAACCTACTTCACAATAAACCAGAAAAACATTATGGGTAAAATTTTTAGCTCGGCAGTTGGGCGCGCAACCAACCCACTCCAGCATGAAATGATGACCGTTGACATTGGGCGAGCGTCCCAACATCAACGCGCAGTCACACGATATTTCATTTGACAGACGCAAGCCGGAGTTGGCAGCGTGCCCGCCGACAATTGAAAGGCCTGTTAAGGCCCCTAAATTATCAATTAAGTTGAATTTTTCGCTGCCCATCCAACCTTACGGACGGCTGGCAGTCAAAAAAGCCAAGTGGCCTTTGCATTTTTTAGGAAACCTTATCCACGGGCGGGCTGAGGCTTCCTAAAGCAGATAAAAATAAAATTAAAATTTTAAAATTGAATTAATAAGATGTCCTTGCTCATGTGACAAAGTCACATGAGGGGACATGTTTCATTACAATTTTATTTTCTTTATTTTTTTTCATAACTCCTCATCTCCCTGAGGCAGCTCTGTGCCTTTGGGAGATTATGAAGTGCGCACTCGCGCACATGTGCGAAGGTCGTTCTCGCCCGGCTCGCACTCCTAACCCCCACCCAACACAGATGGCGCTGAACGCTGCTGCTTACACTTCACGCTGGGCGAGTCTTAACTGGCCGGCCAGTGTGAAATCTCCTTCGGGCCTCAATTGCAGGCAGCAGTCGGCTTTCGGACCGCCCCCGCCAAACTCGCCCGACATGGGTAAAATTCTGCCGTATGAAAATAATTATACTTTCATCATTGTACCCAGGAATATTTAACACCCAATCCTGCCCTTCTTTGAGCCAGGTTTCTGGTATAGCAATAATATCATAATTCCATTTGTCAACCTGTGCCTGCAGTTCACCAATCTTATTAACCACACTCCTTGCATTCACATGCATATACATTAACCCTGATTTAGGTATTTTTTACTTTATCCCTTACTCTGACCCCGTCTAATGACTTACTCTTGTCTACTTTAATTCTATCATACTCTCCAAGTATTCTATTTACCTTGATACTACTCTCTGATATATCCTTGCTTTCAGTTGATACTTCTCTACTTCACACTGCCAATTTTTCTCCTCTCCACTCTGAAATTCCCTCAGGTTCCCATCCCCCTGCCAATCTAGTTTGAACCCTGCCCAACAGCACTACCAAACCTCCCAGCAAAGACATTCGTCCCAGCCTTGTTAAGATGTAACCCATCCTTCTTGTACAGGTCCCACCTACTCCAGAACCGGTCCCAATGCCTCAGAAATCAAAAGTCCTCCCTCCTAGTCCTAATTGTTTTCTCCAGCCATGTGTTGAACTGTTAAATCTTCCTATTCTTATGCTCACTAATGCATGGCACTGGGAGTTATCCTGAAATTACCACTCTTGAGGCCCTGCTTTTTAATTCCCTTCCTAACTCACTAAAATCTGCTTTCAGGGCCTTTCCTTTTGCTACCTATGTCATTGGTCCCAATGTGGACCATAACCTCTGGCTGTTCACCATCCCCCAAAAGAATGTCATGCAGCCACTCTTGACGTCCTTGACCCTGGCACCAGGGAGGCATCTACAGCCACAGAAATGCCTGCCTGCTCCATTAACTGTGGAATCCCCTAGCACTATAGCTTCTCCACTCTTCCTCCTCCCCTCCTGTGCAGCTGAGCCTCCAGTGATGCCACGAACTTGGCTCTTGCTACAGTCCTCTGAGGAATCAGCTCGCTCACGAGTATCCAAAATGGAAAAGTGGTTAGAGAGCAAGATGGCCTCAGGGGATTCCTGCACTACCTGCCTGTTTCTCTTAGATACTCTGGCAGTCACCCATTCCTTCTCTGCCTGTGTACTTCTTAGCTGCTGTGTGACCACCTCTCTAAACATGATTCTAAATCCACAGCCTTGTAGATGCACCATCTTGACTCCAGCATCTCTTGAGTTCCACAACCTGGAGCTCATGTTTCCACAGCTGGTGACACTTCCTACAGATGTAGTCATGGAGGGCACTTTGCGCCTGCATGACTTCCCACATCCTGCAGGAAGCACATTCCACATGGTTAAGCTGCATTGACATACCTTAAACTTTATATAAAGTGCTCACTACAGTATGCTATAATATAATATCTCACCTTACATTCACCAATTACCTCCTCTGCTCTGAGTCAGGAAAAGCCTATACTTACCAACCAATCAACTTGCAGGACTCCTACGACATCACTTTTAGATTTTTTTTCACTACTCTGCTCTTTTCAATCTCCCGACTGCCTCTCCACTTGCACTGTTTCCAATATCCTGACTGCCTCCCCACTCAATCTGATTTCAAAAAGGGTTTTTTAAAACGGTTTCTAAGTTCTGGTGGAATTGACCTGTGCCCACAAGGGAACACTACAGAGACAGGGGTTGGATTTTCAATTACCAATGGTGTTGAGAACGTGAGCATGCACGATTTGAAAATTGCATTCCCAGATGGTGTCTCTGGATCCTGACTCTTTCAAGACGTGCTCCAATTTTCAAAGTGAGGGAGGCAGGAAGCTGGGAACCCATTTGCCTCCAATTAATGGTCTGTTAAGCTTTATTAATGGTCTGGGGAAGACAAGAATAGAATTTTCAAATGGGAAAGTGTCAAACCCATAAAGCCTGCCGCATGTTTGTGCACAGCTGTCAGGTTGAATGTGGGGAGAGCTGAATTTTTTTATATAAGTTAGTAAATGTCCTGGGGGACTTTGCATTGGATCTTGCACATTGCCTCTTATTTCGCCATCTGGACAGTTTTGTGTGTAGTTAGGCTGTTAGCCCACCGAGGTGCTGCCTGCTCTCTTCAGGTGGCAGGCCCCTTCATGGCTGCCATCTGCATTTGCTGCTCATGCTTTGAAGACAGCTCCCACTTCTTGGTAATGGCATCGAGCTCACCTTCCCAAATAGGGCAATACATTTCAAATTAATATCACGAGAGTGATGCAGTTGCAGCGCACAGTTGGCACCTGAAAGTTATCTAGGCTTCGGGTTCCTGAGCCCGATTTGAAAATCAAGCCACAGGATTAACCAGAGACCATCTCCATAATATTTAGCTCAACTATCTTTAAAAGGAAGTGAGAAAAGAGCAATGCAATAGAAGTATATCTTATGACGAACTTAATTCATAGATTTCTAAATGGAGGTTCTAGGGTTTTTTTTTATTATTCATTCATGAGATGTGGGCATTGCTGGCTCTTATTGCCCATCCCTAATTACCCAACCACACTTATCCAGCAGCATGAACAGAATGAAAAATCCCAAGGCATTTGGTAATAC
This sequence comes from Carcharodon carcharias, assembly GCF_017639515.1. Classification (NCBI taxonomy): domain Eukaryota; kingdom Metazoa; phylum Chordata; class Chondrichthyes; order Lamniformes; family Lamnidae; genus Carcharodon; species Carcharodon carcharias. Next base: position 124,185,511 of record NC_054472.1, on the reverse strand, counting down.
ACATATGGAAAACAAATTTTGAGCCAAGAAGGAGAGGTTTTGGGATATTTTGGAAAGTTTTGTCAAAGAGGTGAAAGGCTTTCTTAAAGGAAGAGAGAGAGGAAAAGGTTCAGGGAGATAATTCCAAACAGTGGGATGAGGCAGCTCTCTTATCAAAATAATGAAGGACAGAATGCACTGAAGGACAGAGTCAGAGGAACACAACATTCAAGAGGTATTTAAAGCTCAGAACAGGGATAAACAGATATCAAGGTAACATGTGGTATGATTCAGTCTGAGAGAATGGTTGGGAAGCAATGGAGCAGTGATAGCTTTAGAACTCATGAACATATGAACATGCAAATTAAGAGCATGAGTAGGCCATTCGGCCACTCGAACATGCTCCACCATTCAATAAGATCATGGCTGATCTGAATGTAACCTCAGCCCCACACTCCTGCCTACCCCAATAACCTTTCACCCGCTTGTTAATCAAGAATCTATCTAGCTCTGCCTTAAAAATATTCAAAGTCTCTGCTTCCACTGCCTTTTGAGGAAGAGAGTTCCAAAGACTCACAACCCTCTGAGAGAAAAAATCTCTCATCTCTGTCTTAAAGGAGCGACCCCTTATTTTTAAACAGTGACCCCTAGTTCTAGATTCTCCCACAAAAGGAAACATCCTCTCCACATCCACCCTGTCAAGACCCCTCAGGATTTTAAAGGTTTAAATTAAGTTGCCTCTTACTCTTCCAAATTCCAGTGGATACAAGCCTAACCTGTCCAGCCTTTCCTCATAAGACAGTCCACCCACTCCTGATATTAGTCTAGAAAACTTTTTCTGAACTGCTTCTAATGCATTTACATCTTTCTTTAAATAAGGAGACCAGTACTGTACACAATACTCCAGATAGGGTCTCACTAATGCCCTGTACAACTGAAGCATAACCTCCCTACTTTTGTAATCAATTCCGCTTACAATAAATGATAACATTCTATTAGCTTTCCTAATTACCTGCTGTACCTGCATAATAACCTTTTGTGATTCATGAACTAGGACACCCAGATCCCTCTGAATCTCGGAGCTCTCCAATCCCTCACCATTTAGATAATAAGCCTATTTTTTATTCTTCCTGCCAATATAAACAATTTCACATCTGCTTATTATACTCCATTTGCCCACATTATATTCCATTTACCAGCTGTTTGACTGCTCACTTAACCTATCTATGTCAATATGTAGCCTCCTTACATCCTCTTCACAATTTACTTTCCTACCTATCTTTATGTCGTCAGCAAATTTAGCAACCATTCCTTCAGACCATTCATCCAAGTCATTTATATAAATTGTAAAAAGTTGAGGCACCAGCACTGATTCTTGCAGCACACCACTCGTCTCATCCTGCCAACCATTTATGCTAACTTTCTGCTTCCCATTAGCTAACTAATCTTCTTTCCATGCCAATATGTTAACCCCTACACCATGGGCTTTTATTTTCCGTAATAACCTTTGAAGTGGCACTTCATCAAATGCCTTTTGGAAATCTAAATTCAGTACATCTACCAGTTCCCCTTTATCCACAGCACATGTGACTCCTTCAAAGAGCTCCAGTAAATTGGTTAAACATGCTTTCCCTTTCACAAAACCATGTTTTTCTCTGCCTGTTTGCCTTGAATTTTTCTAAGTGCCCTGCTATTACATCTTTAATAATAGCTTCTAACATTTTCCCTTTGACAGATGTTAGGCTAACTGGAACAATTAATCCAAACTTTCTGCAGGAGGTTGTAAAGTTAGCACTCCAGCTTTGATAGCTTCTCAGAGACAAAGTCCAGTATCACTGAGAAGAAATCTAGTGTAAGTTCCGATGCCAATGCGGTTACCAGTTGAAGATCAGTATTCAATTTGCTTATTATCAGAAATTAAAATATACGGGGGTGTATTTCAGATTTTCTATTGACATCACTGTCAGCCAAAGAAATGATGGGTTGGGTGCAGGGCATGTGGGCGCGACTTACAGCAAAACTCAAAGTCTACTTACTGCAGTAAACATTTTACAGAGGTGATTTGAAATGAGTTTCTACAGGCAGAATTTTACACCTCGTGGGTGGGCGCATGCCCCACCTGATCGGGTGTAAAATAGCACGAGAAGATTTCAGGCGAGCGTCCCAACATCATCCTACACTCATGCAATCTTCCGTTCAACAGGCGCGCGTGGGTGTCGGAGCCACATCCACCATCAATTAAGAGGCCACTTCAGGCCATTAAAAATCCAATTGAACCTGATTTTATGTTGTCCGTCCGATTTCACGTTCGTCACATGGGCGAAACGGGCAGGCAGGCAGCCCACGTTTTGCAAAACCTTATCCAAGGGTGAGATAAAAATGGTCAGCAGTATTACCAGTGTGAGTACTGAGGAATGTAGATGATAGTTTTCTGCTAGTTGCTTATTTGAACTTGACAGCTTATTCTCTGTTCTGAGCTTCATTCTTAGCATTTCCAGCCTTCATTTCTGGACTCACTGGTGTCTCCAAGGCCCCTAGAGGATTTTGACCGTATGGACAGTCTTCTGTTACCCTGGTAATGGGGATTGTGCTCTCCACTGGAGGCACCTCCTCTGAGGAAGAAAGGGACAGAAGGAGGAGGAGGCCAGGTGGCCCTATGCAGCTTTTAGTGGGGCAACCTGTGGGAGGAGAGGCGCAAGCATAAGGGACACAGGGGCAACAGGTAGCCCAAGGTGGAAGGGGCCGCAGAAGACGCCACTATGCTGCCAGGTTATACAGGCAGTGATGTAGCTTCCCCAATATGTCCAAGGTGCAATGCCGAAGGAGACTCCACCTCTCAAATGAGAGCATGACCTCCATTTGCCAGATGACCAGGCTTGAGATCACCTCCAACTGGGTGGGTGGCCACCACATGCCAGTGGCTCTGAAGGTCACTGTGGCCCTCAACTTCTATGACTCCGGCTCTTTCCAGGGCTCAGTGGGGGACCTTTGCGGAGTCTCCCAATCAGCTGTCCACAGTTGCGTCAAGCCGGTGAAGTTCTGTTCAGATGGGCAATGACATTTGTTCATTTCTGTACGGACAAGGCCAGCCAGGCTGAATGAGCCTGAGGCTTTGCAGTGATTGCTGGGTGCCCTGCATCCAGGGTGCCATCAACTGCATACATGTGGCCATCAATGCGCCAGTGGGTCAGCCAGGTGCCTTTGTCAACAAGAAGGGCTTCCACTCCATGAATGTACAGATAGTGTGTGACCACAGGACACAGATTCTGCAAGTCTGTGCAAGGTACCCTGGCAGCTCCCATGACGCTTACACCCTGAGACACTCCCGGGTGCCAAGACTCTTCAGTGCTCCAGCCTGGCTGAATGGATGGCTGCTGGATGACAAGGGCTATCCCTTGAAAAGGTGGCTTATGACGCTACCAAAGAACAGAGGCAGAGCACGTTACAGTAGGAATCTCCAAGGATGATGATAGAGACGACCATAGTCTTCTGAAGATGCGCTTCCAATGCCTGGACCGATCAGGGGGTGCACTACAATACCCCCTCCAGAACAGATGTCATTGATAGTGGTTGCATGCTGTGCTTTCCACAATCTAACATTGGCCAGGGGGACCCACTGGAGGAAGAGGATCTTGAAGCAGCTCCACAGGCCACAGATGATGAATCCAGTAATAAGTCACAAGAGGAGTATGATAAGGAGAACACTGAGGTCATGGAGGCAGACCTCTGTATCCTTCAGAGAGGCAGGGATGCCTTGATCCAACGCTCCTTCAGCTAGGTTGCCAAAGATCAGCTTCAACCTCATGCCAGGGCTGCCGCCTCCATCCCTGATGTTTGAAATGACCCTTTCATTTAATGCCAAAGTCCACTCAATGCCTGTGCAATAAAGTTTACAGTTACTCACGTCCAGCATTACATACTGGCGCACCCTACATCAATTAAGTAAAAAGGCGAAGCATACTTAGGCCATTACAACAAAAACAACATTTATCTCACTTTGACAATCCAAGCAAATTAACATAACCTTCTCTGGTTTTCAGTCCCAAACCAGTAAACATAAACAAAACATTACACAACAGAAGATCACCCATGACCAATCCCTCTTGTGCTCTTGGTGCTTTAAACTTATGCTTGCGAGTGCTATGTTTTTGGTGTGTCCGCCCCCTTCCTCGCTGTCAGAGGCATTGGAGATAGCCTGCTGTTTCGGCTCTCTTGTTGACCTTGATGATCTTGACAGTCATCCTCTGGCCAGTGCCACGTCTGGAACCTCTGCAGTCATTGCAGCCTCATCAGATGCCACAGTCACTGGCAGAGGGGCGGAGGAGCTTCTGCCTTCACCCACAATGCCCTGAGAGGTGCCCGTGGAGATGACAAGCAGCTCGTGTGCCAAACTGAGGTCACCCTGGACCTCCCTGCTTGCCATTGATGGACGGGCACCTAGCTGGGATACTGGATGCCTCATCCATCTCCTACACTAGCCCTGACTACCTGAGGTCAGTGCCTGTGTGAGGGCTTGCAGGACTGAGCGCAACCCCAGGAACCCCTGATTCTGTCCCTGGAGCTGCTTCTCCATGAGAGTCGCCACCCTTTCAATGGAGAAGGCAGTGAGCTCGCCCATGAGAGTTAATGCAGTGCTCACACTCCACATGCATTCCTCCACAACAGAGACCATGGTACGTATTCCCTCATGGATCTCCGCCAGATCCTCCTGCATATCCCACTGGATATCCAGCATCTTCTGCTTAATGGACGACTCCAGAGGCTCATCATCTGCCTTCGACTCAGCATTGTCCTGGTCTCCAGCAGTCCTCGGACTGCCTGCGCCCTGAGCACTCTCTGCCTTCGTCTGCTCCTGAAGCGAGTGTGAAGTGCCCTCACCTCTGTGCTCCAACATTCTAGCCAAAGATCTAACTCCCACTGAGGTGCTGGTATCAGCACTGGGGCCTGGTTCAGAGAGCCAGTGTGATGCAGGTGCATGTGAAAACTGGCAGTCCTCTGGCGTCAGTGGTGGCTCCTCGGGGTCCTGTGATTGAGTGCGTGCTGGTGAATCTGAGGGGGACCAACAATGTGTCATTAGTTTAAGTCATCACACTGTCACTGTGCATACCAGGCACCCTGGTGAGACAGTGGAGATCTGCATCATGGTGCCATTGTTTTTCTGTGATCAATGGGGACTCCAGTTTTGAGGCTCCCATCAATGATGAGACTACACAAGAATGTTTGCACCATCCGAAACCCTCACCTCTGCGCACTGCACTCTTACCTTCATCTGACGCCCCAGCCTTTCCACGGCCAGTTGACTGACCCCTCTCCAGCTCCAAGCGTCCTGCTCAAATCTGGATAGGATTAGGAGGTTTGGAGGGCCTCTGCCTGTCTGTGACTTTTCAATGAGGTTATGGGTCGTCTTCTCCTGAAAGGACAGAGGAACAAAGATTAGTCTACTCTCTATCTGCTGCGCCATTGAAGCCTGGCCAACCCCACCTGAGGAACGCCTTGCAGGGCACATGCCAGTCATGGCAAGGCACTCATTCCAAGCAGCCAGGGCTCACCCCCTTGGCCAGCTCCGGTGTCACTGACAGTTGGCACTCAGACTCCAACAACCTTGAGCTCTATGGGGGGAATGGCCAGACATTAACACTTCAACACACTGATCCATATCGATACCTTTCCTGAGCGCAGCAGGTCGTTAAACCTTTTATGACACTGCACCCATATATGCTGCACAACATCATAGCTGTTGACCTGGGCTGCCATCTCCGCCAAGCTGATTTTGTTAGGCACGGTGGCCTCTTCCTTCCATCTCTGGGGACAATGGTGTCCCTCCTGGCAGCCACCTCCTCCAAGAGAACTCATCGAAAAACTGGGGGACCAATTTTTTCTATTCATGGGATGTTGGTGTTGCTGGCTAGGCCAGCATTTATTGCCCATCCCTAATTGTCCTTGTTCAGATGGCACCTTAAGAGTCAACCACATTGCTGTGGGTCTGGAGTCACATGTAGGCCAGACCAGGTGAGAATGGCAGATTTCCTTCCCTAAAGGACACTAGTGAATCAGATGGGTTTTTACAACAATCGACAATGGTTTCATGGTCAACATTTGACTTTTAATTCCAGATTCTTTTAATTAAATTCTAATTCCATCATCTAGTGAGATTCAAACCTGGGTCCCCAGAGCATTACCCTGGGCCTCTGGGTTACCAATCCAGCAACAATACCACTACACCATTACCTCCCCTTGAGTGCCCCCCGACCTGCCCTCCCGCCTAGCGTCTCCAGCCACACTTGGGGCCATAGCTTTGGTCTTCAGAACGCTGCAAATATGTTCTTCCATGGCAGTCTTCAAGGAGCTGCCTGTGCCATTTTTAAACCAGCCGTCGGGTCGCCATTGGACCTGGCGGCCAACAGGCCCTCACCCCTGCTCGGCTCTTCCCGACCATTGGGAAGAAGCGTTTCATGCTGGGTGGGCCTTAATTGGCCAGCTAGCGTGAAATCGCGGCCGACGTTTGATCACGGGCAGTGGCCCGTTTCCCGTTCGGTCACGGGCTCACTGATTGTGCCCGCCCACCAAGGGTAAAATTCAGGCCTAAAATATACAACAAATTGAGCTCATGACCAAAACTGCCACTTCTGGTAAAATTAGGGTGATTTCTTCAGCAAAGTGCAGTGAGTGGAGGATAGTTACATATTACAAATTGACAATGAGGAGAGAATAGTTATATATTCCAAATTGACAGTAAATGGAGGGTAGTTAAATAATATAAATTGACAATAAGGAGAGAACAGTTCAATATCACAAATTGACGAGTGAAAGATAGCTACTATTGCAAATTGGATATTTTTTCTAGGATTTGTGAGGTGAGGTTCAGAGAGTTCATGAGGCTATGGGGCAGATGGTTGGCATCCTGTTTCAGATTTATAGATTTTTAACCTCCCACCTGAACGAAATCCACCCAGTTTTGCAGGTTAAACTAGCCCTTCTGTGTGTAAAATAAATCTCAGTCATGAACAGCAATGTGGACCCAGGCATGATAATAGGGGATTTACCCAATCATCTCTCTTTTGGTGTGGAATAATGATGTCACTAACAGCTGGTGTATTTTAATGGCAGAGAAAGGTAAGCAAAAATAGTATTTGACTTTGCTTTGATTATAAATATTATTTGTTTGAAGCATACATAAAGAATATAGTGGAAAAGCAGCTTATTAATTGTGTATATTAAGGAACATTACTTATGGAGCATGGGAGTAAACAGAGGAGGTCTCCTGAACTCTCAGAATAAGAATTACTTCTATCAAAAAGTGGCAAATAACTATTAGGTATGATCCCCCAACCTGGCACTCCTGGCAAAGAGCAGCACTCGGAGATACTGTTCGTCAGCAAAATGCAAGCTTGTACCCCCTGTTTGTCTATCAATTCATTTAAGTCGACAGAAAAATCAAGGCCACAAGGCTCACAGTCACCCAACCAGAGCTTTCGAGAAGCACTGCTCCTCGGTCATGAGGGTAGGGTATTAACCCTGTTAATCTGCCTTTGGTTCACTTGACCATATTTTCATTTCACAAGGTACTTTATATTGTACATAGGTATTTGTACAGTAGATCAAGAGGATCACAAGATTATCATTTCAACTGTTCTGGTTGAATCAGGATGGAGAAAATACCATTTGTATTTTATCCCAGTAGGCTTAACAACATGATCCCTGTTCACATAATTTGATATTTTTGGCTCAGATTTGTGACAGGTTTGTCCAGGAAGAAATGAACTGAACCTAATTATGGGAAAATATAATCACACAGTAAATAGGTAAGACGTTAAGGGAGTATTAAAAAAAGTAATAAACTAAAACCTGACAATAGGATTCCTTGTGGCATTTATGTTAACATAAAGATCACAAACATCTTCCTGAAGATTGAAGCTTATATGAGTATATAATGGGCAAGTGGTTAAAGCCTAAGGATGGACATGACTGGCATAAAGTGTTTAGATCAGTTAATCAGAGAGGATCTGTGACTAATCAAATGAAATCATTGTAGTCTGAGATGAGGGGAAAATAAATCTTTGTGGAAACCTGGTACCTAAATAAAGAAATTAATATCACTATGAATGACAAGCAGTAATATCAGAATGGAAAACCTCTTTTGTGAAAAAAAGCTGTAGACCAAAACAACATAGCATCCTGGAGCTTGTGAGTGTCTTATGCGTGTGGTAGCACAATGAGAACTAATAATAAAAAAGAAAGTGTGCATTAAGATTCAGTGTTTGTATAAACCTTCCAAACATTTTTAAATTAAATAATTTAAACTATTTGTGAATGCAAGCTTATGAGCGGAATTTTCTGCTCTGGAGACTAAGTGTGGTGATGGGCAGAAAAAGTGACCCATTCCCCGCTGGCTGTCATGGTGGGTTTCCGTGCCAGGTCATCCGCTTTTATGCTTATTAAATATGCATGAATGTGAAACACGCTGTATCTCATGTTGAGGCAGCCTGAGGTATGTCCGCCCTGCCAGCAGCTCATCGGATCATCCTTCCGGGCACCTTATTTAAACTGCACCCGTGCACACAACTCCCTGCAGCCTCCAAGTTGTCATAGCAGACATCAGAATGACCCCAAAGAGAGCCAAGCACACTGCTCCGAAGTTTAGTGACACCACACTGGTGGCACACCTCAACGCAGTGGAGGACTGGCGAGAGGTACTTTACCACCGTGATGGGAGCTGGAGGTCCACCAGCCTCACCGTGCTGGCATGGGAGCAGGCCACCAGGGCGGTCAGTACCACGTGTCCAAAAGAGGACCCTGACCCTCATCCAGTACAGGAAGAGGATGAATGATCTCATCTGCTCTGGCAGGGTAAGTCCACCTTCCCCTCACTCTCACAAGCCCATCATTCACAGGCTTACACTCCACAGGCATCTCATACACTATTGGGCCAAAGTCCTGGAACTCCCTCCCTTAAATGGACTGCAGCAGTTCAAGAAGGCAGCTCACCACCACCTTCTCAGGGCAATTAGGGATGGGCAATTAATGCTGGCCTAGCCAGTGATGCCCACATCCATGAATGAATAAAAGAAAGATTATGGCTGATTTGGCTGTAACCTCAACCCCACATCCCTGCCTACCCCTGATAACGTTTCACCCCCTTGTTAATCAAGAATCTATCTACCTCTGCCTTAAAAATGTTCAAAGACTCTGCTTTCACCGCCTTTTGAGGAAGAGAGTTCCAAAGACTCACAACCCTCCGAGAGAAAAAAATTCTCCTCATCTCTGACTTAAATGAGCGACCCCTTATTTTTGGACAGTGACCCCTAGTTCTAGAGTTCAGAGATAGCAGGAGTGTTCAAACCTGTTTGTAAATGGCACAAATGTAAATATAATTTGTTTCAGTCTACTGCTCACCTGGTGTATGTCTCTTCTATCTAATAATATGCTCCATGGTCAGTCAAGTGTCACAGTCACACACACCACCCCCCCCCCTACCACCGCACCCCCCCTTCTTCTCGCTCTCCCCCCCCCCCCCCGCAACAGATATCCTATCATCTGCCTCAGGTCTATGATGTCTTGCAAATCTCATTACAGAGCCTGCCCATTCTCTGAGTAGTATCGACATGAGTGAAGCCCCTGGCTCTGAGAGCCTGGTGGTTGGGCGATGCATCTCTGAGACCTGTTCAGAGGTTCATATACTGTTGCTTCATGAGTTTAGGACCTGGAGGCAGCTTTAGTCTCCTGATGCTTCTGCACTGAAGAGTGCTCAATGTGGATGTTAGAGGATTGAATGTCAATATGCCTTGCAGTCTCTTAGTCGGGGCACCTTTCATTGGCCTCCATGTAAGTTCCGTCAGCCTTGAGTCTGCTTTACATATGAATCAAAAGCCAGGGCTCTTAGGCGCTCCTGGTGGCCTGCAGTGTTATCTCATTTCCTCCTATAAGCCTAATTATCACCCCAATCTTAGTACCCACCATACCACCTCCATGATGCGGAGCTTTGGACCTCACTGACACATGCTGAGCCTTGCCAATCATGCTAGATGTTTAAAACTATGTGAGATAGGAAATGTGTGTAAAGGCCCCAGATGCCGGACTTTGACATTGGAGGATTCTGCATTGGGCCAGAAGGTCTGGCTGGCATCTCATTACATTAGCCCTGTGCCAGCTCTCAGATGGTCAGGTAACGTGGTTATGTGCTAGTTACAATGGCATTGGTGTGACTGGTATCCTTGACAGACAGATGGAATGAAAATGCGGAGGCCTCACATGGGATCAGAGTGAAGCTCCAGAACATCTGATGTGTGCTCTTTATTATCAATGATTGGAGGATTTAATGCCTAGCTGCAGTGTCAGCATTTTTGAGGCCACAGATGCAAAGGCGAGGCTATAAGGTAACTTGGAAGACTCCAGTTGGAGCCACAGTCATGAGTGCTTGACAGAGAGCAGACCATGCTGTTGCAGCTGAAGCTTTCACAGTCCACTGAGAGGAGAGCTGAAGTGCAGGCTTGTATTCATTACTGAGAGTTGCAGATGATTGCATCCTGAAGAGAGATCTCATGCTGGGGACTCAGTATGATGATGAGGCCTGAAGACTTGTGCTGCATGAGCGTTTGCCTGTATGGAAATACCGCAGTGCGGATTCAGATTAGAACTCAAACATCAAGGCAAAAACCACTGAGTGAGGATTGTTTTCCTTGAGGTGCCACAAGTGTACTGAGGATTGTAGTGCTGCTCCTGCCTCTTGAAGGCTCCTGTAGGCAATGGGCAGTTGGCGAGATGCTTGAAGAGTCTGCACCACCTCAACTCTGCTCACAAAACTCACTGTTGCAGTAATCATCCCATAACAAAAAGGCCACATGCTCCAGAGGCTGCCTTATATTCCAAGGATGAGGACAACATGATGCAAGATTATAACTACTCATTCGGAGATTGATGCGCTTCTTTGAGATGCTAAGGATCAAAACGAGGGTGGTAAGTTGGACCCACCATGGAGGGAACTGTTGAATGAGGCTCGCATGAGCTATTCGTCATCATCCTGTTGGAACCTAGTGGCTTTAAGCACGTGATGTGCACGCCTGCCTCTTCTGACCCATGCTATGGCCCCTTCCTTTGGAGCCTCAGCTTCCTCATCCTCAGAGGAGACATGCAGCTCCTCCATCTCTCTTTCTGCCAAATCATCACACACTTTGGAGCACAGGTTGTGCAGCAAGCCACACTGATGTGGGAGACGCTCTGGGGAGAGTACTGGAGTGTGCTGCCTGACCTGTCCAGACAATGAAAATGCACCTTCAAAATGCCTATGGTCTGCTCAATCAATGAGCTTATTGCAGAATGAGCAGTGTTATACCTATCCTCTAAGGCACCTTGTGGCTATCAACCATATCTTTTGCAGGTAGCATTTGTCACCGATGAGCCAATCCTGGATGTGCTGAGGGCCCTCGAAAATCTATGGCAATGTGAGTGACTCAAGATGTACGAGTCATGGGAGCTTCTAGGGTATATTGCACATACCAGCATTATCTCCTTTTGATGGTTGCAGACTAGCTGCACATTGAGAGCGTGGAACTCTTTCCTGTTGATGAAATGTTGTGGCTGCTGCTGTTAACGCCACATGAGTACAGATGATGGCACTCTTTTTGGGAATCCAGAGATCGCTGCAAACCCACTGTTCTGGCAGTCTGGCTGGCTTCGTCTAGGGAGAACTGGACGTAACTCTGCGTGTTGCTAAGTAGGGCATCGGTCATCTCTTGAATGCATTATTTGTGAGCAGATGCTTGAGAAATTCCTCAGAGGTCCCCAGTGGAGCCCTGGAATGAGTCACTCTCGAAGAAGTTCAGAACAACGAAAGCTTTTAGAGCCACTGGCAATGGATGACCTCCCAGTCCTCGTGGCATCAACTCCTCCCAGAGAATGTAGCAGATGTGAATCACCACATCCCTAGACATGCAAAGGCATCTGTGGCATTGTCTCTCGCTCACCTGGAAGTATGAGCGGTGTCTACTGTACACAAGCATGACCCAGGCCTCCCTGCCGCTTGCCATTTCAACACACCACCCTGTTCTCATGCTCACATGTCCTTCCTTGGCCTGCTGCAATGTTCCAGTGAATCTCAAAGGAAACTGGAGGAACAGCACCTCATCTTCCAACTAGGCACTTTACAGCCTTCCGGACTGAATATTGAGTTCAACAGCTTCAGATCATGAACTCTGTCCTCCATCCTCACCCCCCTTTTCAATCCCCTTTTTTCTAATAATTATGATTTTTTTAAAATATGTTTTTCTTTTGCCACCTATTTCTATTATTTTAAAATTTATTTCCATCCATTGTTTTATCTCCACCTTTTAGCCTATTTCGATCCCTTCCCCCCACTTCACCCCCCACTAGGGCTATCTGTCACTTGCTCATCCTGCTTTCTACCCTTAATGTCCCCATTAGCACATTCCTTAGATAATATCACCACTGTCAACACCCCTTTGACCTTTTGTCTATGATATCTTTGGCAATCTCTCCTTTGCCTCCAGCTATCACCGGCCCTCTCTCCAGCTCCATCTGTTCCCCCACCCCCCTTAAACAGCTTATATTTCACCTCATTTCTATTTCTCTTTAGTTCTGATGAAGAGTGATATGGACTTGAAACGTTAACTCTGTCTTCCTCTCCACAGATGCTGTCAGACCTGCTGAGCTTTTCCAGCTATTTTTGTTTTTGTTTCAGATTTCCAGGATCCGCAGTATTTTGCTTTTGTCTTCTGTACACCCTTGGTCTTGCCAGGTGCCTCCGCTCAATGGCTCTGTCATTCTCACCTACTGGATGTTGAGGGGGCCCCGCAGGCCCCTGTTCCTCAGGGTGAGGCTCTTCCCTTTGCCCAGCCTGGCAGCGATGGACCCTTCTTCTCCTCCTCCTTAGTTGTGTGATTGCCAGGCTGAAGGCAGTGATGCCTGCCCTATCCATGAGGCACTCATTCTCATGTCTGCAGAAACACTGAACAGAAATATGAATGAACATAAGCCTGCAATGGTCACCTTCCAGTAGCTAAGTAGGGAGTCATAGTGGAACCCATGGGTCACGTTCATCCCAGGTGTTATATCCCCATTGAGTCCCTTGGAGTGCTATCAAAGCCTTCTGGAGCACTGGGAGGGGACCCAACCCCCCAACCGTGCACCCCCCCAACCCGACCCCCACCCACCCTCACTCCCAAATGACACAAGCATGACAGGGCTTTGACGCAGGGGTTTGGATCTGAGTTCTGTCAGATGAGAGAAGCCTCAGTCGGGGCACTGTCAGACTGTATCCTTAGGATTACACAATAGCCCCAACTTGCACTCATGTTATGAGAGCAGGGGAGGGGCCTTCAAAAATCTTAAATTGCCAACTACAAGGTTCAGAGGTCTTAGGGCCATTAGGCATATGCATTTTGGCCTATGGCCCCTTTTCAGTTGGTTCCTTCTGACACTCGGGATTTCCCACAAGAGGGACAAAGGGTCTTTGGAAGCCAAACCGACAATGGCCCCAGTCAAGTTTTATAGCAATTGAAGATATAGCTTTTCCTACTGCCTATCAGGGGTCATGTGATTGTTCTTGGAGGCTCCGACCAATGGGCCCTAAGCACGGGTAATCCAATATGATTGACTCTTAAAAATGTTCTCCTTCTTGTCCAGAACCTGGTTCAAGCATGTAGCATCTGAAAAGCTCTCTGTGATAAAGTTATCAGTTTCTAGTTGAAACCTGTCCAGCACATCGTCATTACATTTGGCAACGAGGGTAAAATAACTCACCTTGTGAAAGTGAGCACATCAAATCTTAAGAAAAAGAAAAGTATACTCACTAGTCATGCCACTCTTCAGCAGAATCGACCCTTACAGCGCAACTATGGAAGACCGGAGCCAGGAGGTAGAGCGCCTTGTTTTTTATTTCATGGCGAACGAAATTACCGCGGAGGAGAAGCAGAAAGCAATGCTTTTGAGTGTATGTGGTAGCAAGACATAGAATCTCATATGCAACCTGACAGCCCCATATGCGCCCAATTCTACATCGTTTAACGAGTTAGTAGAACTCGTGAAAAGGTATTTTCAGCTGAAGCCATCCATAATAATGGAGAGGTTTAAGTTTAATTCCAGAGTAATGGCCCCAGGAGAGTCCATCGCAGCCTATATAGTGCAGTTGAAGCAGTTTGACTGAGCACTGCGACTTCAGGGACACACTCAATGATATGCTCTGTGACCAATTAGTTTGTGGAGTTCACAATGACGCCATTCAGCGCCGCCTACTCACAAAAGTCAACATTGATTTGAAGCGCACCATGGAAATATCATATGCCATGGAAAGTGCTGCGAGAAACTCGCAGGCTTTACAGAACGTACAACATGGCATCTTCATCATTTGGAGCAGGAGCCTGCCACCGGGCGTGGCACGGAAACCAGAGACACAGCAGCAGAGCGGGAGACAATGTCCGCTGTTAGAAAAGCAAAAAGGCCTAGTAAAAACATTTCAGCAGTGATTCCAAGGTTAGCCTGTTATAGATGTGGGGGTAACCACGCACAGGACACCTGCAGATTCAAGGAGGCAGAATGCCATTACTGCCATAAGAAAGGTCACATAATAAAGCAAACCTATAAGGCAGCAAACCAATATGATTGAACTGAATCAAACCACAGAACCTGAAGCTGCTGATACTCACATCTATTCCCTGTACAACGTCACAGCGGTAAAAACCGAACGTATTACTGTCACAATCCAAGTGAAGGGGGAGCCACAATAATGGAGGTAGATACAGGAGCCTCAACCACAGTGATGGGAGACACACATTTAAGTACATAAATGAAGGTACCCAGCCACTGAATCTTGAGCAAACAATGACTCAGTTGAAGACATACACTGGAGAGTTCATACAGGAAAAGGACATCGCCATAGTACCTGGGTCCTATAGGCAACAGGGAGCCCGGCTTCCAGTGATCATACTGGCAGCAAAATGGTTGACTCTTAAAAATGCCCTCTGAAATGGCTTAGCAAGCCACTCAGTTGTCACCACCACCTTCTCAAGGGCAACTAGGGATGGGCAATAAATGTTGGCCCAGCCAGCGAAGCCCACATCCCATGAATGAATAATAAAAAAATGTGAAGGACCTCACCTTCTGGGCTGTGACTAGTTACAAAAAAATCAAGCTCATCTGGTCTGAAAAATTTCACTTGAGAACAGGAGTTGTTCCTGAACAGCTAAGGAAATACAACAGTGTATTTTCGGATGAGTTAGGAGAATTAAAGGACCTTCAGAGACTGTAGCAACGTGGATACAAAATTGGCAGAGGGATTGGAAACAGAGAGTAATGGTTAATGGGTATTTTTCGGGCTGGAAAAAGGTTTATAGTGGAGTTCCCCAGAGGTTAGCATTGGGACCCTTGCTTTTTCTGATATATGTAAATGATCTAAATCTTGGCGTGCAGGGGACAATTTCAAAGTTTGCAGACAACACAAAACTTGGGAGAATTATAAACTGTGGGGAGGACAGTGTAGAACTTCAAAAGGACATTGGTGGAGTGGGCAGATAGGTGGCAGATGAAGTTCAGTGTGGAGAAGTGTGAGGTGATGAACTTTGGCACAAAGAACATGGAGATACAGTATAAACTAAAGGATATTATTCTAAAGGGTGTGGAGGAACAGAGAGACTTGGGTGTATATGTACATAAGTCATTAGAGGTGGCAGGATAGGTAGAGAGAGCTGTTTCTAAAGCATAAAGTATTCTAGGCTTCATTAATAGGGGCATAGAGTATAAGAGCAGGGAGGTTATGATGAACCTATATAAGACAATGGTTAGACCTCAGCTGGAGTATTGTGTATAGTTCTGGGTGCCACACTATAGGAAGGATGTGAATGCATTGGAGAGAGTGCAGAAGAGGTTTATGAGAATGGTTCCAGGGATGAGGAACTTCAGTTATGAGGAGAGATTGGAGAAGTTGGGACTGTTTTCCTTGGAGAGGAGAAGGCTAAGAGGAGACTTGATAGAAGTTTTCAAAATCATAAGGGGTCTTGACAGAGTAGATAGGGAGAAATTGTTCCCGCTCGTAAACAGATCGAGAACCGGAGGGCACAGTTTTAAAGTGTTTTGCAAAAGAAGCAAATGTGAAGTAAGAAAAAACTTTTTCACACAGTGAGTCGTTAGGGTTTGGAATGCACTGCCTGGAAGCATGGTTGAGGCAGGTTCGCTTGAGGCATTCATTCAAGAGGGCATTGGATGATTATTTAAATAGAAATAATGTGCAGGGTTACGGGGAAAAGACAGGAGATTGGCATTAAGTTAAAATGTTCAGAGAGCCAGTGCAGACACGATGGGCCGAAAGGCCCCTTCTACACCATAACGATTCTGTGCATCTATAATTCACGTGCTGCAAGGATTCCTCAGGTCAGAGTTGGTTCCTTTGTAAAATCATGAAGAGGAACAAAATGAATTTAGTGCCACTCTAAACAAACTGAAGAAACGGTTGGCAGAGAAGACTCAACTACGTTCAGTGTTCCAGGAGGAAGTCAAGAGATATAAGAAAGAGACTGAAGAACTGAAAGATCAGCTGAATGAAACAAAAGAGGCATTAGAAGGAAAAGTTGTAGAACTTTGCAAGGTGCGAGTGATAATGAAGCCATGGGTAGCTCAACTGAACTGAACCAAGTCAAGATTTCACCAGAGAGAAATTTGGCCAACTATGAAATTAAAATGGAGGATGAGACAAAACTCTGCGGCAAACAGAAAAAGAAGAGACAGAAATTGGATCAGAAAGGCCAATTGGCTATGTCTCCAGAACCCTCTCCACAGCTGAGAGGGTTATTCCCAACTAGAAAGGGAAAGATTATCAGTGGTATTTGGAGTGAAGAAAGTCCAGCAGTATCTGCATGGATGACATTTCACCATTATGTAGGACCATAAACACTTAATAGGTTTATTCAGTGAGGATAAGGCTATTCCGCCAATAGACTCAGCAAATATTCAACGTTGGGCTTTGATATTATCTGCATATGAGTATATCTTCATGCACCATCCTGGCTTGCATGTTGCAAATGCAGACGCAATCAGTCGTCTCCTGTTACCAGATAGCATTGTACATGCTCCAGTGCCACAAGAAGTTGTGCTTATACTGAACTTCTTGGATTCTTCGCTTGTATGTGTGAAGCAAATTAGAAATTGGATGAACAGAGATCCAATTTCATCGAAAGTCAGAGACCTTGTATTGCAAGGATGGTCGAATTCACCTGTGTCTGAAGAGATGAAACCATTCCATGCCTGAAAAATAAGAGTTTACTTGTCAAGATGGAATCTTGTTGTCGAGATCAAGAGTTACTGTCCCTTCACAAGGAAGAGAACCACTCTTGACAGAGCATCACAGTGCGTGTCCAGGCATATCGAAGATGAAGATGCTTATGTGAAGCTATGTCTGGTAGCCAGGCATTGACAGTGACATTGAAAGCATGGTCAAGCACTGTCTCCATTGTCAGCAACAACAGAAATTGCCTGTTTCAGCTCTATTGCGTCCATAGGAGTGGCCTAGTCGACCCTGGGTTACACTACATATTGATTATGTAGGACCATTCTTAGGCACCATGTTTTTATTGATCGCTCTTGCACATTCTAAATGGAAAGATGCGTATGAAGTCAGATCACCGACATCGAGTGCAACTATTAAAATGCTGATTCAGTGTTTTAGTATGCATGGCCTACCAGAAGTCATCATTTCAGATAACGATACAGTCTTTACCAGTAAGAAGTTTCAGAGATTCATAAGTTTAAATTGAATCAAACATATTAAAACAGAACCATATCATCCCTCATCAAATGGTTTAGCTGAGAGATCTGTGCAAACTTTCAAAACTGGACTGAAGAGGTTATCAGAAAGTACTCTAGAAACTCAACTTTCCCACTTCTTTCTCAGTTGTCGTACGACGCCTCATTCAACTACGGGTTCAACGCTGTCTGAGTTATTGATGAAACACCGGCTACTTAAAAGGTTAAGTTTGGTGTTTCTAAACTTAGAGGGGAAGGTGGAAAAGAACCAGAATAATAAAAAATGAATCATGATATTCATAGCAAAGCTCAAAGATTTACTCCAGGAGACACAGTTTTCGTGCAGAATTTTGGAAGTGGACTTTGTTGGGTTCTTGGTACAATTGTCTCAAAAACTGGTTCCTTATCCTTCCAGATGGAAGTGGAAGACCTGATTGTTCAAAAACATGTGGATCATCTTAGAAATAGAGAGACATTTCAACAACCAGCTATTCCGCCTGTGATTAACATTGAACCATTAATCCCTAAAGTGACACATGAACCTAGAATAGACATGCCCAATATCTCTCTAGAGTTGCCAAACCCTGCACTGCCACTTTCTAATGATGTATCTGGTGCTGCAGTTCTTGATCATGTTGATCCAGTGGAAGGACCTCAAGTGGTAGAGCAATGCTGTTTTAACCGAATAAGGAAACCACCTCAGAGATTTAATCATCTGAGTTGTATATATGTATATGTTGTTGGATATTCAAATGTTTTCTGTAAATAGAAACTGTCAAAATAATTAAAGGGGGAGGAAATATTGTAATTGAAGGGTAGCTTTTCATACTGCCTCTCGGGGGTCATATTTTTGGAGGCTCCAACCAATGAACCCTAAGTGTTGGTGGGGGGGGGGCTTCTTGTCGAGGACCTCATTCAAACATGTAGCACATGAAAAGCTCTCTGAATAAAGTCATCTGTTTCTAGTTGAAACCTGTCTGGTACATCAAGTCATTACAGGTTTATACTCTCGCAAGAATGTGCAACATGTGTAAAGTTGCCACATTCCCTAAATTGGCATTTAGCTGTGCCTAACATGCCTCAGCTGTGCCTTCCTCTCCATTTGGTAAAGTAAAATTAATTGAGTACCCCTTCAATTGGTCCACAAGTGCAGTGGTCAACTTCTTCCACAAGCCCTGAGAGCCCTCCCCCAGCAATTTTTTTCATAGCTTGTTTTTCAACTGTGTCATTGGGTCAGCTTGAAAAATGGTGGTGCTGAGGTATTACTACCAGACCAGCTTCGAGCACTCCCCCCACCACCAGCTACCCATGACCGTCAAAATCCTTCCCATCATGCTGGAGGAGCATCATGTTCAGGTTTCCCTCCGTCCAATCACTCTCCTTCCTCCCACTCTTAATCTTTGATCCCATCATTATGGTGGTTGATATCCCTGTCCTCCCTCTTGAACTGTTTGATGTTGATGCCCCGATTCCCCATGTCGACCTGACCCCTCCCTGTCTTGAGGCCCATTGTACTGTGATTTACAAAAACCACCCCCCCCACCCCACTGAACATGAGTCTCGAGTGAATACCACTGTATTACCTGTTCCCCATCTACAAGCTGCAGGCGCCTCCTCTAATTGTGACTGTGCCACATGTGGCCCAGTAACAAGTTACCAACCCCTAGGAGTGACGTGTGTCAGGGAATGACCACATCCTGCAGGGTACGACTAACACAGGACTGACAGGCCCTCCCCCTCCCTGGACTGGTACCAGGGCAGGCATTCAAAGCACGGCCCTCTAAATTGTGGCACAGATCCACAGGACTGACTATGCTTTGTCGCCCTGACTAATTTCCACGCTCCCCCCACCCAACCCAGTCACGTATCTGTGTACTGTCTTCCCCAGTCATTTCCCTCAATCATGTATCTCTGTGCTCTCTTCCCCAGTCAGCCCCCAATTCAAGCCTTTGCCCTCCAGTACCTTCCCTTGCCTCTCTTGTCTCACCCACTTCCCCTCCCACCCAGTCAAGCCTTAGCCCTGCAGCCCCTTCCCTTGCCTCTGTCTTGTCTCACCTCCCCTGAACCTCAATCAAGCCTTTGCCCTCCAGTACCTTCCACCCGACCTGCCTTCCCACTGGTCTCACATGGTAAGCCTTGGCTCTGACCCCCCTTCTTGATTTCCCACTGATCTTGCATGTGTAGCCTTGGCACGGAGTCAGAACAGCTGCAAACACAGCACAATGAACGGTAGGCAAACATACCTCGAGGTCACAAGTGAAATTGTGCCACCAATTAATTGTCTAATTAGCCACTGACATGGCCATTTGATCTGGAGTGGGGATGTACTTCTGGCGAGTTGCCTTCTTAATGAGTATTCATGATATCCAAATGCATTCAAATGTGGTTCCTGACATGGGGCAGCAAGCTACCCGACCTGCCGGGAGCGGAAAATTGCGAGCTTTTTATACGCTGGTGGGAAACTAACTTTTGGCTGTTCTCCACATCTTCCCGTCCTGCCTTCTGTGACACCTGCTGCTGACGGGACCAGAAAATCCTGCCCTATTTGTTTTTAAGGGAGAATGTCTGTTAATAAACTAGTATTCTACATCTGTTGTTTATTACATTATATAAATGAATCACTGTCCAAATATTCCAGCACGTTTTGCTGAAGCAGTTCATGTCGCCCAACTCCTCCCCATCTTGGTTAATAAGACCTTATTATATAGGAGAGAAATGAAAAACTATGGCAGGCAGTTGTCACAATGCAGAGAGTGAACTGTATTTGTTGTCACTGTAGGTAGTGCTGGCAAGAAAAGAAACCTTTACTCAGCCTTCTTCTGTGTCAAAGCCAAGAAATCAGTGGATATGGGTGCAACATAATACGATTTAATCATTTGCTGCATGTATTTATCACACATGTACACAATATCCACATCTAGAGGAGTAACTTATCTTCATAGAAAGTAGTTGGCTGTTGTCTCCCTTCAGTGGAAAAATGTAAACTAAGGTGAGAATAAAATAATGCTTGAAAAACTCGCAAATTGGGCAGAATCTGTGAAGAGAAACCAAGTCATCAGCCTGAAACGTTAACACTCTTTCTTTCACAGATGCTGCCTGACCTGCTGAGATTTTCCAACATTTTTTGTTCTGATTTTCTTATTTCAGATTTCCAACATCTGCAGTATTTTACTTTTGTAAGCTAAATTGTTTACCATTTGGCAGGGAATGTACTGCACTAATCACTGCATTTAGTCATTGAAGAGCTCCCTTAGGTCTATGTGAATATCACAATTCTTTAGAAGATGCCAGACTTCTGATAGCTCATGCGGCAGGGGAGTTCTCCCAGTATCCTGGCCAACATTTATCCCTTAACCAGCACCCACCAAAAACAGATAATTGCCCATTTATCTTGTTGCTGTTTGTGGGATCTTGCTGTGTAAATTTGGCTGCCTTGTTTGCCTACAAGATAGCATTGCCTATGGTTCAAAAGTAATCTATTGGCCATCAAATGCATGGAGATGCTTTGAAGACAAGCAAGGTGCTAAATAAGTGCAAATAGCTTTCTTTTTTGAAAATTGACACCATGGTCTTTAACATTTTTGAACATTAAAAAATAAGCAAAGCATGAGACCAATTGTTTAGAACTTTGGAAAGAGGGGAGCTGAAAGATTGAAAAGCCTATTCTCATCATTATTTCACTGCCATTTTTTATGATACAGGAAGGAAGGCATGGAATCTGAATATAAGTGATCATAGTCTGATGATTTGAATGGACAGAATTGCTTGTAACGGTGCCTTACTTGCTAATGAAATGCAGAATATTTTATATTGAAAGTGTTTCATCCTTCATTGCAATATACATTTTGAACCCCATTTAAGGTCAAATGTAATTTTAAAAATTCATTCTTGGTATGTGTGTGTCACTGACAAGACCAGCATTTATTGCCCATCCCTAACTGCCCTTGAGAAGGTGGTGGTGAGCTGCCTTCTTGAACCATTGAAGTCTACATGGTGTAGGTACACCCACAGTGCTGTTAGGGAGGGAGTTTCAGGATTTTGACCCAGCGATGGTGAAGGAACAGCGATATATTTCCAAGTCAGGATGATGAGTGGCTTGGAGGGGAACTTCCAGGTGTTGGTGTTCCCATCTATCTGCTGCCCTTGTACTTCTAGATGGTAGCGGTTGTGGGTTTGGAAGGTGCTGCGTAAGGAGCTTTGGTGAGTTCCTGCAGTGCATCTTGTAAATGGTACACACTGCTGCCACTGTGCGTCGATGGGAGTGAATGTTTGTGGATGGGGTGCCAATCAAGCGGACTGCTTTGTACTAGGTGATGTCCAGCTTTTTGAGTGTTGTTGGAACTGCATTCATCCAGGCAAGTGGATCGTATTCCACCACACTCCTGACTTGTGCCTTGTTGACGATGGACAGGCTTTGGAGAGTCAGGAGGTGAGTTACTTGCTGCAGGATTCCTAGCCTCTGACCTGCTCTTGTAGCCACAGTATTTATATAGCTAGTCTAGATCAGTTTCTGGTCAATGGCAATGCCCAGGACGTTGGTATGTGTACATAATTCTGACCATTGTAGACTATCTAACATGATAAGCCATTTAGATTAAATAATGCAAAGCACAAAACCACAGTTCTAGTGCACCGAAGCATTGGCTGAATTTTCCCATCCCAAAGTGCATCAGGCGGGCTTTAAAAATGGCAAGCAGGACCCAAATTATCCTCATTCTCAGCCCCTGCAATTGTCATCAGCATGGGATAAGGGGACAGGTCAGGATCCTGTACACTGTTGTCCCAACATTTCCAGCACAATTGCAGAAATGGGCAATTCTGAATGTCCACAATTTTGAATGCTATGAATCACACCAGCACAGAGGTTATACTGTGGTTTGGAGGCGGGAAGCATATGAAAGTTAAGTACAAAATGTGTTGCCTACTTCAAAGGTCATAATGAAATGCTATAGCATAAATTATGGCTGTTTTTAACCACAGTGATTGATTATAGTGCTTTGTTTTGAAAAAGTAAGTGACCAGTAATGTGGTTGCCAGGTTGTTACTTCTGACAAGTCCCAAGCTGTTAAGTGAAAGAACAGCAATGTGAAAGTGGAAAAGTTTTCAGATGCATTAGAGTATATTGTCCACTGGGTAAGGTGCTATTTTGAATTATAAACTATTGAAATCCAGATATGTTGTGTGAAATCTCCCCATTGCTTTAATTTTTTTCCTTGAAGTTCAGCTCAGCTACTTGTTTGGCTGTACAAAGCTTTGACAGATGGCTGAACTTCTGGCTCTGTTCAAAGACTCTAATGGATTCTGCTCAGCAGGGGTTGCTTGTACAGTTGTTCAGTGGAATGTCATTATGAACGCTCGGTGGCTGTGCAACTCACTAATGGATTCTGCTCAGTAGGGTTTGTTGATATAGCTGTCAAGGGGAATGTGGAGCTTGTTTTTTTTGACAGATCTATGAATTTTCAAAGACTTCCAAATATTATTATAGGCTTCATGAGTTATGTTTGTATGGGGCATGGGTGGTGAGGGGTTAATGGATGAGGGTTAAGGGGGCCTCACACTCATCTCCAGAACAGGGTCAATGTCTCAGCAAATGGAGTTCGGCCTTTTAAAATGGCCACCTTGGCACCAGCCCAACTCCAGGCCATTTCCGCTTCCACTGGATGAAAATAGCGTCGGTCGTCACTGCTGGGTAGGATGTGGGATCTCGACATCGGGAAATTTCCTGACTCCTGATTCCCACCCCAATGATGAAAATCCAGCCCATATTCTTCATGGGTCAGGAAGTATTCATCCAAAGTGTAGAATGAGAAACCGTTGCAGTATCTGTAGCTGCTTCAGCAACCCGGCAAAACTGTAGGCAGTGCTTGTCCTTCTGTTGGAAAATACAGCAAGGTGCCCATTGTCACTTAATAGCTTTGAAGTGCATCCCTGAGGGAAGTAAACTGACTAAGCTTAGTGGAGAATTAGATTGACATAAACTGCTATTAAACCCAATATCCCAAGAGTGTGTTGCAGTTTTACACTTTTGGATCAGTCGATTGTGTTTGAAATACAATTTACCCTGCTCTACAGAGTAAAGTACCTGTTGATTAAACTGGCTGTGCTGTGAAAAGGAGCAATCCTGAAAGAAAAGCCATTGCCAATTTTGCCTCGGTTTGATTTGGAAGAGAAAATGCAAGGGTGCTGCATTTCATATCTTTTCCTTGTAACATTAACAATCTGCCTGGTATACAACAACTTCTCACCATGTTAGTGCTCAATTGTGCAGTCATTTTCAGTTGTTGAAAGCCACATGCCTTTCAATAGCAATTATGTATCTAACCCTGATTTTAGAGAAAAAGTGTAGGAGTTTAGGGTAAGAATCATTATTTTTAATCCTGTCATGGGATGTGGGCATCACTAACTGGACCAGAATTTGTTGCCAGTCCCTAACTACCGTTGAGGAGGTGGTGGTGAGCCACCTTCTTGAACTGCTGCAGTTCTTGTGACATAGGCACACCCGGAGTGCTGTTAAGGCAGGAGTTCCAAGATCAGTCAAGTAAACTGTTTTGTCCTCGATGGTGTTGTATGATCTTGTATGATGTGACTGCATGCCATCATAATGTAAAGGTGCTCAGCAGAGCAAGAGTTAACATGGGACTGGAAAATAGCCCTGCCCATTGTATGATGTATAGAGTCACATAGTAATAGACTGAGAGAACAGTCCAGAGAGAACACACTGGAACCAGGCTGCATAGAGGTATCAGCACCATGCATGTCAATAACCTGGGATCTGTAAATAGTTAAAGACTAACAATAAACAGTTCATGTTTAAATACACAGATTCCAAGATCTCATTGAGACATCTAAGGAACCTATTTTACAACAGATGTTGTGGAGGCTATTAAGTTTTGTTAAAACTGCACTCTTCCAGGCAAGTGGAGAGTATTCCATTGCCCTCATGACTGGAGGGTTTTGGGGAGTAAGGTGTCCAGGTTCTTGCTGCATTTGGTCACAGACTGCTTTAGTTTTTCCCAGATAGTGTTCAGAAAAACTCATTATTTTCATCTTCAGTAACATTGTTAATCTCCTTTTTAAAAAAAAGTATTTTTCCTTTATGTAGTATGAAACAAAGTGGAAGAAGAATTTGTTCTCTTAATGCTACTTTTAGCAGTGAAAGGTTAGTACAAAGGGCCATAACGAAGTGCTATAACATATGTTATGTCTGCATTTTCTACAGTGATTGATTGTAGTGCTTTGTTTTAAAAAAGTAAGTGACCAATAAATAATGGCGATACCCATTAAACTTTTTCAAATAATATGGGCTTGATTTAACAGGGTGACATAGTCCCTACCCTCTGGCTAAAATGTTGGGGGCGTCCGCCCACAATACCAAAGGCATTTAATGCTGGGAGCAGCATTAAGTGGTTGGAGGCAGGATTTCTGCCTCTCACTCAGGAGAAATTCTCACCTTAGAGAGCTGCTGGCCAATTGGATGGCTGGCAGCTCTGTAGTCCCAGCAGCACCACCCCAAGTGGTGGTCACAGCTGGGACAACAGGCTGTTCTACCACATTGAGGAGCCCAGTAAAACCCAGGGTCTGGGTTCTCACTGGTGCTAGGTTGGCTGGCTGAGGTGAGGTGAGATAGGGGAGGTGGTTTCGAGAGGCTTGGAGGAAGGTTAAAGAGGAGCATAGTCTTGGTCCATGGGGCCTACAAATGAGATTTCCCCCACCTTGCTCAACACCAGTCCATGCACTTAAAGCTGCCGGGCTTCCCAACTGGTGTGGGCCTGCTCCCACCATGGGTAAGATACCATTGATTGGCTACTTAAGGGCCTCAATAGGCCCAAAGATTGGCAAGCCTTTAGCTCCCCATCCCTCGTTTCAGACTGGCGGGAGTGCATATAGTCCAGCCCTATACTTTGTGCAGGTCCTATTCAGTTCACCATGTATAGAAACCTTGTTTCCTTCCCTCACCATTATTAAATACCCAGAATTATACTCTATTTCTCAGTCTTATGCTTAATGATACAGGTGATGAAGGGAGAACTTGCTTTTGCAATATCAGCAGTCTTTGAATGTATTAGTGCCTCATATTTGTTACATTAAAGGTTTTGTATAACAACAGGTTGCTATTATTATTATAATAAAAAAAAGTGACCTGGCCTAATTTTGACCTTTTTTGATATGATGTATTCCCTCCTACAGACAGCCTTCTACTGACCTGTAGTGCAGAATGTTGGTGCACCAACGCATTATGGTTCTGATCATGCACAAGCTGAAAGATGAGATAATCACTGTAATAATGATAAAAACAATGTGAGCAACATATTAAAATCGAATCTGGCTCTCAGTCAGGTCCTGGAAAATGGCATTACTGCTACAACAAATTAGTTGACATGCAACAACTCGAGAATCAAATACATCTGAAAATACTTTGTTCCCTCAAAGTAAAACGTAGTGGTGCATTAAGGAAATGTTATTTTGATTGAAGAAGAATGTCCTCTTATATTAAAAGCAATACAAATCAGCCCAGGTCACAGACATTTTAGTTCCGGTAAATTTCAGTAGAAAAATGGTAATAGTCTTCAGCAATGTAACACTTCAGTCTTTAATTATTTGAATTATTTTCTTCGTTAAAAGCAAGGACTGTTATTAGCAAAGAGCATGAATAATGGCTGTGTATAAAAATACTGTGTATAATGATGTGCATAAATTAAGACTGCATATTCCACTATATCTAGGCAGAGCCAAGATGCATTATCAACATCAGTCGAATCTATATTCTGAAACTGAGCTACCAATTGCTGCATTAATATAGATTCTGAATTACAAAAGCTTAATGATTACTTAATTGTTTGAAGGCCTAGCGATTTGGAGGAACATGAGGTATAATTTTGACATACATAAGAAAAATATTAATTTCCTCCAGTTGAAATTGGTACATTTGTAACTGTGAAAAACCAACACAAAAGTACTATCATAGATTTTCTGTTGCAGTTCTTTTACTAATGATGGCAATGTACTTTTGAAGTGCAGTCACTGTTTTAATGTAGGAATGTAGGAACTGCGGTAGACAATTTGCACAGAGCAAGCTCCCACAATCAGCAATGTGATAATAGCCAAATAATCCGTTTTTGTGATGTTGATTAAGGGACAAAAATTGGTGATGACACACACTGAGGTAACTCCCCTGATCTTCTTCGAAATAGTGCCAAAGGATCTTTTATATCCACCTGAGAGATGATGGAAAGGGCCTTGGTTTAACATCTCATCTGAACAGCAGCACCACCCAACAGTGCAGAGCTTCCTCAGCTCTGATTGAAGAAGAATGTCCTCTCATATTAAAAGCCATACGAATTAGCTCAGGTCACAGACATTTTAGTTCCAGTAAATTTCAGTGGAAAAATTGTCATATTTTTCAACAATGTGCCAGGCAAGGACCATCTCCAACAAGAGAGAATCTAACTATCTCCCTTTGACATTTAACAGTTTTACCATTGCAGAATCTCCCATCATCAACATCCTGGGGTACCATTGACCAAAAACTGAACTGGACTAGCCATATAAATACTGTGGCAACAGGAGCAGGTCAAAGGCTGGGAATTCTGGGGCAAGTAACTAACCTCCTGACTCCCTAAAGCCTGTCCACCATTTACAAGGCACAAGTCAGAAATGTGATGGAATACTCCCACTTGCCTGGATAAATACAGCTCCAACAACACTTACGAGGCAGTGGTTTAGTGGTATTTTCACTGGACTAGTAATCCAGGGACCCAGGGTAATGTAACTCCTTCATTCAATATGCAAATATAACTCCTTAATTCAAAAAGAGAGGGAGACAGAAAGTAGGAAACTACAGGCCAGTTTGCTTAACATCTTTCATGGGGAAAATGTTGGAAGCTATTATTAAAGATGTTATGGCAGGGCATGTAGAAAAAAATCAAGGCAATCAGGTGAGTCAGCATGGTTTTGTGAAGGGGAAATCATGTTTAACCAATTTATTGGAGTTCTTTGAAGGAGTCACATGTTCTGTGGATAAAGAGGAACCGGTGGATGTACTGTACTTAGATTTCCAGAAGGAATTTGATAAGGTACCACATCAAAGGTTATTGTGGAAAATAGAAGGTCATGGTGTAGGAAGTAACATATTGACATGGACAGAAGATTGGCTAGCTAACAGGAAGCAGAAGGTAGCCATATATGGGTCATTATTTGGTTGGCAGGATGTAACTTGTGGGGGATTAGTGCTGGAGCCTCAACTTTTACAATTTATATGAATGACTTGGATGAAGGGATCGAAGGTATGGTTGCTAAATTTGCTGATGATACAAAGATAGGTAGGTAAGTAAGTTGTGAAGAAGATATAAGGAGGCTACAAAGGGACATAGATAGGTTAAGTGAGTGGGCAAATGTGGAATTATCCATTTTGGCAGGAAGAATAAAAAAAGAAGCATATTATCTAAATGATGAGAGATTGCAGAGCTCTGAGGTGCGGGGGGATTTGGGTGTCCTAGTGCATCACAAAAGGCTAGTATGCAAGTATGGAAAGTAATTCAGAAAGCTATTAGAATGTCCGTGTTTATTACAAGGGGACTTGAATATAAAAGTAGGAAGGTTATGCTTCAGTTGTACTGGACACTGGTGAGACTTCACCTGGAGTGCTGTGTACAAAATTGGTCTCCTTATTTAAGGAAGGATGTGAATGCATTAGAAGTGGTTCAGAGAAGGTTTACTAAACTAATACCAGGAATGGGCAGGTTATCTTATGGGGAAAGATTGGACAGGCTAGGCTTGTAGCTGCTGGAGTTTAGAAGAGTGAGGCAATTTGATTGAATGGTCTTGACAGGGTTGATGTCAAAAGGACATTTCCTTTTGTGGGGGAATCTAGAAGTAGGGGTCGATGTTTAAAAATAAGGGGTCGCCCACTAAGGATAGAGATGAGAAGAAATTTTTCTCTCAGAGGGTAATGAATCTTTGGAACTCCCTTCCTCAAAAGGCAGTGGGAGCAGACTCTTTGAATGTTTTCAGGGCAGAGATAGATAGATTGTTGATAAACAAGAGGGTAAAGGGCTACCAGGGAGAGGCAGGAGGCTACAGTCAGATTAGCCATGATCTTATTGAATGGTGGAGCAGGCTTGAGGGGCCGAGTGGCCTACTCCTGCTTCTAGTTCATACTGCTCTGGGAACCTGGGTTCAAATCCCACCATGGCAGATGGTGAAATTTGAATTCAATAAAAATCTGGAATTAAAAATCTGATAATGACCAAGAAATCATTTCCAATTGTCGTAAAAACCCATCTGGTTCACTGATGCCCTTTAGGGAAGGAAATCTGCTGTCCTTACCTGGTCTGG
This sequence comes from Carcharodon carcharias, assembly GCF_017639515.1. NCBI lineage: Eukaryota > Metazoa > Chordata > Chondrichthyes > Lamniformes > Lamnidae > Carcharodon > Carcharodon carcharias. The sequence goes on along the minus strand of NC_054472.1, from coordinate 124,156,453 downwards.
CCTAAATGTGACTCCAAACCTTCAGCAATGTGGTTGACTCTTAACTGCCCTCTGAAATGGCCTAGCAAGCCACTCAGTTGTACCAAACCACAACAGAGTCTGAAAAAAATGGAATGAAACCGAATGGACTGAATGCGCATTGACCCAGGCACTGGAAACAACAACAGCAAACGCAACTCAGTTAACCCCGCAAAGTCCTCCTTACTAACATCTGGGGGCTATTGGAAAAGTTGGAAGAACTGTCTCACAGATTAGTCAAGCAACAACCTGACATAGTCATACTCATGGAATCATACCTTACAGACAATGTCCCAAATACCACTATCACCATCCCTGGGTATGTCCTGACCCACCGGCAGGACAGAGCCAGCAGAGGTGGCGGCTCAATGGTATACAGTTGGGAGTGAGTTGCCCTGGGAGTCCTCAACATCGACTCCGGACCCCACGAGATCTCATGCATCAGGTCAAACATGGGCAAGGAAACCTCCTGCTGATTGCCACGAACTGACCCACCACACACCCCCAGCTGATGAATCAATACTCCTTCATGTTCACTTGGAGGGAGCACTGAGGGTGGCAAAGGCACAGAATGTACTCCTTATGGGAGACTTCAATGTCCATCACAAAGAGTGGCTCAGTACAGACTGAATTGGCCAAGTTCTAAAGACTTAGCTGCTAGACTGGGTCTGCGGCAGGTGGTGAGGGAACCAACAAGAGGGAAAAACATTCTTGACCTCATCCTTACCAATCTGCCTGCCACAGATGCAACTATCCAGAGTGATCACCGCACAGTCCTTGTGAAGAGGAAGTCCCATCTTCACATTGAGGATACCCTCCATCTTGTGAGGCACTACCACCGTGCTAAATGAGATAGATTTCGAAAAGATCTAGCAACTCAAGTCTGGGCAACGAACAGGCACTGCGGGCCACCAGCAACAGAATTGTACTCAACCACAAGCTGTAACCTCATGGTCAGCATATCCCCCACTCTACCATTATCATCAAGCCAGGGGATCAACTCTGTTTCAGTGAAGAGTGCAGGAGGGCATGACAAGAGAAGCACCAGGCATACCTAAAAATGAGGTGTCAACCTGGTGAAGCTACAACACAGGACTACTAGAGTGCAAAACAGCATAAGCAGCAAATGATAGATAGAGCTAAGTGATTCCACAACCAATGGATCAGACCTAAGCTCTGCAGTCCTGCCACATCCAGTCATGAATTAATAAGTAGAGGGTATCTAGACCAGAAGCAGGGGATTACTGTTCTTAGAATTTAGCATTTATAGTGGAAATCTAGCCCTATGGAACGTATAGTCAATAAGCAGTTATTAGATTTAAATTAATTTATTAAATAATTCTAGAAATGGCAGTTGCTGGGGAGAAGTGCTTTACCTGTGGGATATGGGAAATCTGTGACGCTTCAAGTGTCCTGGACAACTACATCTGCAGGAAGTGTACCCAATTGCAGCTCCTCACAGACTTCATGGATCGGTTGAAGCAGCAGTTGGATGCACTTAGGAGCATTCAAGTGGTGGAAATCGCCATAGACAGGAGTTTTACAGATGTGGTCACACCCAAGGTACAGACAGATAGATGGGTGACCGCTAGAAGGGGTAGGCAGTCAGGGCAGAAATCCCCTGTGGCTGTCCCCTTCTCTAACAGGTATACCATTTTGGATACTGTTGGAGGGGCATGGCCTATCAGGGGAAAACAACAGAAGTAGCCAGAGCAATGGCACCACGGCTGTCTCTGTTGTTCAGCAGGGGGGGGTCAAAGCACAGAAGAGCAATTGTCATAGGGGACTCTATAGTCAGGGGCTCAGATAGGCACTTCTGTGGTCATGAAAGAGGCACCAGGATGGTATGTTGCCTCCCTGGTGCCAGGGTCCAGGATGTCTCTGATCAGGTACGGGACATTCTCAAGGGGGAGGGAGAACAGCCAGAGGTCGTGGTACACATTGGTACTAACGACATAGGCAGGAAGAGTGATGAGGTCCTGCAGGGGGAGTTCAGGGAGTTAGGCAGAAAGTTAAAAACAGGACCTCTAGGGTTGTAATCTCAGGATTACTCCATGTGCCACGTGCCAGTGAGGCTAGAAATAGGAAGATAGTGCAGCTAAACACGTGGCTGAACAGATGGTGTAGGAAGGAGGGTTTCCAATATCTGGATCATTGGGATCTCTTCCGGGGCAGGTGGGACCTGTACAAGAAGGACGGGTTGCATCTAAACTGGAGGGGCACTAATATCCTGGCTGCGAGGTTTGCTAGTGTCACTCGGGAGGGTTTAAATTAGTATAGCAGGGGTTGGGAACCAGAGCAGTAGATCAGCAGGTGAAATAAATGACTGGGAATGAGTAAATATGGCCAGTAGGACTAAGAGGAAGGTCAGGCATGGAGAAATTACTGAACACAGTGGGACTGGGGGTCTGAAATGCATTTGTTTCAATGCGAGAAGTATAACAGGCAAGGCAGATGAGCTTAGAGCTTGGATTAATACTTGGGCCTATGATGTTATTGATATTACAGAGCCTTGGTTGAAGGATGGACAGGATTGGCAGATAAACATTCCAGGATTTAGATGTTTCAGGCAGGATAGAAATGTAGAAGAGGTGGGGGAGTTGCACTGTTGGTTAAGGAGAATATCACATCTGTATGACAGGAGGACACCTCGGCGGGCTCATACAGTGAGGCAATAAGGGTAGAGCTCCGGAATAGGAAGGGTGCAGTCACAATGTTGGGTGTTTACTATGGGCCTCCCAGTTGCTGGCGGGAGTTTGAGGAACAGTTATGTAGCCAGATTTTGGAAAGATGTAAAAGCAATAGGGTTGTTGTGGTGGATGACTTTAACTTTCCCTATATTGACTGGGAATCACTTAGTGCTATGGTTTGGATGATGCAGAATTTGTAAGGTGCATCCAGGAGGCTTTCTGAGACAATATGTAGATAGTCCAACTAGGCAAGGGGCAATACTGGACCTGGTATTAGGGAATGAACCCAGCCAGGTGGTCGAACTTTCAGTAGGGGAGCATTTTGGGAAAAGTGACCATAATTCAGTAAGTTTCAAGGTACCGGTGGATAAGGATAACAGGAGTCCTCGGGTTAAGGTGCTTAATTGGTGGAAGACTAATTATAACAATATTAGACAGGAACTGAGGAATCTAGACTGGAGGCGGATGTTTGGGGGCAAATCAACAACTGACATGTGGGGGGCTTTCAAACGTCAGTTGATAAGAATTCAGGACCGGCATGTTCCCGCGAGGATGAAGGATAAGCATGGCAAGTTTCAGGAACCTTGGATAACGAAGGATATTGCGAGATTAGTCAAAGAGAAAAGGGAAGCATTCATAAGGGCTAGAAGGCTGGGAACAGATTAAGCTTCTGGAGAATATAAAGAAAGTAGGAAGAAACTTAAGTAAGGAGTCAGGAGGGCTAAAAGGGGTCATGACAAGTCATTGGCAACCAGGATTAAGGAAAATCCCAAGGCCTTTTCTACATATGTAAAAAGCAAAAGGGTAGCCAGGGAAAGGGTAGGCCCACTCAGGGACAGAGGTGGGAATCTGTGTGTGAAGCCAGAAGAAATGGGAGAGATACTAAATGAGTACTTCTCATCAGTATTCACCAAAGAGAAGGACGTAGCGGTTTGATTTGTCTAGGGAAGAGTGTGTAGATAGCCTGGTTCATGTTGAGATCAAAAAAGAGGTGTTAGGCGTCTTGAAGACGATTAATCTATCCCAGAGTACTGAGGGAGGCAAGGGAGGAGATTGCTGGGGCCTTGACAGAAATTTTTGTATCCTCAATGGCTACGGGTGAGGTCCCAGAGGACTGGAGAATGGCCAATGTTGTTCCATTGTTTAAGAATGGTAGCAGGGATAATTCAGGAAGTTACAGGCCAGTGAGCCTTATGTCAGTGGTAGGGAAATTATTGGAGAAGATTCTTCATGACAGGATTTACTACCATTTGGAAGCAAACGGGCATATTAGTGAGAGGTAGCATGGTTTTGTGAAGGGGAGGTCGTGTCTCACCAACTTGATTGAGTTTTTCGAGGAAGTGACAAAGATTATCGATGATGGAAGGGCAGTGGATATTATCTATATGGATTTCAGTAAGGCCTTTGACAAGGTCCCTCATGACACACTGGTACAGAAGGTAAAGTCGCACGGGATCAGAGGTGAGCTGGCAAGATGGATACAAAATTGGCTTGGTCATAGAAGACAGAGGGGAGCAGTGGAAGGGTGCTTTTCTGAATGGAGAGCTGTAACTAGTGGAGTTCCGCAGGGATCAGTGCTGGGACCTTTGCTGTTTGTAGTATACGTAAATGATTTGGAGGAAAATGTAATTGGGCTAATTAGTAAGTTTGCAGATGACACTAAGGTTGGAGGAGTTGTAGATATTGAAGAGGATTGTCAAAGGATACAATGGGATATAGATCCGTCGGACACTTGGGTGGAGAAATGGCAGATGGAGTTTAATCCGGACAAATGCAAGGTAATGCATTTTGGAAGGTCTAATACAGGCAGGAATTATACAGTAAATGGCAGAACCCTTAAGTGGGCAGAGGGATCTGGGTGTACAGGTCCACTGGTCACTGAGAGTGGCAACGCAGGTGGATAAGGTAGTCAGGAAGGCATATGGCATGCTTGCCTTCATCGGTAGGGGTATTGAGTATAAAAACTGGGAAGTCATGCTGCAGCTGTATAGAACCTTGGTTAGGCCACACTTGGAATATTGCGTACATTTCTGGTCACCACATCACCAGAAGAATATGGAGGCATTGGAGAGAGTGCAGAAGAGGTTTACCATGATGCTGCCTGGTCTGGAGGTTATTAGCTATGAGGAGAGTTTGGAGAAACTTGGATTGTTCTCACTAGAGCGACAGAGATTGAGGAGCGACTTGATAGAAGTTTACAAAATTATGAGTGGCATGGACAGAGTAGATAGTCAGAAGCTTTTTCCCAGGGTGAAAGAGTCAATTACTAGGGGACATAGATTTAAGGTGAGAGGAGAAAACTTTAGAGGAGATGTGCGGGGCAAGTTTTTTATGTAGAGGGCAGTGAGTGTCTGGAATTCGCTGCCAGAGGAGGTGGTGGAAGCAGGTACGATAGTAGTGTTTAAGAGGCAGCTTGACAAATACATGAATAGGATGGGAATAGAGGGATACGGACCCCGGAAATGCAAAATGTTTTTGTTTGACAGGCAATAGGATCGGCGCCGAAGGCCTGTTCCTGTGCTGTACTTTTCTTTGTTCTTTTGTTCTTTAATGGTGGTGGACAATTAAATGACTTACTGGAGGAGGAGGGTCCAAAAATATCGTCATCCTCAATAATGGAAGAGCCCAGTACATCAGTTCAAAAGATAAGGCTGAAGCATTTAAAACAATCTTCAGCCAGAAGTGCTGAGTCCATGACCTAACTCAGCCTCCTCTGGAGCTCCCCAGTATCACAGATGTCAGTCTTCAGCCAATTCAATTCACTCCACATTATATACCAAAATGGCTCAAGGCACTGGATACTGCAAAGGCTATGGGCCCTGACAATATTCCGGCAATAGTACTGAAGACTTATGCTCCAGAACTTGCCGTGCTTCCCAGCCAAGCTGTTCCAGTACAGCTACAATGCTGGCATCTACCCAGCTATGTGGAAAATTTCCCAGGTATGTCCTGTACACAGAAAGCAGGACAAATCCAACCCAGCCAATTACCGACCCATCAGTCTACTCTTGATCACCAGTAAAGTAATGGAAGGGGTCATCAACAGTGCTTAGCAATAACCTGCTCACTGACGCTCAGTTTTGTTCCACCAGAACCACTTAGCTTCTGACCTTATACTGCCTTGGTTCAAACATGGATAAAAGAACTGAACTCCTGAGGTGAAGTGAGAGTGTCTGCCTTTGACATCAATGCAGCATTTGACTGAGTGGGGCATTAAGGAGCCTAGCAAAACTGGGGTCAATAGAAATCAGGGGATCCAAGAGATCACTGCAAGAGTTCCTCAGGATAGTGTCCTCGGCCCAACCATCTTCAGCTGCTTCATCAATGACCTTCCTTCCATCATAAGGCCTGAAGTGGGGATGTTCGCCGATAATTGCACAATGTTCAGCACCATTTGTGATTCCTCAGATACTGGAGCTGTGATCTCCTGTAATTGAGATGACTGACTCCAACAACCACAACCATCTCCATTTGGGCTAGGTATGACTCCAACTAGTGAGTGTTTTCCCCTTGAGTCCCATCGACTCCAGTTTTGATAGGGCTCCTTAAATACCCCACTCAGTCAAATGCTGCCTTGATATCAAGGGCAGTCATTCTCCCCTCACCCTGGGAGTTCAGCTTTTTTGTCCATGTTTGAAAGAAGGCTGTAATGAGGTCAGGAGCTAAGCAGCCCTGGTGGAACCGAAACTGTGCATCAATAAGCAGGTTATCACTAAGCAAGTGCCACTTGAAAGCACTGTTGATGATCCCTTCCATTACTTACTGATGATCAAGAGTAGACTGATGGGGCGGTAATTGGCCAGGTTGCATTTGTCTGGCTTTTTATGTCCAAATGCAGCAAGACCTGGACAATTGCCAAGTAACATTCATGCCACAAGTGCCAGGTAATGACCATCTCCAACAAGAGAGAATCTAACCATCAACTCTTAACGTTCAATGGCTTTAACATTGCTGAATCCTCCACTATCAACACCCTGGGAGTTACCTTTGACCAGAAACTGAACTGGACTAGCCATATAAATACTGTGGTGACAAAAGCAAATCAGAGGCTAGGAATCCTTTGCCTGATTCCTCACCTCCTGACTCCCTGAAGCCTGTCCAACATCTACAAGGCACAAGTCAGGAGTGTGATGGCATAAGCATACTCTCCACTTGCCTGGATGAGTGCAGCTCCAACAATACTCAAAAAGCCTGACACCATCCAGGATAAAACAGCTGTCTGATTGGCACACCATCCATTAACCCATCCACTCCCTCCACCACCAATGCACAATGACAGCAGTGTCTACCATCTACAAGATGCATTATAGGAACTCACCAAGCCACCTTAGGCAGCACCTTCCAAACTGTTGACAACTACCATCTAAAAGGACAAGGGCTGAGATGCATGGGAACACCACCACCTGCAAGTTTCCTTCCAAACTACGCACCCCATCCTGACTTGGAACTATATCACTATTCCTTCACTATTGGGTTAAAATCCTGGAACTCCCTTCCTAATAGCATTCTAATACCTCCACCACATGAACAGCAGCTTAAGACGTACATAAGCAAATTCAAGTAGACAGTACACCAATATCTTTTCAAGGGCAATTAGAAATGGGAAATGCTGGCATTCCATGAACAAATAAAAAAATGTCTTTCACCACAGCTCGTTTGACTGGAGATAACATTTGGATTCAGATTAATTGAAGTATCCACATTTGTTGTGGATCAATTTTATTACAATTGCATTGGTATTAATGTTCCCTCTGAGCTGCATAGCGTGCAGCAACCCAGAGGGTCTCATACATGGCTGACCACAAGTTGGCCCTGTGACTTACCATGCGTACACAGCCACACAAAATGTTTGTAGGTTCTGCACTTAAATGCCTGATAAACAAAGTGAGCTGGAAGGTTCATTAGCATTAATTGTACAGTAATAATCAGAATGAGACCCTTTATATGAAAATCTACATATGTCTCCCTAGTTCTGGGTGTGTCCTTTTGATAACCGTAATGCTGTTTAACTATAGTCATTGATGTTGTTGAATCATATCAACATATGATTTTGTAGACTGATTGAAGCACCAGTTAAAATAATCAGAAAACAATTAGGGAACTACCAGAAACGTGAAATGGTACAATTTGTGAAGAGATTAACTTTTTATTTCTTGAAACTGTAACACAAATTTTTATTTTGGTGTTGCTAGGGACTGTTTATTGACTGATTCAGACATACTATTCTTGGGCCTTCACCTCCAGATATGGATTGTCATGAGCTCCTAACTTACAGACTTGAAGTTCAAACTTATGGAAATAGAGCATATCTATTTTATAACTGCTTCTCACAAGTGCTTGCAGGTAAATGTCAAAATGCTATTTTATGAATCCATAGTGATCAATATGCTACCAAAAAGCTGTTGTGTTTTGATCTAATTTAATCAGATTGGTCCAACAAAGTCTAATGCTATTTCTCACTAGAAATGAACAGATCAAAAGGTCATAGACACAATATTGATTTCAGAAAGGTCAGACTTTGTAAATCATACCAACAACATTTATAGACTAGAACCAAACTTGATGTTATAACGGTGTGTGACCAGTTCACGGGGTTGTTAACTTCACAAAGTTGCAGGCTAAGTACTGTAGTTTAGCTTTTCAGTCCTGAGCATTTTTTTTAACTTTCTCAATTAAATGTAGAAATACATCACTCTTTAGGAATGTTTGAATCTTAACCTCTTGAAATAGTTTTCCAGTAAATATCAAAAACAGGTTTTTATGATCGATTATCCATATCCCTTTGTACAACAAAGAGAAATGAAGGGTTTAGATATTTACAATCCCATACACTCTTCTTATATACCCAATGATCTATTTATTTCTCCGTTTATACCATGTTCACCATGCAATGATTAATATCAATGGAATTATTACTAACAATAGCAGTTAATGCTATGTCTAATAAGACATGAATAAAAGAATTAGATAGCTATTCTACAGTTTTGCTTGACTAATTTTATGGTCATGGATTATTTAATAGTCTACAATAGGATAGATTGTACATGGTCTGAGGAAGGAATATCCTTGATAGAATAAATTGTCTTTTCTGCTTTTAGGCTTTCTCATTTTAAACAAATATAAACAGAGGAAATATAAAAGGTGAATTTACGCACAGTATATGATCAATATCCCTTTGTACAGCAAAGTGAAATGAAGGTGTTAGATAATTCTATACACTCTTCTTACATGCCTAACAATCTCGCCTCACTTGCCACTCAAAAGGATGAAGATAGACAAGAAAATATTAGCACCAAACAGAATACTTTTAATTTTGTGTTTGATAGCAAATAAAAGCAGCAGCAAAGCATGGAGGGTTGGAGTGCAGATTTGTCACAACTCATTTCCTTTTTTGTTTCACTTGAAGTCAGTTATATTGATGTAAAAGGATTTGCTTGTTGCAAAATTTAGTCTTGGATAGAAGCCATTTGAAAAAATCATCATGGAAGCAGAGATAATTCTATTAAATGATCAAATTCCACAATTCGGCTAGTTTTCACCCTTGCTCCCAATCGAAGGAGAACAGGGCAGTTGTGCAATTCAGTTGGCAGCACAGCATTTAACGTCCTAGTCCTGTCAAAATCTAGGAGCAGAATTTTCTGTGCCCGCTGGTGTCAGGCATGTCTGGTGGCATGAGCAGACAATATGGTGCGAAGGCCAAAAATTGGTTTCAAGACATCGTGAAACCCGTTTGCAATCATCCATTCAGCCCATCGATGGCGGGCCAAGTTTCCCACAATCCTGAAGTCAGGAGTCTCATGATAATACATCTGCATATCAATATAAAGCTAGCCCACTGGACTCATCCCCCTTCCCCTCCCCACCGCATATATAAGTTGTGCACTTGGTGGGCTACACTCAGAGGGGAACTTGGAGGTGACTGCACAGGAATGTTGTGGAGTGCTCGCGAGGGACGCCTGTTGGACTTCAAGGTGGAGGCGTGTTGGGGGTGGGGCGGGAAGGCTGCTCTGCAGTTGAGGTGACTTGTTTGGGGGGGGCGGGGTGCAAAGGCTGCCCTGCGGTTGAAGGTAGCGCACAACCACGGGGTGGTGGAGGGGGAAGCGGCCATGCGTTAGGGAAACCTTGTATAAAGTCACCATTACTCTGCAGCTGAGACAGTTCAGGTGCATCCATATTGATATGAGTTGGGCTTCTAGCTTATCTACCCACTCAAGCAATGCAGAGACATCAGAGTGCCACCGAGCACTCCAGATCCTTTCATCCTTCAGGCACAGACTGCAAACTAATGAGCATTTTAGTGGACTGCAGAACAGTTGGATGACTGGGCACGTTTTACAATCTTCTTGCTAAATCTGGTCAAGGAGCAGTAACTGGTGGAGTCGCTCACAGCCCTTTAAAATGTCATCATCCTGGTTTGGACCAGTCTTCCCCATGGTTCAAGCTAACACTGCAGCCTTTCAGTGTGGGTTAGGAGAATGCCTGTGCCTGAGCTGAGAGCAGAGCATGCAGTCCAATGGGCAAAGCTGCTGCTAATCGGTCAGGTGGAGTGGAGCAGAGGTGGGTGGGGGTTCAGGTAGCCATGCAGTGCATCCAAGTGGTGGCCAGCACTCTCCAGGATGCATTAAGGGGCCCGCAGACCTAATCAGGAGAGGTTCTTAAAGCCTGGTGAACTAGCTATATGCCTTGTGACATACAGAGAGCGACGACAACAAAGAAGAGAGTGGCTGAGGCGCCTGGTTGCACAAAAGGAGGAGCAGCACCCTCTGGAAGAAGGGGTGGCTGGGGCTCCCGCACACACCGCTGAAGAGCCACAGTGAGCCACTGTTGGTCGGCGCCTAGCTAGACCCATGGTTATAGATGCAGTCTTTTATTCCTGCAGACAACTGAGAACCATTGTCGCCTAGGGCTGCGCATGTCTAGGGAACTAGTTGGTCAAATCTGCCAACTACTGCAGGATTTGGTGCCACGTGGACATGGAGGGCATCCACTGCCAGTGGCCGTGAAAGTGACAGTGGCCTTCAGTTTTTACACCAGTGGATCCGTTCAGGGCTCCACAGGGACCTCTGTGGGATATCACAAGCCCCCGCCAACATATACATCCATGAGGTCACGGATACCATCTTCACTAGGGCACTTAATTTTGTGCATTCCCCCGGGACCAAGAGAGCCAGGATGCAAGAGCAATTGGATTGGATTGGATCGGTCTGGTGGGGCCCTGCAATATAGTCCACAGATGGTGTCACGCATCATTGACACCTGCTGCGCCTTTTACAAACTGGCACAGTAACGGGCAGAGGAGCTGCTTGAGGAGTAGATGGAGAAGCTGGAGATCTCCTGTGATGAGGAGGACGTCGACTGTGTTGAAGGTGAGGAGGTCCTCAAACGGCGATAATGACGGCGATGAGGCTCTCGCATTGGCCAGACGAGGTAGGCATGCTCGGGAGGCCCTCATAGCTGCTAGATTTGTAGAGGATGATGACAACAAGCAGTGAGGAGATACCATAGATCCTCACATCGTATCTATGAATACTTGACTCCAGTCTGGCTTATGGCAGCGCCCATACCCTCTGTGATAATACTCCTGTCATGGAGAAACGCAGTGGAGGCCCTAATAGCTGCTCAATTGCAGGAGGATGATGACAACATGTAGTGAGGACAGTCCATAGATCTTCACATAGCCTCTGAGAATGTCTGACTCCTGTCCGGATGGGGGCAGCTCACTTGTGCTCTTTGATCAGGGTCAACATCATTGAGACGCAGCCATAAAACTTTAAAAGCATCTGATCCTTAGTCCACCTTCAGCACCTGAGCCCTTCAGGAGCTGGTGTACAGTGTCATTGGTCACAAATGCTGGTGTGATGGGGGCCAGCCCCACCTTAAAGGTACTGAGAGCACACAGAGAGTGTGAGAGAACTCTGTGGCGTCTGCCCACTACATTCTGGTAGCAATGACCAGCACTGCTGAGGTGGAGGCTCAGTAATGTGTCCAGGGAGTGTGAAGCCGGACCATCACTTTGGTCTGAAGGCTGCACAGAGCACAGGGAAGAGTCCCTGGACTGAGAGACCTGCCTTTATCTTGTGCAGAAAGGCTTCACATCTGAGTGACATGAACACAGCTCATCAGAACAAGGAGCCATAGGCAGGGAGACATTCTTGGGAGTTCATTGACAATTGACAGTTTATTAGCATGAGGGACAAATTGGCTGAGGTGAATTGGGAAAATATATTAAAGGTATGACTGTACATAGGCAATGGATAGTCTTCAAAGAACTATTACATAGCTTACAGTACCTATACATTCCTTCAACGTGCAAAAACCCCAAAAATCTAGGTCAACCATGGCTGACAAATGAAGTTAAGGATTGTACAAGATTAAAAAAATGGCTTATAAAATTGCCAGAAGTAGTAGTAAATCTGAGGATAGGGAGATTTTTAGAGTACAGCAAAGAAAGACCAAGAAACTGATAAAGAAAGGGAGAATAGAATATGAAGTTAATCTAGCAAAAAACATAAAAACGGACTGTAAAAGCTTCTATAGGTATGTAAAAAGGAAGCGTTTGGCTAAGACAAATGTGGGTCCATTACAGGCAGAGCCAGGAGGATTCATAATGGGGAATAGAGAAATGGCAAAGAGAAATGGAAAAAGCTAAATGATTACTTTGTGTCTGTTTCTAATGAGGAAAATACAGGAAATCTCCCAGATTTAGAGATCCAAGGGACGAGGGAGAATGAGGAGTTGAAGGCAATTAGTATAAGTAAGAAGGCTGTATTGGAGAAATTAATGGGACTGAAAGTTGATAAGTCCCCGGGATCCAATATCCTGCATCCCAGAATGTTGAAAGAGGTTGCTATAGAGATATTGGATGCATTGGTGACCATTTTCAAAAATTCTATAGATTCTGGAATGGTTCCTAAAGATTGGAAGGTAGCAAATGTCATCCCACTATTTAAGTAGGGAGGGAGACAGAAAACAGGAAACTACAGACCTGTTAGTCTTACATCAGTAGTAAGGTCAAAAGACATAGGAGCAGAAGTAGGCCATTCAGCCCATCAAGTCTGCTCCGCCATTTAATGAGATCATGGTTGATCTGATAATCCTCAACTCTACTTTCCTGCCTTTTCCCCATTACCCTTGATTCCCTTACTGACTAAAACTCTGTCTATCTCAGCCTTGAATATACTTAATGATCCAGCCTCTACAGCCCTCTTCGGTAAAGAATTCCACAGATTGACTACCCTCTGAGAGAAGAAATTCCTCCTAATCTCTGTCTTCAAAGTGCTAGAATCTATTATAAAGAATGTGATAAATGGATACTTGAATAATCATAATCTGTTTGGGCATAATCAGCATGGATGTGTGAATGGGAAATCATGTTTGATGAACTTGTTGGAGTTTTTTGAGGATGTTACCAACAAAATTGATAAAGGAGAGTCGATGGACGTAATATACTTGGATTTTCAGAATGCTTTTGATAAAGTCCCCACAGGAGTTTGATTAACAAAATAAAAGCACATGGGATAGAAGGCAATATACTGGCATGGATTAAGGACTGGCTAACAGGCAGAAAACAGAGAGTAGGGATAAATGGGTTATTCTCGCATTAGCAGGCTGTGACTAGCAGGGTACTGCAAAGATCAGCACTTTGGCCCCAGCTGTTCACAAAACATATCAATGATTTTGATGTGGGGACCAAATGTAATATTTCCAAGTTCTCAGATGACACAAAGCTAGGCGGGAATGTGTGTTGTGAGGAAGATGTAAAGTGGCTACAGGAGGATTTGGACAGACTTAGTGAGTGGGCAAGAACATGGCAGTTGGAATATAATGTGGAAATTTATGAGGTTATCCACTTTGGTAGAAGGAACAGATGTGCAGAGTATTTCCTAAATGGTAAGAAATTAGAAAAATTAGATGTACAAAGGGACCTGGGTGTCCTTGTCCATAAGTCGCTGAAAGCTAACATGCAGTTACAGCTGGCAATTAGGAAGGCTAATGAATGTTAGCCTTTATCACAAGAGGATTTGAGTATAGGAATAGTGAAGTCTTGTTTCAATTGTATAGAACTTTGGTTGGACCGCACCTGGAGTACTGTGTGCAGTTTTGGTCCCCTTACTCAGAAAGGATATTATTGCCATAGAGGGAGTGCAACAAAAGTTCACCAGACTTGTTCCAGAGATGGCTGGATTATCCTACGAAGAGAGATTGGGGAAACTGGGTCTGTATTCTCTAGAGCTTCAAAGAATGAAAGGTGATCTCATTGAAGCTTACAAAATACTTAAAGGAATAGACAGGGTAGATGCTGATAAGATGTTTCCACTGGCTGGGTAGT